>NC_140994.1:5875534-5880528 GCF_052327205.1 Somniosus microcephalus | reverse complement strand
TGGGGGTGGGGGTGGGAGTGGGGGTGGGAGTGGGGGTGGGAGTGGGGTTAGGTGTGGGGTGGGGGTGAGGGTGGGAGTGGGGTGGGGGTGAGGGTGGTGGTGGGGGTGGGGGTGGGAGTGGGGGTGGGAGTGGGGTTGGGTGTGGGGTGGGGGTGAGGGTGGGAGTGGGGTGGGGGGTGGGGTTGGGGTGTGGGGTGGGGGTGAGGGTGGGAGTGGGGTGGGGGTGGGGGTGAGGGTGTGGGTGAGGGTGGGGGTGGGGTGGGTTGGGGGTGGGAGTGGGGGTGGAGGCGGGTGCGACTCCCCCATTTACAGGCCCCCCTCAATCTGCTGTCAGCTAGTCCTCGGGCATCAATGGGGCGGCCGAGGTTCCACCTCCGATTTTCAACTTCTGGCCGCCCGGCTTTCAGACGCCTAATGGACAACCATGTGTTGAATTTCTGCCCCTTGTGAATGGAATATGCGGCCCCTTCCCCTCCCTGTTGTATTTTTAGAATCTCCATACAGGTGTATCACATTAGCTTAGGAATCTCTGACAGGCAAAGCTAAGTTCTGATGAAGGATTAAACCTCTGAGACCTCATAGAATCAGAGAAATTATAGCACAGATGGAGGCCATTCGGCCCATCGTGTCCGTGCTGGCCGACAATGAGCGATCCAGCCTGATCCAACTTTCCAGCACTTGGTCCGTAGTCCTGTACGTAACGACACTTCAAGTGCATATCCAAGTACTTTTTTTTCTGCCTCTACCAGCCTATCAGGCAGTGAGTTCCAGACCCCCACCACCCTCTGGGTGAAAAAAGTTCTCCTCAACTCCCCTCTAATCCTTCTCCCAATTACTTTAAATCTATGCCCCCTGGTTATTAACCTCTCTATTAAGGGAAATAGGTCCTTCCTATCCACTCTATCTGGGCCCTCAAAATTTTATACACCTCAATTAAATCTCCCCTCATAACCAACCTCATTACTTTACAGATGCTGACTGGCCTGATGTGTGTTATCTATGGCACTTGCATATTGTTAATGGAATTTGAGAAGACCGCTGATGGGAACAAACACTTTGCAGCAATGTCAACCCTTACATTAATTTGTTATTCCTTGATGGAATATTCTAGGCAGTCCTGATAGTAAAAGCAGCTAGTTATTACCAAACCAATTTGCATCATATCATGATTATCTGATTGTGGGAACTTGCTGTGCGCAAATTTGCTGCCGTTTTATACAATAAAACAGCAACAACACCTTAAAACAACATCATTGGATGTAAAGAGCATTGGGATGCCCTAACGCACCTGTGTCTATTATAGAGAATAGCAGCACCTGTGTATATTATAGAGAATGGCAGCCCCTGTGTATATTATAGAGAATAGCAGCCCCTGTGTATATTATAGAGAATAGCAGCTCCTGTGTATATTATAGAGAATAGCAGCCCCTGTGTATATTATAGGGAATAGCAGCCCCTGTGCATATTATAGAGAATAGCAGCTCCTGTGTATATTATAGAGAATAGCAGCCCCTGCGTATATTATAGAGAATAGCAGCCCCTGTGTATATTATAGGGAATAGCAGCCCCTGTGTATATTATAGAGAATAGCAGCTCCTGTGTATATTATAGAGAATAGCAGCCCCTGTTTATATTATAGAGAATAGCAGCCCCTGTGTATATTATAGGGAATAGCAGCCCCTGTGTATATTATAGAGAATAGCAGCCCCTGTGTATATTATAGGGAATAGCAGCCCCTGTGTATATTATAGAGAATAGCAGCCCCTGTGTATATTATAAGAGAATAGCAGCCCCTGTGTATATTATAGAGAATAGCAGCCCCTGTGTATATTATAGAGAATAGCAGCCCCTGTGTATATTATAGAGAACAGCAGCCCCTGTGTATATTATAGAGAATAGCAGCCCCTGTGTATATTATAGAGAATAGCAGCCCCTGTATATATGATAGGGAATAGCAGCCCCTGTGTATATTATAGAGAATAGCAGCCCCTGTGTATATTATAGAGAATAGCAGCTCCTGTGTATATTATAGAGAATAGCAGCCCCTGTGTATATTATAGAGAACAGCAGCCCCTGTGTATATTATAGGGAATAGCAGCCCCTGTGTATATTATAGTGAATATCAGCCTCTGTGTATATTATAGGGAATACCAGCCCCTGTGTATATTATAGAGAATAGCAGCCCCTGTGTATATTGTAGAGAATAGCAGCTCCTGTGTATATTATAGAGAATAGCAGCCCCTGTGTATATTGTAGAGAATAGCAGCCCCTGTGTATATTATAGAGAATAGCAGCTCCTGTGTATATTATAGAGAATAGCAGTCTCTGTGTATATTATAGAGAATAGCAGCCTCTGTGTATATTATAGAGAATAGCAGCTCCTGTGTATATTATAGAGAATAGCAGCCCCTGTGAATATTATAGAGAATAGCAGCTCATGTGTATATTATAGGCAATAGCAGCCCCTGTGTATATTATAGAGAATAGCAGCCCCTGTGAATATTATAGAGAATAGCAGCTCCTGTGTATATTATAGAGAATAGCAGCCCCTGTGTATATTATAGGGAACAGCAGCCCCTGTGTATATTATAGAGACTAGCAGCCCCTGTGTATATTATAGAGAATAGCAGCTCCTGTGTATATTATAGTGACTAGCAGCCCCTGTGTATATTATAGAGAATAGCAGCTCCTGTGTATATTATAGAGAATAGCAGCCCCTGTGTATATTATAGTGACTAGCAGCCTCTGTGTATATTATAGGGAATAGCAGCCCCTGTGTATATTATGGAGAATAGCAGCCCCTGTGTATATTATAGAGAATAGCAGCCTCTGTGTATATTATAGGTAATAGCAGCCCCTGTGTATATTATAGAGAATAGCAGCCCCTGTGTATATTATAGTGAATAGCAGCCTCTGTGTATATTATAGAGAATACCAGCCCCTGTGTATATTATAGAGAATAGCAGCTCCTGTGTATATTATAGAGAATAGCAGCCCCTGTGTATATTATAGTGACTAGCAGCCCCTGTGTATATTGTAGAGAATAGCAGCCCCTGTGTATATTATAGAGAATAGCAGCTCCTGTAAATATTATAGAGAATAGCAGCCTCTGTGTATATTATAGAGAATAGCAGCTCCTGTGTATATTATAGAGAATAGGAGCCCCTGTGAATATTATAGAGAATAGCAGCTCATGTGTATATTATAGACAATAGCAGCCCCTGTGTATATTATAGAGAATAGCAGCCCCTGTGAATATTATAGAGAATAGCAGCTCCTGTGTATATTATAGAGAATAGCAGCCCCTGTGTATATTATAGGGAATAGCAGCCCCTGTGTATATTATAAAGAATAGCAGCCCCTGTGAATATTATAGAGAATAGCAGCTCATGTGTATATTATAGAGAATAGCAGCCCCTGTGTATATTATAGAGAATAGCAGCCCCTGTGAATATTATAGAGAATAGCAGCCCCTGTGTATATTATAGGGAATAGCAGCTCCTGTGTATATTATAGAGAATAGCAGCCCCTGTGTATATTATAGAGAATAGCAGCCACTGTGTATATTATAGGGAATAGCAGCCTCTGTGTATATTATAGAGTATAGCAGCCCCTGTGTATATTATAGAGAATAGAAGCCCCTGTGTATATTATAGAGAATAGCAGCCCCTGTGTATATTATTGAGAATAGAAGCCCCTGTGTATATTGTAGGGAATAGCAGCCCCTGTGTATATTATAGAGAATAGAAGCCCCTGTGTATATTATAGAGAATAGCAGCCCCTGTGTATATTATTGAGAATAGCAGCCCCTGTGTATATTATAGAGAATAGCAGCCCCTGTGTATATTATAGGGAATAGCAGCCCCTGTGTATATTATTGAGAATAGCAGCCCCTGTGTATATTATAGAGAAAAGCAGCCCCTGTGCATATTATAGAGAATAGCAGCCCCTGTGTATATTATAGAGAATAGCAGCCCCTGTGTATATTATAGAGAATAGCAGCCCCTGTGCATATTATAGAGAATAGCAGCCCCTGTGTATATTATAGAGAATAGCAGCCCCTGTGTATATTATTGAGAATAGCAGCCCCTGTGTATATTATAGAGAATAGCAGCCCCTGTGCATATTATAGAGAATAGCAGCCCCTGTGTATATTATAGAGAATAGCAGCCCCTGTGTATATTATAGAGAATAGCAGCCCCTGTGTATATTATATAGAATAGCAGCCCCTGTGTATATTATAGAGAATAGCAGCCCCTGTGTATATTATAGAGAATAGCAGCCCCTGTGTATATTATAGAGAATAGCAGCCCCTGTGTATATTATAGAGAATAGCAGCCCCTGTGTATATTATAGAGAATAGCTGCCCCTGTGTATATTATAGAGAATACCAGCCCCTGTGTATATTATATTGGTGTGTGCTCCTGAGTTATTTACTGATGCATGGGGTTCAAGGTTGCCTTAGCGGAGTCAGCTGACCTCAGCCTTGGCACTAGTTAGGGTTTCTCCGAGCTAAGGATGGGAAAAATCAACCAGGGCTCCCACTCCTGCCCTCAATCATGTGGTTCATCCACTGATGGTGTGCATCTCTCTGAGTCCGAACGATATAGGTTCAAGTCCCAATCCAGGAACTGAGCTCGCTGGTAGACACTCTAGTGCAGTATCCTCGTTGCTGGGTCAAAATTCTGGAACTTTAATTTTGTAAAAGATCCCAAGGCGCTTCACAGGACTGTTATCAAACCCAATCTAACACAGAGCTACAGAGCTTCAAGGAGATATTAGGACAGGTGACCAAAGGCTTGGTCAAAGAGGCAGGTTTTAAGGAGCGTCTTAAAGGAGGAGAGAGAGGCGGTGAGGTTTAAGGAGGGAATTCCAGAGCTCAGGGCCCAGGCAGCTGAAGGCACGGCCACCAATGGTGGAGCGATGGAAGTCGGGGATCCACAAGAGGCAGAGATCTCAGGGGGTTGTGGGGCTGGAGGAGGTTACGGAGATAG
>NC_140994.1:5473034-5870534 GCF_052327205.1 Somniosus microcephalus | reverse complement strand
TAAAAGGAGTAAGAGTGTTAAAAAAACAAGCCTGAAGGCTTTGTGTCTTAATGCGAGGAGCATTCGTAATAAGGTGCATGAATTAGCTGCGCAAACAGATGTAAACGGATATGATATAATTGGGATTACGGAGACATGGCTCCAGGGTGACCAAGGCTGGGAATTCAACATCCGGGGGTATTCAATATTCAGGAAGGACAGGCAAAAAGGAACAGGAGGTGGGGTAGCATTGCTGGTTAAAGAGGAGATTAACACAATAGTAAGGAAGGATATTAGCTCTGATGATGTGGAATCTGTATGGGTAGAGCTGAGAAATACCAAGGGGCAGAAAACATTAGTGGGAGTTGTATACAGACCCACAAACAGTAATGCTGAGGTTGGGGATGGCATGAAACAGGAAATTAGAGATGCGTGCAATAAGGGCACAGCAGTTATCATGGGTGACTTTAATTTACATATAGATTGGGCTAACCAAATTAGTAACAATACTATGGAGGAGGAATTCCTAGAGTGTTTACGGGATGGTTTCCTGGACCAATATGTCGAGGAACCAACTAGAGATCAGGCCATCTTAGACTGGGTATTATGTAATGAGAAAGGATTGATTAGCAATCGTGTTGTGCAAGGCCCCTTGGGGAGGAGCGATCATAATATGATAGAATTCTTCATTAAGATGAAGAGTGAAGTAGTTGACTCAGAGACTAGGGTCCTGAGTTTAAATAAAGGAAACAACAATGGTATGAGGTGCGAGTTGGCTAGGATGGATTGGGGAATGTTACTTAAAGGGTTGACGGTGGAAAAGCAATGGCAAACATTTAAAGATCGCATGGATGAACAAAAGGTAAATCATGCTTGACTAATCTACTGGAATTTTTTGAGGATGTAACTGGTAGAATAGATAAGGGAGAACCAGTGGATGTGGAGTATTTGGACTTTCAGAAGGCTTTCGATAAGGTCCCGCATAAGAGTTTAGCATGCAAATTTAAAGCATATGGGATTGGAGGTAAGGTACTGACTTGGACAGAGAATTGGTTGGCAGACAGGAAGCAAAGAGTTGGAATAAACGGGTCTTTTTCCGAGTGGCAGGCAGTGACTAGTGGGGTACCGCAGGGATCGGTGTTAGGACCCCAGCTATTCACAATATATGTTAATGATCTAGACGAGGGAACTAGATGTAATATCTCCAAGTTTGCAGACGACACAAAGCTGGGTGGGCGTGTGTGCTGTGAGGAGGATGCTGAGAAACTCCAGTATGATTTGGATAGGTTGGATGATTGGGCAGATGCATGGCAGATGCAGTATAATGTGGATAAATGCGAGGTTAGCCACTTTGGTGGCAAAAGCAGGAAGGCAGATTATTATCTGAACGGCAATAGATTGGGAAAAGGGGAAGTGCAACGAGACCTGGGTTGTCTTGTGCACCAGTCGCTGAAGGTAAGCATGCAGGTGCAGCAGGCGGTTAAGAAGGCAAATGGTATGTTGGCCTTCGTAGCGAGAGAATTCGAGTACAGGAGCAAGGATGGCTTGCAGCAGTTGTACAGGGCCTTGGTGAGACCACAACTTGAGTATTGTGTGCAGTTTTGGTCGCCTTATCTGAGGAAGGATGTTCTTGCCATGGAGAGAGTGCAGCGAAGATTCACCAGACTGATACCTGGGATGGCAGGAATGACGTATGAGGAGAGATTGGGTCAATTGGGCTTGTATTCGCTGGAGTTTAGAAGAATTAGTGGGCATTTCATTGAAACTTATAAAATCCTAACAGGACTAGACAGACTAGATGCAGGAAGGATGTTCCCGATCACGGGGGAGTCCAGAACCAGGAGTCACAGTCTAAGGATAAGGGGTATGCCATTTAGGACTGAGATGAGGAGGAATTTCTTCACCCAGAGAGTGGTGAACCTGTGGAATTCTCTACCACAGAAGGCAGTTGAAGCCAATTCGTTAAATATATTCAAGAAGGAGTTTGTTATATTTCTTAAGGCTAAAGGGATCAAGGGATATGGGGAGAAAGCAGGGACAGGGTACTGAATTTGGATGATCAGCCATGATCTCATTAAATGGCGGAGCTGGCTCGAGAGGCCGAATGGCCTACTCCTGCTCCTATCTTCTATGTTTCTATGTGTGTGTGTGTGTGTGTGTGTGTGTGTGTGTGTGTGTGCGTGTGTCTGTGTATGTGTGTCTGTCTGTCTGTATGTATCTATACCTGTGTGTGTGTGTCTGTGTGTGTGTGTGTCTGTGTCTGTGTGTGTGTGTGTCTGAGTTTGTGGTGTATGTGACTGACTCACTGACACAGATTACAGTGAATACTTTAGGACAAGACTGATGTTAAAACAAGTCACAATGAGCAGCATACTGATGCTAAAATGTTCTTTCTGGCCCTTTAAATCCTCTCCAGCTAACATCAGCTACATCACCACAGACCAGGGTCACTCATGAACCTGGCAATATATTTACCATCGAGCTACCCAGAAACACCTGGGCAGCAGGCTCGGAAGGCGAGAATCTCTTTGAACACAGCAAGTTGCCCAGTGCATCCTGTGTTGTGGTGGATTAGTGCTGTGAATCGAAGCTGAGGGGAAGATCACGTCCAGAGATCCTGTGGCAAGGTTTCTCAATACAGTACTTCAATTAACATTTCACACAATGTAACAGAACAGTGTGAGGCAGAGAGCCATTGACAGGTCTGCCAGGGGTCACGTTGTCTCATAGCAGTGTCAGCTTCATGTAACTGAAGTAAAATACACCAAACCAACTTAAAGGCATTTACGCTGTCCCATCAAACACTCCCAGGACAGGTACAGTACGGGTTAGATACAGAGTAAAGCTCCCTCTACACTGTCCCATCAAACGCTCCCAGGACAGGTACAGTACGGGTTAGATACAGAGTAAAGCTCCCTCTACACTGTCCCATCAAACACTCACAGGACAGGTACAGCACGGGTTAGATACAGAGTAAAGCTCCCTCTACTCTGTCCCATCAAACACTCCCAGGACAGGTACAGTACGGGTTAGATACAGAGTAAAGCTCCCTCTACACTGTCCCATCAAACACTCCCAGGACAGGTACAGCACGGGTTAGATACAGAGTAAAGCTCCCTCTACACTGTCCCATCAAACACTCCCAGGGCAGGTACAGCACGGGTTAGATAGAGAGTAAAGCTCCCTCTACACTGTCCCATCAAACACTCCCAGGGCAGGTACAGTACGGGTTAGATACAGAGTAAAGCTCCCTCTACTCTGTCCCATCAAACACGCCCAGGACAGGTACAGTATGGGTTAGATGCAGAGTAAAGCTCCCTCTACACTGTCTCATCAAACACTCCCAGGACAGGTACAGTATGGGTTAGATACAGAGTAAAGCTCCCTCTACTCTGTCCCATCAAACACTCCCAGGACAGGTACAGTACGGGTTAGATACAGAGTAAAGCTCCCTCTACACTGTCCCATCAAACACTCCCAGGGCAGGTACAGCACGGGTTAGATACAGAGTAAAGCTCCCTCTACACTGTCCCATCAAACACTCCCAGGGCAGGGACAGCACAGTGTAGATACAGAGTAAAGCTCCCTCTACACTGTCCCATCAAACACTCCCAGGGCAGGTACAGCACGGGATAGATACAGAGTAAAGCTCCCTCTACACTGTCCCCATCAAACACTCCCAGGGCAGGTACAGCACGGTGTAGATACAGAGTAAAGCTCCCTCTACACTGTCCCAACAAACACTCCCAGTGCAGGTACAGCACGGTGTAGATACAGAGTAAAGCTCCCTCTACACTCTTCCATCACACACTGCCAGGGCAGGTACAGCACGGGATAGATACAGAGTAAAGCTCCCTCTACACTGTCCCAACAAACACTCCCAGGGCAGGTACAGCATGGGGTAGACAGGTTGTAACTGTGCTATGAGATTGGATGGGTCCTCGCGAGAGATCAATGATATTACAATGTTTTAACCCCTCGAGTGCTGATTTTGAACAGTGATGATTTCCGCTGCGACTGACACCGTCACTTATTCTGTGTGATGCTTCGTGTCATTGTGTGCGCCCGAAGTAAATCTTTCCCGACATCCTCTCTGTATGATTGGCTGCGGCTCTGTCGTTCAGTTGTGCTGCAGCCTGATATCTTACTGCCCAATCCACTCACCAGCCTCTGTACACCTGCTGTCTCTTACAGTCCTCTTCACAGTCCCGCAAGCCTCATGAAGAACAGCAATGGTCCCAACATTGACCTCAGGGGAACACCTGCCTTCTCCATCTGAACATTACTCTTGCCTCAGTCCAAATTTGGATAATTAAACTCAAGGATTATTGTGGCTCTCTTGTTTGTCCATTTTTTTCTAATTCCTATACATCTCCCTTCATCTAACTCCTCTTCATTGGACAGGTGTCAAAAATAAACTCCACAATGGTTTCTAATGCTTAACACGGACCAGATAGAGTCATCTGCCATATCATCGCTTTGTTCAGATGATGTAACCGCCTTCTCCTTTTAAAAGCGGTTCATGATGAGGAATTCCTTTCATTCTCCAACGAGGGTTGTGATGAAATCCTCTCGCTCTTTGATGGGCTCCTGATGGTGAGACCCCTGTAAACGATAAGACCCTCGCTGATGGGGCAGGAATTTGACGGAAGCCCCTGGGTCTCACTGGGCTCATTTGCCCTTTGACACGAGGGATTGTGAGGAGCGAGCAGTTTGATGAGCTGGGACTGGGAGCAGCTCCTCTGGTGCAAGTCTGTCCAATGGGGGTAAGGTTACCAACTCGCACTCTGGGAGCCTCCCGCCTCGGCCACAGGATTGCACCCAGGATTCCAGCAAGTTCCTCACCCCCAAGAATTTTCTGTCCTTCAAAATATTTAAAAAAATATATTAAACTAAAATGCAGATAATTTTTCTCTTATGGTTGTATTGAAATTATCAACATATTCTCTGCAAAGTTTTATTTATTTAAAGCAGAGTTTCAGAAACAAAGACACAAACCTGTATTTACTTAGCATCTTTTCATGTTTTAAGGGATTTTGATAGAGTAAATAAGGAGAAACTGTTTCCAGTGGCAGGAGGGTCGGGAACCAGAGGACACAGATTGAAGGTGATTGGCAAAAGAACCAGAGGGGAGATGAGGAGAATCTCTTCTACGCAGCGAGTTGTTGTGATCCGGAATGCGCTGCCTGAAAGGGCGGTGGAAGCAGATTCAATAGTAACTTTCAAAAGGGAATTGGATAAATATTGAAAAGGAAAAATTTGCAAGGGTACAGGGAAAAAGGAAAATAGGAGCACAGATATCTCGAAGGTTTCCAGGGCTGGAGGAGATTACAGAGATAGGGAGGGGCGAGGCAATGGAGGGATATGAAAACTAGGATGAGAATTAAAAAAATCGAGGTGTTGCCGGACCGGGAGCCGGTGTAGGTCAGCGAGCACAGGGGGTGATGGGCGAACAGGACTCGGTGCGAGATAGGAGACTAGAAAGGTTCCAGATTTGGTCCCGTAGTCAACTGATTTCATCGAGGGTGGCGGTTAGGGTGCTACAATTGGCCTCAATAACACTGGGCGAGGGAAGGGGACAACATCAGCCAGGGTTCCTGCTGCTGGTCACTGTCTAACCGCCCTTGCTGAAAAGGTGCATGTGTGTGTCAGATGATGATTGGATTCAAACTCAACTGCGATGCCCCCAGATATAATTAGGTTCAAAAGAAACAACTGGCCTTTCTCCAGCACCTAATAACAATCTCAGGACGTCCCAAAGCACTTCACAGCCAATGAAGCACTTTTAGGAGTGTAGTCACTGTTGTAATGTGGGAAACGCAGCAGCCAATTTGTGCACAGCAAGCTCCCACAAACAGCAATGTGATAATGACCGGATAATCTGTTTTAGTAGTGTTGGTTGAAGGATAAATATTGGTCAGGACACCGGGGAGAAGTCCCCCGCTCCTCTTCAAAATAGTGGCCGTGTGATCTTTTATATCCACCTGAGAGAGCAGACCAGGCCTCGGTTTACCATCTCATCCGAAAGACGGCACCTCTGACAGTGCAGCACTCCCTCAGTACCGCCCCTCCGACAGTGCGGCACTCCGTCAGTACTGCCCCTCCGACAGTGCGGCACTCCGTCAGTACTGCCCCTCCGACAGTGCGGCGCTCCCTCAGTACTGCCCCTCCGACAGTGCGGCGCTCCCTCAGTACTGCCCCTCCGACAGTGCGGCACTCCGTCAGTACTGCCCCTCCGACAGTGCGGCACTCCGTCAGTACTGTCCCTCCGACAGTGCGGCGCTCCCTCAGTACTGCCCCTCCGACAGTGCAGCGCTCCGCCAGTACTGCCCCTCCGACAGTGCAGCGCTCCCTCAGTACTGCCCCTCCGACAGTGCAGCACTCCCTCAGTACTGCCTCTCCAACAGTACGGCGCTCCGTCAGTACTGCCCCTCCGACAGTGCAGCGCTCCCTCAGTACTGCCCCTCCGACAGTGCAGCGTACCCTCAGTGCTGCCCCTCCGACAGTACAGCGCTCCCTCAGTACTGCCCCTCTGACAGTGCAGCGTACCCTCAGTGCTGCCCCTCCGACAGTACAGCGCTCCCTCAGTACTGTACTGAAAGTGTCGGCCTGGATTTTTGTGCTCAAGTCTCTGGAGTGGGACTTGTTCTGACTCAGAGGCGAGAGTGCTGCCCACTGAGCCACGCCTTCAACACCCACACCAAGAGTGGCCAAATGTGCGAGGACAGTTGGTGCCTGAGGGAAGGAGCCCCCAGCATGTAATCTTCGAGCAAGCGGAAGGAGAAGGAGAATGGGAAGAAAAGAGAAGCCCAACGATACTGAAAGTTCGATAACGGAGAACGGGAAAAGGAAAGGAACAGAAGAAAGAGAAGGAATGTAATCGATAACCTCGCGTTTGCCATATTGACAGCACATCCTTTGTGCTCCCCAACTGCTGGGACATTCATCTGTTGGGAGGGAATTCCTTCACTAATTACGGGGCTGTTTGCTCATGCCCGAAGATCACATGATACGCACACTTGGCCTCACCATTCCCCGTCCCATCAGTGCGAGCCAATCAGGCCCTTGCTTCCATGCTGGGTGACTGGAACTAGCCGACGCAAACAGCATCTGGTAATTCCTTAATAAAATAAAAATCTGTGCAGGGACTGGATCAGATATCCACCCAGTGCCTGGCAGACTCACAGATATCCCCGATTTCATTAACACTCTCCTGACTGAGACTGACTAAACACGTCTATTCAGCACTAAAGACACAGAGCAGCTTAGATTTAAGCCTCGGGTTTAGGAGCAGGTCGAAGGGCAGCCTGATGGAGACAGATGAAGAGAAAGTTCCTCTCAGACCTCCAACCAGTCCCAGCTGTTCAAACTAATTTTTCCATTTTGCAACTTCAAATAAATGCCAAAGTCTCCGTTTTAGTACAGAATTGAAAATAAACTGGATTAGCAGGGCAAGAGCATAGTCGGCAGGATTAGAGTCAGGCCGCAGTGAGGACTGGGACTGCAGGATTAGAGTCAGGCCGCAGTGAGGCCTGGGACTGCAGGGTTAGAGTCAGGCCGCAGTGAGGCCTTGGACTGTAGGATTAGAGTCAGGCCGCAGTGAGGCCTGGGACTGTAGGATTAGAGTCAGGCCGCAGTGAGGCCTGGGACTGCAGGATTAGAGTCAGGCCGCAGTGAGGCCTGGGACTGTAGGATTAGAGTCAGGCCGCAGTGAGGCCTGGGACTGCAGGATTAGAGTCAGGCCACAGTGAGGTCTGGGACTGTAGGATTAGAGTCAGGCCGCAGTGAGGCCTGGGACTGTAGGATTAGAGTCAGGCCGCAGTGAGACCTGGGACTGTAGGATTAGAGTCAGGCCACAGTGAGGCCTGGGACTGCAGGATTAAGTCAGGCCGCAGTGAGGCCTGGGACTGTAGGATTAGAGTCAGGCCGCAGTGAGGCCTGGGACTGTAGGATTAGAGTCAGGCCGCAGTGAGGCCTGGGACTGCAGGATTAGAGTCAGGCCGCAGTGAGGCCTGGGACTGTAGGATTAGAGTCAGGCCGCAGTGAGGCCTGGGACTGTAGGATTAGAGTCAGGCCGCAGTGAGGCCTGGGACTCCAGGATTAGAGTCAGGCCGCAGTGAGGCCTGGGACTCCAGGATTAGAGTCAGGCTGCAGTGAGGCCTGGGACTGTAGGATTAGAGTCAGGCCGCAGTGAGGCCTGGGACTCCAGGATTAGAGTCAGGCTGCAGTGAGGCCTGGGACTGTAGGATGAGAGTCAGGCCGCAGTGAGGCCTGGGACTCCAGGATTAGAGTCAGGCCGCAGTGAGGCCTGGGACTGTAGGATTAGAGTCAGGCCGCAGTGAGGCCTGGGACTGTAGGATGAGAGTCAGGCCGCAGTGAGGCCTGGGACTCCAGGATTAGAGTCAGGCCGCAGTGAGGCCTGGGACTGTAGGATTAGAGTCAGGCCGCAGTGAGGCCTGGGACTCCAGGATTAGAGTCAGGCCGCAGTGAGGCCTGGGGCTCCAGGATTAGAGTCAGGCCACAAGCCTGACATCGGTAGTGGGGAAAATGCTAGAGTCCATTATAAAAGATGTAATAGCAGAGCACTTGGAAAGCAGTGACTGGATCGGACAAAGTCAACATGGATTTACAAAAGTTAAATCCTGCTTGACTAATCTACTGGAATTTTTTGAGGATGTAACTAGTAATATAGATAAGGGAGAACCAGTGGATGTGGTGTATTTGGACTTTCAGAAGGCTTTCGATAAGGTCCCGCATAAGAGATTAGCGTGTAAAGTTAAAGCACATGGGATTGGGGGCAAGGTATTGACTTGGATAGAGAACTGGTTGGCAGACAGAAAGCAAAGAGTCAGCAGGCGGTTAAGAAGGCAAATGGTATGTTGGCCTTCGTAACGAGAGGGTTTGAGTACAGGAACAAGGATGTCTTGCTACAGTTGTACAGGGCCTTGGTGAGACCACATCTTGAGTATTGTGTGCAGTTTTGGTCGCCTTATCTGAGGAAGGATGTTCTTGCCATGGAAGGAGTTCAGCGAAGATTCACCAGGCTGATACCTGGGATGGCAGGAATGACGTATGAGGAGAGATTGGGTCGATTGGGCTTATACTCGCCGAAGTTCAGAAGAATGAGAGTGGGTCTCATTGAAACTTATAAAATTCTGACAGGACTGGACAGACTAGATGCAGGAAGGATGTTCCCGATGGTCGGGGAGTCCAGAACCAGGGGTCACAGTCTAAGGTAAGGACAGAGATGAGGAGGAATTTCTTCATCCAGAGAGTGGTGAACCTGTGGAATTCTCTACCACAGAAGGCAGTTGAGGCCAATTCATTAAATATATTCAAGAAGGAGTTGGATATATTTCTTAAGGCTAAAGGGATCAAGGGGTATGGGGAGAAAGCAGGGACAGGGTACTGAATTTGGATGATCAGCCATGATCGCATTGAATGGCGAAGCAGGCTCAAGGGGCCGAATGGCCTACTCCTGCTCCTATCTTCTATGTTTCTATTAGAGTCAGGCCGCAGTGAGGTCTGGGACTGTAGGATTAACATTAGCTCAGTCTGCTCTATTTCAATGTTCTTCTGATATTTTTGAACAGTCCCTAAAAGCAGGAAAATTGAGGTCCCTGAGATCCCGTACCGTGGTCTGCCAGCTGCTGTCATTAACCTTAAGACTCTTGAAGGTGATCCTTGGCCTAGAATTTAGATTGGTGAGTGGAGATGCTGGGCCTTCAGATACAGGTTACTCTCACTCTCTCAAACACACTCACACACTCTCACACTCTCACTCTCTCACACACTCTCACTCTCACACACACTCACACTCTCTCTCTCTCACACTCACACTCTCACTCTCTCACACTCTCACTCTCACACACACTCACACTCTCTCTCTCTCACACACTCTCACTCACTCTCTCACACACTCTCACACTCTCACTCTCTCACACACTCTCTCACACACACTCACACTCTCTCTCTCACACACACTCTCACTCACTCTCTCACACACTCTCACACTCTCACTCTCTCACACACTCTCTCTCGCACACACTCTCACTCTCACACACTCTCACTCTCACAGTCTCTCTCTCTCTCACTCTCACTCTCTCTCACACACTCTCACTCTCACAGTCTCGCTCTCTCTCTCTCTCACTCTCTCACTCACTCTCACACACGCTCACTCTCTCACTCTCTCTCTCACACACACTCTCTCACTCACTCTCATTCTCACACTCTCTCTCTCACACACTCTCACTCTCACATTCTCACTCACTCTCACTCTCACACTCTCTCACACTCTCACTCTCTCTCTCACACACTCTCACTCTCACTCTCTCTCACACACACTCTCTCACTCTCTCACACTCTCTCACACTCTCTCTCTCACTCTCACTCTCTCACACACTCTCACTCTCTCACTCTCACTCTCTCACTCTCTCACACTCTCTCACACTCTCTCTCTCACACACTCTCACTCTCACACTCTCTCTCACTCACTCTCACTCTCACACTCTCACACTCTCTCACACACTCTCACTCTTACACTCTCACTCTCACACTCTCTCTCTCTCTCTCTCTCTCACTCTCTCACTCTCTCACTCTCTGTCACGGTGCTGTGGGTGAGCTGCTCTCTGGAGGGTCCGTGTGGGCTCGCGTCTCTGCTTACTGTGCCCTTCCAGTGAAGATATAAAGGGCAACAATCGTAAGAGCAAGTGCAGAATGAACGTACGGTAAACTCATCCACATAAATCCTCACTCTCACCTTCTACGGAATGTCATCCAGGTTTACATTGTCTCTGACAATTCCTAAGACTGGGAGGGAAGGGAAGATAAGGGAATGGTGGCCCCTCAATAAGACCTTGTCTAATGCCTTCATCGTCTCTCGCCGCCTCTCTCACGTTCTGTCATTGCTGCTCGATCGCCCTTTGCTCAAACTGGGAGACGTCCTGGAGAGCACCGGACTCTCCTGTGGTGCCAGGGGCTGGTCTTCTGTTAAAAGTCACCGGGGGAAAAATTCAGTTGCCTTAAGAGGGCGCAAAGTAACTGGCGCTCGGGCGCGGCGATGTTTGCACCGCTCACAAAATTAACTAGACATTTTGCAGCGGCGCTAAACACTACCGCCACGATCTCCTGCGCCGGCAGATCATGACGTCAGTCGAGTGTGCAACACCCCGTTAGCGCCCCGGACCGGATATTGAGTGGCGCCCCCTGCCTTACCGCCTGCCGCTAGCAACGACAGGTTGAGGGGAGCGTTTTGCTGTCAGGAAGGGACTGGGGGAGCGCGATTTAAAGGCGACCGCTTCTTGCCTTGTTTTGTCAGTGACATTTTCGCACCAAGCATTCTGAGAGAGAGAGAGAGAGAGACTTTGGAGAGATTCAACGTTGTGTGAAGGAGTTTTGGGTACTGAGCAGCACTTTGCAGGTTCATTTTGATTTGCCCTTCCTTGCTTCGCCAGCGCTCGGAGGTAGCGCCTCGCTCCTCGGCCTTTGCGCCTTAAGACAGGTGTGAAAGCGCCTGATTTAGCGCTCCAATCACCTCCAGGGGCGATAAAAGCCAAGTTTGCCGTCGGAGGCGATAATTAGCGCCAGGCGCTAAACTTTACGCCCGGCTGATAATGGCGCCCCAATCGGGGCGATACTGAATTTTCCCCCCCAGCTTCTCCTGCAAAGACTTATGAGTTGTTCATTACTGAAAGCAATATTTATAGCGGGACACCCTCTGACATTGGCTGGGGCCCCTACCTATGCATTAGGAACAAGTCAAGGGGTACGATAGTGTAATGGGCCTGTTACTGGACTGGTAATCCAGAGAACCTGAGCTCTAAACCCCACCCTGGCAGTTTGAGACTTTGAAGATTAAATAAATCTGGAAATAAAAAGCTGGGATCAGTAAAAGTGACTCTGAAGCTGTCGGATTGTCATGAAAACCCAACTGGTTCACTGATGTTATTTCAGATGATTAGGGATGGTAGGACTAGACAGAGTCCAGACATCACATGGTTTTGTCTTGTACAAGACCTTGGTTAGACCTCCATTAGAATACTGTGTCCAGTTTTGGTCTCCTCACATGGTGGGTGATATTGAGGCTTTGGAGAGGGTGCAGAGGAGGGTAACTAGACTGATTCGCATTGTAAAGCCTCTTTGTTATCAAGAAAGGCTCAATGAGCTGGGACTGTACACTTTAGAGAGGCAAAGACTTAGGGGTGATCTGCTCGAGGTTTATGGGATGATGAAGGGAATCTTAGGGAGGACCAGGGGGTCACAATTTTAAGTTGTGTAAGGCCAGATCGAGGTCAGTTGTCAGGAGGTGGTCCTTTCCCCAGAGAATAGTGGGCCTCTGGAACAGGCTGCTGTCTCGTGCGGAGGATGCAGATTCGCTGAATTCCTTCGAGAGAGAGCTGGACTTGTTTCTGGCTGGGGCGGACATCACCTCGCACAGAAGGTGGGTACTGCAGGAAATTCAGGACCAGAGCGATCTCCGGGATTAGTTCCCATCGCCTAGGTGGGTCGGAGGGGAATTTCCCAGATTTTTTTCTCCAAATTGGCCTGGGTTTTTTATTTAATTTTTGCCTCTCCCAGGAGCTCACCTGGTTTTGGGTGGGGTGGGGAGTCTAGACATTGTGATACACAAGGGATCGCAGTTGTGGGGGACGGGCTGGATGGACCAGAGGGTCTTTACCTGTCCGTCATTGTTCGTATCATCACAATCGGGGACAGACTACCAGGATCTACAGGTGAGTACGGAGTCAAAAGGGAGTGTGACAGGTTCCTCAGTGCAGCGGCCCTTCCGGTTACAACGGGCAAGTTGCTGGTGAGTTGTTGCTCGATGTGTTGGACCTAATGCGAGCCCTGGAGCTTTGCTTGGTTGCGTTAGGGAATCAGATGGGAATCTTTTTAAAAGCCAGTGCACGGGTACAAAAAGCAATCAGAAAGGCTAATGGAATGTCGGCCTTTATCTCAGGGGCTGGAATACAAAGGGGAGAACGTTATGCTGCAGCTGTACCGAGCTCTGGTCGGATCCCACCTGGGAAACTGTGTTCAGTCCTGGGCCCTGCACCTCGGGAAGGATATATCGGCCTTGGAGTGAGGGCAGCGCAGATTCACCAGAATGATACTGGGACTAAAAGGGTTAAATTATGAGGTTGCACAGACTGGGCTTGTATTTCCTTGAGTTTAGAAGGTTGAGGTGTGATCTAATCAAAGTGTTTACAATGATAAAGGGTTTGATAAGGTAGGTAGAGAGAAAGGATTTCCTCTGGTGAGACAGTCCAGCACAAGGAGGCGTAACCTCTCTCTCCCTCACTCTCTCCCGTGCCCCCTCTCTCCCTCACTCGCTGCCCTCCCATCTCGCATTCTCCCTCACTCGCCCTGCCTCTCTCTCTCTCTCCCTCACTCTCTCCCGCGCCCCCTCTCTCCCTCACTCGCTGCCCTCCCATCTCGCATTCTCCCTCACTCGCCCTGCCTCTCTCTCTCTCTCTCCCTCACTCGCTGCCCTCCCATCTCGCATTCTCCCTCCACTCGCCCTGCCTCGCTCTCTCCCTCTCTCTCACTCTCTGCCCTCCCATCTCGCATTCTCCCTCCACTCGCCCTGCCTCGCTCTCTCTCTCCCTCACTCGCTGCCCTCCCATCTCGCATTCTCCCTCACTCGCCCTGCCTCTCTCTCTCTCTCCCTCACTCGCTGCCCTCCCATCTCGCATTCTCCCTCCACTCGCCCTGCCTCGCTCTCTCCCTCTCTCTCACTCTCTGCCCTCCCATCTCGCATTCTCCCTCCACTCGCCCTGCCTCGCTCTCTCTCTCCCTCACTCGCTGCCCTCCCATCTCGCATTCTCCCTCACTCGCCCTGCCTCTCTCTCTGAATCTCAGTGGCACTGGTTCACTTACTCTACCTCCCCCAGGTCTCTCAGTGCCCTCTCTCTCTCTCTCCCTCTCTCTCTCTCCCTCTCTCTCTCCCTCTCTCTCTCTCTCCCTCTCTCTCTCTCCCCCTTCCTCTCCCTCTCTCTCTCCCTCTCTCTCTCTCTCTCCCTCCCTCTCCCTCTCTCTCTCCCTCTCTCTCTCTCTCCCTCCCTCTCCCTCTCTCTCTCTCCCTCCCTCTCCCTCTCTCCCTCCCTCTCCCTCTCTCTCTCCCTCTCTCTCTCTCTCTCTCTCTCTCCCTCTCTCTCTCTCTCTCTCTCCCTCCCTCTCCCTCTCAATTCAATTCAATTCAATTCAAATTGCTTTATTGGCATGATAAGGTACATCTTATGTTGCCAAAGCATCAAAATACATTTATGGTTGAACACATAAACGCAGTTCTATTCAGACAGTGTATAAACAGGTATATCCCTGAGTGTATAAATATACATTCGCATTATTTATATATACTCTTTTCTTAGGTTTACTGGTTGTCCCTCTGTTCATGGCAAGCTGTAACATAGTGTGCCGCCAGTGCTACACAGCTTCTCTCCTCCCCCAGTAGGAATGGGAGTTTTTGGTCGTCATTCAGATTTCTCTCCCGCTCCCCCTCTCTCTCTCTCTCACTGTCCCTCTATTATAAGAAGGTTCACAAGAATTGAAACACAGTATAAAATCCAATTTCCCCCGCCTCAGAGTGGTGATGTGTCAGGAGATCGGCTCGGGTAACCCCTCCAGTAATTGCCTCACCCCTCTCCTGTTTCAGCGAAGGTGAGAAGAATTATTCAATTACCTATCTGCCGAGGCCCGAGCTCTCCACAAGTCTAACTGACAATGCATCCAACAAGGATTTCTCTGTCACTCTCGGAATGGGAGGAAGGATGAATGTGACGGCTACATGGACCATCAATATCAACTAATATAAACGTCAAGCTCACCATTTTACTCACAGCTATTTCCCAGGCTACTGATTACATTAGCACATAATAGAGCGAGCTGCTCTCAGCACTTCCGACCCTCTCCCCTCCCCAGCAATGTGGCTGCGGCCGCCTACAATGAAACAAGTTCATTCTCTACCGTCTGCACCCGGAGTAAATCTTCCGGGTGTCAGTGAAACCCGATTCCGTGTCCTCGCCAGGATTGAATGATTTCCAGCCTGACTCCATAAGAGGAGATTTTAAAGCATTTCCACCAGCTTCTCTCCTAATAATGGGAAACAAGGAAATGGCAGAGGCATTGAGCAAATATTTTGAATCTGTCTTCACAGTAGAGGACACTAAAAACACCCCAGTAATAGTAGAAAATCAAGGGGTAAAAGGGAGGGAGGAACTTAAAACAATCACTATTACTAGAGAGAAAGTACTAGGCAAACTTATGGGTCTAAAGGCTGACACGTCCCCTGGACCCGATGGCCTGCATCCTAGGGTCTTAAAAGAAGTGGCTACAGAGATAGTGGATGCATTGGTTGTAATCTTCCAAAATTCCCTGGACTCTGGAAAAGTCCCAGCGGACTGGAAAACCGCAAATGTAACGTCCTTATTAAAAAAAGGAGGGAGACAGAAAGCAGGAAACTATCGGCCAGTTAACCTGACATCTGTTATTGGCAAAATGCTTGAATCCATGATTAAGGAAGTAGTAACAGGGCATTTAGAAAATCAAAACACAATCAAACAGAGTCAACATGGTTTTATGAAAGGGAAATCGTGTTTGACAAATCTATTAGAGTTCTTTGAGGAGGTAACGAGCAGTGTGGATAAAGGGGAACCAGTAGATGTAGTGTATCTGGATTTCCAAAAGCCATTCGACAAGGTGCCACATAAAAGGTTACTGCATAAGATAAGAGCTCATGGTGTTGGGGGTAATATATTAGATTGGATAGAGGATTGGCTAACTAACAGAAAACAGAGAGTCGGGATAAATGGGTCATTTTCAGGATGGCAAACTGTAACTAGTGGGGGTGCCACAGGGATCAGTGCCGGGGCCTCAACTATTTACAATCTATATTAATGACTTGGATGAAGGAAGCGAGTGTACTGTAGCCAAATTTGCTGATGATACCAAGATAGGTGGGAAAGCAAATTGTGAGGAGGACATTAAGGGGGAGAAATTCAGTATCGCCCCGTTTGGGGCGCAACTATTGGCCGGGTGCAAAGTTTAGCGCCTGGCGCTAATTATCACCTCCGACTGCAAACTTGGCTTCTATCGCCCCTGGAGGTGATTGGAGCGCTAAATCAGGCGCTACACACCTCTCTTAAGGCACAAATGCCGAGGAGTGAGGCGCTACCTCAGAGCGCTGGCGAAGCTCGTGTGATGTCAGTCAGCAATGGAACACGGACACACTGGCGCCGGCCAGTTCTTAAAGGGGAGGGTCGATCTTGCTCTCCATCCACACCCTGCTCATTGCAGCCTTGAATCTCAGCCTGGAGAGACCTGTACATCAAATCTGCTGGAAAGAACAATGGAGAGACCCAGGGGAAGAGCTCAGAGTGCAGCCCCCACAGTCTCTTCTAAATCGATACAAGGAAGGTCAAATCAAAATGAACCTGCAAAGTGCTGCTCAGTACCCAAAACTCCATCACACAGCGTTGAATCTCTCCAGAAGTCTCTCTCTCTCTCTCAGAATGTGTGGTGCAAAAATGTCGCCGACAAAAAAAGGCAGGAAGTGGCTTTAAATAGCGCTCCCCCAGTCCCTCCCCAACTGCAAAACGTTTCCCTCAACCTGTCATTGCTAGTGGCAGGCAGAAAGACAGGGGGTGCCACTCAATATCCGGTCTGGGGCGCTACCGGGGCGTTGCACGCTCGACTGATGTCGTGATCTGCGGGCGCAGGAGATCGTGGCGGTAGCCTTTAGCGCCGCTGCAAAATGACTGGTCAATTTTGCAAATGGCGCAAACATCGCCGCGCCCAGGCGCTAGTTGCTTTGGGAGGCGCAAAGCAACCGAATATTACCCCCAAAGAGTCTGCGAAGGGATATAGAGAGGTTCAGTGAGTGGGCAATAAGGTGGCAGATGGAGTATAATGTGGGGAAATGTGAAGTTATCCACTTTGGTAGAAAGAATAGAAAAGAAAAATATTATTTAAATGGAGAAAGACTACAGAATGCGGCGGTACAGAGGGACATGAAACACAAAAGGTTAACATGCAGGTACAGCAAGTAATTAGGAAGGCAAATGGAGTGTTGGCCTTTATTGCAAAGGGAATGGAGAATAAAAGTAGGGAAGTCCTGCTACAACTGTACAGGGCGTTGGTGAGACCACACCTGGAGTACTGCGTACAGTTTTCGTCCCCTTATTTAAGGAGGGATATACTTGCATTGGAGGCAGTTCAGAGAAGGTTCACGAGGTTGATTCCTGAGATGAAGGGGTTGTCTTATGAGGAAAGTTTGAGCAGGTTGGGCCTATACTCATTGGAGTTTAGAAGAATTAGAGGTGATCTTATTGAAACAGACCCCTCATCCGAAAGACGGCACCTCCGAGAGTGCAGCACTGCCTCAGCACTGCACTGGAGTGTCAGCCAAGATTTATGTGCTCAAGTCTCTGGACTGGGACTTGAAGCCACAACCTTCTGACTCAGAGGTGTATGTGTGTGTGTTGGTGTATATATGTGTGTGTCTGTGTCTGAGTATGCACATGTGCTTGTGTGTCTGTGTGCATCTGTGTTTGTATATGTCTGCATTGCTGTGTGTTTGTGTGCATGTGCGAGTGTGTGTGAGTGTGCAAGTGTGTGAGTGTGCGAGTGTGTGTGAGTGCATGAGTGTGCGAGTGTGAGAGTGCATTTGAGTGTACGAGTGCGAGTGTGTGTGAGTGTGCGAGTGTGTGAGTGTGCGAGTGTGTGTGAGTGCATGAGTGTGTGAGAGTGCGTTTGAGTGTGCGAGTGCGAGTGTGTGTGAGTGTGCGAGTGTGTGTGAGTGCATGAGTATGCGAGTGTGTGTGATTGTGTGTGAGTGTTTAAGAGTGTGTTACTGTGTAACCAAATTAGTAACAATACTGTGGAGGAGGAATTCCTGGAGTGTATACGGGATGGTTTCCTGGACCAATATGTCGAGGAACCAACCAGAGATTAGGCCATCTTAGACTGGGTATTATGCAATGAGAAAGGATTAATTAGCAATCTTGTTGTACGAGGCCCCTTGGGTCGGAGCGATTATAATATGATCGCATTCTTCTTTAAGATGGAGAATGAAGTAGTTGACTCAGAGACTAGGGTCCTGAATTTAAATAAAGGAAACTATGATGATCTGAGGCCCGAGTTGGGTAGGATTGATTGGGGAATGTCACTCAAAGGGTTGACGGTGGATAGGCAATGGCAAACATTCAAAGACCGCATGGATGAACTACAGAATTTGTTCATCCCAGTTTGGCATAAAAATAAAACAAAAAAGGTGACTCAACCGTGGCTAACAGGGGAAATTAGGGATAGCATAAGAGCCAAGGAGAGGACATATAAATTGGCCAGAAAAAGCAGTAAACCTGAGGATTGGGAGCAGTTTAGGATTCAACAAAGGAGGACAAAGGGATTAATTAAGAAAGGGAAAATAGAATATGAGAGTAAGCTTGCAGGGAACATAAAAACTGACTGTAAAAGCTTTTATAGATATGTGAAGAGAAAAAGATTGGTGAAGTCAAGCGTAGGTCCCTTGCAGTCAGAATCAGGGGAATTTATAATGGGGAACAAAGAAATGGCAGACCAATTAATTACATATTTTGGTTCTGTCTTCGCAAAGGAGGACACAAATAACCTCCCAGAAATACCGGGGAACAGAGGGTCTGATGAAAGGGAGGCACTGAAAGAAATCAGTATTTGTAGGGAAATGGTGTTAGGGAAATTGATGGGCTTGAAGGCTGATAAATCCCCAGGGCCTGATAATCTACATCCCAGGGTACGTAAGGAAGTGGCCCTAGAAATAGTAGATGCATTGCTGATCATCTTCCAACATTCGATAGACTCTGGAACAGTACCCATGGATTGGAGGGTTACTAATGTTACCCCACGATTCAAAAAAGGTGGTAGAGTCAAAACGGAGAATTACAGGCCGGTAAGCCTGACATCGGTAGTGGGGAAAATGCTAGAATCTATTATAAAAGATGTAATAGCAGAGCACTTGGAAAACAGTGACAGGATCGGACAAAGTCAACATGGATTTACAAAAGGTAAATCGTGCTTGACTAATCTACTGGAATTTTTTTGAGGATGTAACTGGTAAAATAGATAAGGGAGAACCAGTGGATGTGGTGTATTTGGACTTTCAGAAGGCTTTCGAATAAGTCCCGCATAAGAGATTAGCGTGTAAAGTTAAGGGACATGGGATTGGGGGCAAGGCATTGACTTGGACAGAGAACTGGTTGGCAGACAGAAAGCAAAGAGTTGGAATAAACGGGTCTTTTTCCGAGTGGCAGGCAGTGACTAGTGGGGTACCGCAGGGATCGGTCCTTGGACCCCAGCTATTCACAATATATATTAATGATCTAGACAAGGGAACTAGATGTAATATCTCCAAATTTGCAGACGATACAAAGCTGGGTGGGCGTGTGTGCTGTGAGGAGGATGCCGAGAAACTCCAGGCTGATTTGGACAGGTTGGGTGATTGGGCAGAAACATGGCAGATGCAATATGACGTGGATAAATGTGAGGTTATCCACTTTGGTGGCAAAAACAGGAAGGCAGATTATTATCTGAATGACAATAGATTGGGAGAAGGAAGTGCAACGAGACCTGGGTGTCCTTGTGCACCAGTCGCTGAAGGTAAGCATGCAGATGCAGCAAGTGGTTAAGAAGGCAAATGGTATGTTGGCCTTCATAGCGAGAGGGTTCGAGTACAGGAACAAGGATGTCTTGCTGCAGTTGTACAGGGCCTTGGTGAGACCACACCTTGAGTATTGTGTGCAGTTTTGGTTGTCTTATCTGAGGAAGGATGTTCTTGCCATGGAAGGAGTTCAGCAAAGATTCACCAGGTTGATACCTGGGATGGCAGGAATGACGTATGAGGAGAGATTGGGTCGATTGGGCTTGTACTCGCTGGAGTTTAGAAGAATGAGAGGGGATCTCATTGAAACATAACATTTTGACAGGACTGGACAGACTAGATGCTGGAAGGATGTTGCCGATGGTCGGGGAGTCCAGAACCAGGGGTCACAGTCTAAGGATAAGGGGTAAGCCATTTAGGACAGAGATGAGGAGGAATTTCTTCACCCAGAGAGCGGTGAACCTGTGGAATTCTCTACCACAGAAGGCAGTAGAGGCCAATTCATTAAATATATTCAAGAAGGAGTTGGATATATTTCTAAAGGCTAAAGGGATCAGGGGGTATGGGGAGAAAGCCGGGACCGGGTACTGAATTTGGATGGTCAGCCATGATCGCATTGAATGGCGGAGCAGGCTCGAGGGGCCGAATGGCCTACTTCTGCTCCTATCTTCGATGTTTCTATGTATGAGTGTGAGTGAGTGTGTAAGTGTGAGTGCGTGTTAATGTGTGTGTGAGTGTGTGAGTGTGTGCTAATGTGTGTGTGTGAGTGTGTGTGTGTGAGTGTGTGTGTGTGAATGTGTGTGTGTGAGTGTGTGATTGTGTGTGAGTGTGTGTTAGTGTATGTGTGAGTGTGTGTCAGTGTGTGAGTGAGTGTGAGTGTGAGTGAGTGTGTGTGAGTGCGTGAGTGTGAATGAGTGTGTGTGAGTGTGTGTGTGTGTGTGAGTGTCTTTGTCTGTGTGTGAGTGTCTGTGAGTGTGTGTGAGTGAGTGTGTGTGTTAGTGTGTGATTGTGTGTGTGAGTGTGAGTGAGTGTGAGTGTCTGTTAATGTGAGTGTGTGAGTTTGTGTTAATGTGTGTGTGCGAGTGTGTTAGTGTATGTGTGAGTGCGTGTGAGTACATGAGTGTGCGACTGTGTGTGTGAGTGTGAGTGTGTGAGTGTGAGCGAGTGTGTGTGTGAGTGTGTGTTAATGTGTGTGTGTGAGTGTGTTTTAGTATATGTGTGAGTGAGTATGAGTGCATGAGTGTGTGTGTATGTGTGTGAGTGTGGGTGTGAGTGTGAATGCTTGAATGTGTGTGAGCGAGTGTGTTTGCATGTGTGTGAATGTGAGAAAGTGTATGTGAGTGTAAGTGTGTGAGAGTGATTGTGTGTGAGTGTGAGTGTGTGTGTTTGGGTGAGTGTGTGTGTGTGTGTGAGTTTGACTGTGAGAGTGTGAGTGAGTGTGTGAGTGTGTGTGAGTTTGAGTGTGAGTGTGTGTGTGTTAGTATATGCGTGAGTGTGTGTGTGTGAGTGTGTGAGTGTGATTGTGTGTGTGATTGTGTGTGTGTGTGTGTGTGAGTTTGTGTGTGAGTGTGAGTGTGTGTTAGTGTATGTGTGAGTGTTTGAGTGAGGGTGAGTGTGTGAATGTGTGTGTGAGTGTGTGAGTGTGAGTGAGTGTGTGTGTCAGTGTGTGAGTGTGAATGAGTGTCTGAGTGTGTGAGTGTGTGAGTTTGACAGTGAGTCTGTGTGTGTGAATGTGAGTGTGTTTGTCTGTGTGTGTGTCTTTGAGTGAGTGTGTGTGAGTGTGTGTTAGTTTATGTGTGAGTGAGTGTGAGTATGTGAGGGGGTGACTGTGTGTGAGTGTGAGTGTGTGAGTATGAGTTCGTGTGTGTGAGTGTGGGTGAGTGTGTGTTAATGTGTGTGTGAGTGTGTGAGTGTGAGTGTGTGTTAGTGTATGTGTGAGTGAGTGTGAGTGCATGTGTGTGTGAGTGTGAGTGTGGGTGTGGGTGTGTGAGTGTGAATGTGTGAATGTGTGGGTGCATGTGTGTGAGTGTCAGTGTGTGTGAGTGAGTGTGTCTGTGTGTCTGTGTGTGTGTGAGTGTGTGAGTCTGAGTGAGTGTGAGTGAGTGTGTGTGTGTGAGTTTGACTGTGAGTGTGAGTCAGCGTGTGAGTCAGTGTGTGAGTGTGTGATTTTGAGTGAGTGTGTGAGTCTGAGTGAGTGTATGAGTGTGTGTGAGTTTGAGTGTGAGTGTGTGTGTGTATGAGTGTGATTGTGTGTGTGATTGTGAGTGTGTGTTAGTGAGTGTGTGAGTGAGGGTGAGTGTGTGAGTGTGAATGTGTGTGTGTGAGTGTGAGTGGGAATGTGAGTGTGTGAGTATGAGTGAGTGTGTGTGTGAGTGTGAGTGAGTGTGGGAGTGTGTGTTAATGTGTGTGTAAGTGTGTGTTAGTGTATGTGTGAGTATGTGAGTGGGTGACTGTGTGTGTGAGTGTGAGTGTGAGTTTGTGAGTATGAGTTTGTGTGAGTGTGTGTTAATGTGTGTGTGTGAGTGTGTGAGTGTGAGTATGTGTTAGTGTATGTGTGAATGAGTGTGAGTGCTTGTGTGTGTGACTGTGACTGCGGGTGTGTGAGTGTGAACATGTGAATGTGTGTGGGTGAGTGTGTGTGCATGTGTGTAAGTGTGAGTGAGTGTGTGTCAGTGTGTGAGTGTGTGTGAGAGTGTGAGTGAGTGTGTGAGTGTGAGTGAGAGTGCAGCACTGCCTCAGCACTGCACTGGAGTGTCAGCCAAGATTTATGTGCTCAAGTCTCTGGACTGGGACTTGAAGCCACAACCTTCTGACTCAGAGGTGTATGTGTGTGTGTTGGTGTATACATGTGTGCGTCTGTGTCTGAGTATGCACATGTGTTTGTGTGTCTGTGTGCATCTGTGTTTGTATATGTCTGAGTTGCTGTGTGTTTGTGTGCATGTACGAGTGTGTGTGAGTGTGCAAGTGTGTGAGTGTGCGAGTGTGTGTGAGTGCATGAGTGTGTGAGAGTGCGTTTGAGTGTGCGAGTGCGAGTGTGTGTGTGTGCGAGTGTGTGTGAGTGCATGAGTGTGCGAGTGTGTGTGAGTGTTTAAGAGTGTGTTACTGTGTAACCAAATTAGTAACAATACTGTGGAGGAGGAATTCCTGGAGTGTATACGGGATGGCTTCCTGGACCAATATGTCGAGGAACCAACCAGAGATCAGGCAATCTTAGACTGGGTATTATGTAACGAGAAAGGATTAATTAGCAATCTTGTTGTACGAGGCCCCTTGGGTCGGAGCGATCATAATATGATCGAATTCTTCTTTAAGATGGAGAATTTAGTAGTTGACTCAGAGACTAGGGTCCTGAATTTAAATAAAGGAAAATAAACGAAAGAAATAAAGTGTGCAAGTGTGTGAGTGTGAGTGAGTGTGAGAGTGTGCGAGCGTGATTGAGTGTGAGTGTGTGTGAGTGTGTGTGAGTGTGTGAGTGTGAATGAGTGTGTGAGTGTGAGTGTGTGTGAATGTGTGTGTGAGTGAGTGCTTGTGTGTGTGTGAGTGTGAGTTTGTGAGTGAGTGTGTGTGAGTGAGTGTGAGTGTGAGTGTGTGAGTGTGAGTGTGTGAGTGTGAGTGTGTGTGAGTGAGTGTGTGTGAGTGAGTGTGTGTGAGTGTGAGTGTGTGTCTGAGTGTGAGTGAGTGTGAATGTCTGAGTGTGAGTGAGTGTGAATGTCTGAGTGTGAGTGAGTGTGTGAGTGTGAGTGTGTGAGTGAATGTGTGTGTGAGTGTGTGTGAGTGTGTGTGTGTGTGTGAGTGAGTGTGTGTGTGAGTGTGTGTGAGTGTGAGTGTGTGTGTGTGTGTGTGTGTGAGTGTGTGTGTGTGTGTGAGTGAGTGTGTGTGTGTGTGTGTGTGTGAGTGTGTGTGTGTGTGAGTGTGAGTGAGTGTGTGTGTGTGTGTGTGTGTGAGTGTGAGTGAGTGTGTGTGTGTGTCTGCTGAGGACAGCAACTGGTTCAGCTGTGATCCTCCCACAGTTGAATATCTTGCTGTCGTTTAGTTAAGGCTCTGGAGGGCGTCCCTGGAGCTGTACGCCAGCTTGAGTCTGGGGTGGTGGGGGGCGGGCAGCAAAACTCACTCCATACAAATAAATATTTTTTATTTAAAAATGAACTGAACAGCAGGACAGCTGATCAGTGATAATGTGGAGCCGGGCTGGGGCAGGCCGCAGTGAATGAGCCAGCAGCACAGAATTTATTGAGAGTCTCAATAAGCCTTTTCTTCCGCTCAAGTATCCCGTTGATTTTCCTCTCCAAGGGAATTGTGCTGATCCTACAAGCCACTTGACCTCAACCTGTCCCTGGAGTGCGAACTAAACAAGACCCTGAGCTATACAGAATGGTCTTTTCACATCAACAGCAGCACATGTTTGCATTTGGAGATTGTGTGGGGAGCAGTGTGTCAACAACACTGTTCCATGCCTTGTACCAGGTGCTTGCTATACCCCGCCCACAGACAATGACTAGCATCGGCTGCAAGGCTTGGCCCCAATCTAATTATAATTCAATAAACTCGATTTAATTTAACAACTCTATCAGATATAGGCTAACATCTGCTGCTTAACTAGACATCTCCTGAAATGCTGACGCCCTGTTGCCAGTGACTGCGGGCAGATATCAGTTTGTGGGTCGGGATGGGATACAGACCATATTCAGTGCAGGACGCTGGCTGGGAGAGTCTAACCTCCCACACTGCTGGTGATCCACGAAAAAGTTCCCTTCCAATTTTTCCAGACTTAATCCTGTCTTGTCCTGAAGGTGCCGACTTTCACTGGGGTACAGTTCCTGAAGGTGCTGACTCTCACTGGGGTACAGTTCCTGAAGGTGCTGACTCTCACTGGGGTACAGTTCCTGAAGGTGCTGACTCTCACTGGGGTACAGTTCCTGAAGGTGCTGACTCTCACTGGGGTACAGTTCCTGAAGGTGCTGACTCTCACTGGGGTACAGTTCCTGAAGGTGCTGACTCTAACTGGGGTACAGTTCCTAAAGGTGCTGACTCTTCACTGGGGTACAGACCCTGAAGGTGCTGACTCTCACTGGGGTACAGTTCCTGAAGGTGCTGACTCTCACTGGGGTACAGTCCCTGAAGGTGCTGACTCTCACTGGGGTACAGTTCCTGAATGTACGGACTCTCACTGGGGTACAGTTCCTGAAGGCGCTGACTCTCACTGGGGTACAGTTCCTGAAGGTGCTGACTCTCACTGGGGTACAGTTCCTGAAGGTGCTGACTCTCACTGGGGTTCAGTTCCTGAAGGTGCTGATTCTCACTGGGGTTCAGTTCCTGAAGGTGCTGACTCTCACTGGGGTACAGTTCCTGAAGGTGCTGACTCTCACTGGGGTACAGTTCCTGAAGGTGCTGACTCTCACTGGGGTACAGTTCCTGAAGCTGCTGACTCTCACTGGGGTACAGTTCCTGATTGCGCTGACTCTCACTGGGGTACAGTTCCTGGAGGTGCTAACTCTCACTGGGGTACAGTTCCTGAAGGTGCTGACTCTCCCTGGGGTACAGTTCCTGAAGGTGCTGACTCTCACTGGGGTACAGTTCCTGAAGGTGCTGACTCTCACTGGGGTACAGTTCCTGAAGGTGCTGACTCTCACTGGGGTACAATTCCTGAAGGTGCTGACTCTCACTGGGGTACAGTTCCTGAAGGTACTGACTGTCACTGGGGTACAGTTCTTGAAGGTGCTGACTCTCACTGGGGTACAGATCCAGAAGGTGCTGATTCTCCCTGGTGTACAGTTCCTGAAGGTGCTGACTCTCACTGGGGTACAGTACCTGAAGGTGCTGACTCTCTCTGGGGTACAGTTCCTGAAGGTGCTGACTCTCTCTGGGGTACTGTGATATCCGAGTGGTAAGGTCAGAAACTGAGAGAAGCGAGATATTAGGAACAAAACCCAACTGTTTATTTACATGGTGGAGCAGAGAGACATAGCTCTTACAAGCGGGAGGCAAGCACACAATTCTTACTGCATGAGCCAAGATGGAGGGTGAACCTCTGAGTCATACCCATAATGCAATGACAGATTACCGTACTAACTGGTGTACCTGGACATTGAATACATGACCCATTACCTTAAATACTGGTGAATGTCAACCCTTAATATTTGGCTCCATCTGGTGGATAACTTACACATTACATCCCAGATTACTATAGGTACAGATCCTGAAGGTGCTGACTCTCTCTGGGGTACAGCTCCTGGAGGTGCTGACTCTCACTGGGGTACAGTACCTGAGGGTGCTGACTCTCCCTGGGGTACAGTTCCTGAAGGTGCTGACTCTCCCTGGGGTACAGTACCTGAGGGTGCTGACTCTCCCTGGGGTACAGTTCCTGAAGGTGCTGACTCTCTCTGGGGTACAGTTCCTGAAGGTGCTCACTCTCACTGGGGTACAGTACCTGAGGGTGCTGACTCTCCCTGGGGTACAGTTCCTGAAGGTGCTGACTCTCACTGGGGTACAGTTCCTGAAGGTGCTGACTCTCACCGGGGTACAGTTCCTGAAGGTGCTGACTCTCACTGGGGTACAGTACCTGAGGGTGCTGACTCTCCCTGGGGTACAGTTCCTGAAGGTGCTGACTCTCACTGGGGTACAGTTCCTGAAGGTGCTGACTCTCACTGGGGTACAGTTCCTGAAGGTGTTGACTCTCACTGGGGTACAGTTCCTGAAGGTGCTGACTCTCCCTGGGGTACAGTTCCGGAAGGTGCCGACTGTCACTGGGGTACAATTCCTGAGGGTGCTGACTCTCACTGGGGTACAGTTCCTGAAGGTGCTGACTCTCACTGGGGTACAGTTCCTGAAGGTGCTGACTCTCACTGGGGTACAGTTCCTGAAGGTGCTGACTCTCACTGGGGTACAGTTCCTGAAGGTGCTGACTCTCACTGGGGTACAGTTCCTGAAGGTGCGAACTCTCACTGGGGTACAGTTCCTGAAGGTGCTGACTCTCACTGGGGTACAGTTGCTGGTGGTGCTGAATCTCACTGGGGTAGAGTTCCTGCAGATGCTGACTCTCACTGGGGTACAGTTCTTGAAGATGCTGACTCTCACTGAGGTACAGTTCCTGAAGGTGCTGAATCTCACTGGGGTACAGTTCCTGAAGGTGCTGACTCTCACTGGGGTACAGTTCCTGAAGGTGCTGACTCTCACTGCGGTACAGTTCCTGAAGGTGCTGACTCTCCCTGGGGTACAGTTCCTGAAGGTGCTGACTCTCACTGGGGTACAGTTGCTGGTGGTGCTGACTCTCACTGGGGTACAGTTCCTGAAGGTGCTGACTCTCACTGGGGTACAGTTCCTGAAGGCGCTGACTCTCACTGGGGTACAGTTCCTGAAGCTGCTGACTCTCACTGGGGTACAGTTCCTGATTGCGCTGACTCTCACTGGGGTACAGTTCCTGGAGGTGCTAACTCTCACTGGGGTACAGTTCCTGAAGGTGCTGACTCTCCCTGGGGTACAGTTCCTGAAGGTGCTGACTCTCACTGGGGTACAGTTCCTGAAGGTGCTGACTCTCACTGGGGTACAGTTCCTGAAGGTGCTGACTCTCACTGGGGTACAATTCCTGAAGGTGCTGACTCTCACTGGGGTACAGTTCCTGAAGGTACTGACTGTCACTGGGGTACAGTTCTTGAAGGTGCTGACTCTCACTGGGGTACAGATCCAGAAGGTGCTGATTCTCCCTGGTGTACAGTTCCTGAAGGTGCTGACTCTCACTGGGGTACAGTACCTGAAGGTGCTGACTCTCTCTGGGGTACAGTTCCTGAAGGTGCTGACTCTCTCTGGGGTACTGTGATATCCGAGTGGTAAGGTCAGAAACTGAGAGAAGCGAGATATTAGGAACAAAACCCAACTGTTTATTTACATGGTGGAGCAGAGAGACATAGCTCTTACAAGCGGGAGGCAAGCACACAATTCTTACTGCATGAGCCAAGATGGAGGGTGAACCTCTGAGTCATACCCATAATGCAATGACAGATTACCGTACTAACTGGTGTACCTGGACATTGAATACATGACCCATTACCTTAAATACTGGTGAATGTCAACCCTTAATATTTGGCTCCATCTGGTGGATAACTTACACATTACATCCCAGATTACTATAGGTACAGATCCTGAAGGTGCTGACTCTCTCTGGGGTACAGCTCCTGGAGGTGCTGACTCTCACTGGGGTACAGTACCTGAGGGTGCTGACTCTCCCTGGGGTACAGTTCCTGAAGGTGCTGACTCTCCCTGGGGTACAGTACCTGAGGGTGCTGACTCTCCCTGGGGTACAGTTCCTGAAGGTGCTGACTCTCTCTGGGGTACAGTTCCTGAAGGTGCTCACTCTCACTGGGGTACAGTACCTGAGGGTGCTGACTCTCCCTGGGGTACAGTTCCTGAAGGTGCTGACTCTCACTGGGGTACAGTTCCTGAAGGTGCTGACTCTCACCGGGGTACAGTTCCTGAAGGTGCTGACTCTCACTGGGGTACAGTACCTGAGGGTGCTGACTCTCCCTGGGGTACAGTTCCTGAAGGTGCTGACTCTCCCTGGGGTACAGTACCTGAGGGTGCTGACTCTCCCTGGGGTACAGTTCCTGAAGGTGCTGACTCTCTCTGGGGTACAGTTCCTGAAGGTGCTCACTCTCACTGGGGTACAGTACCTGAGGGTGCTGACTCTCCCTGGGGTACAGTTCCTGAAGGTGCTGACTCTCACTGGGGTACAGTTCCTGAAGGTGCTGACTCTCACCGGGGTACAGTTCCTGAAGGTGCTGACTCTCACTGGGGTACAGTACCTGAGGGTGCTGACTCTCCCTGGGGTACAGTTCCTGAAGGTGCTGACTCTCACTGGGGTACAGTTCCTGAAGGTGCTGACTCTCACTGGGGTACAGTTCCTGAAGGTGTTGACTCTCACTGGGGTACAGTTCCTGAAGGTGCTGACTCTCCCTGGGGTACAGTTCCGGAAGGTGCCGACTGTCACTGGGGTACAATTCCTGAGGGTGCTGACTCTCACTGGGGTACAGTTCCTGAAGGTGCTGACTCTCACTGGGGTACAGTTCCTGAAGGTGCTGACTCTCACTGGGGTACAGTTCCTGAAGGTGCTGACTCTCACTGGGGTACAGTTCCTGAAGGTGCTGACTCTCACTGGGGTACAGTTCCTGAAGGTGCGAACTCTCACTGGGGTACAGTTCCTGAAGGTGCTGACTCTCACTGGGGTACAGTTGCTGGTGGTGCTGAATCTCACTGGGGTAGAGTTCCTGCAGATGCTGACTCTCACTGGGGTACAGTTCTTGAAGATGCTGACTCTCACTGAGGTACAGTTCCTGAAGGTGCTGAATCTCACTGGGGTACAGTTCCTGAAGGTGCTGACTCTCACTGGGGTACAGTTCCTGAAGGTGCTGACTCTCACTGCGGTACAGTTCCTGAAGGTGCTGACTCTCCCTGGGGTACAGTTCCTGAAGGTGCTGACTCTCACTGGGGTACAGTTGCTGGTGGTGCTGACTCTCACTGGGGTACAGTTCCTGAAGGTGCTGACTCTCACTGGGGTACAGTTCCTGATGCTGCTCACTCTCACTGGGGTACAGTTCCTGAAGGTGCTGACTCTCACTGGGGTACAGTTCCTGAAGGTGCTGACTCACTGGGGTACAGCTCCTGGAGGTGCTGACTCTCACTGGGGTACAGTTCCTCAAGGTACCGACTCTCACAGGGGTACAGTTCCTGAAGGAGCTGACTCTCACTGGGATACAGTTCCTGAAGCTGCTGACTCTCACTGGGGTACAGTTCCTGAAGGTGCTGACTCTCACTGGGGTACAGTTCCTGAAGGTGCTGACTCTCACTGGGGTACAGTTCCTGAAGGTGCTGACTCTCTCTGGGGTACAGTTCCTGGAGATGCTGACTCTCACTGGGGTACAGTTCCTGAAGGTGCTGACTCTCACTGGGGTACAGTTCCTGAAGGTGCTGACTCTCTCTGGGGTACAGTTCCTGGAGATGCTGACTCTCACTGGGGTACAGTTCCTGAAGGTGCTGACTCTCACTGGGGTACAGTTCCTGAAGGTGCTGACTCTCACTGGGGTACAGTTCCTGAAGGTGCTGACTCTCACTGGGGTACAGTTCCTGATTGCGCTGAATCTCACTGGGGTACAGTTCCTGAAGGTGCTAACTCTCACTGGGGTACAGTTCCTGAAGGTGCTGACTCTCACTGGGGTACAGTCCCTGAAGGTACCGACCTTCACTGGGGTACATTCCCTGAAGTTACCGACCCTCACTGGGGTACAGTTCCTGAAGATGCTGACTCTCACTGGGGAACAGTTCCTGAAGGTGCTGATTCTCCCTGGGGTACAGTTCCTGAAGGTGCTGACTCTCACTGGGGTACAGTTCCTGAAGGTGCTGACTCTCACTGGGGTACAGTTCCTGAAGGTGCTGACTCTCACTGGGGTACAGTTCCTGAAGGTGCTGACTCTCACTGGGGTACAGTTCCTGAAGGTGCTGAATCTCACTGGGGTACAGTTCCTGAAGGTGCTGACTCTCACTGGGGTACAATTCCTGAAGGTGCTGACTCTCACTGGGGTACAGTTCCTGAAGGTGCTGACTCTCACTGGGGTACAGTTCTTGAAGGTGCTGACTCTCACTGAGGTACAGATCCAGAAGGTGCTGATTCTCCCTGGGGTACAGTTCTTGAATGTGCTGACTCTCACTGGGGTACAGTTCCTGAAGGTGCTGACTCTCACTGGGGTACAGTTCCTGAAGGTGCTGACTCTCACTGGGGTACAGTACCTGAAGGTGCTGACTCTCTCTTGGGTACAGTTCCTGAAGGTGCTGACTCTCTCTGGGGTACAGTTCCTGAAGGTGCTGATACTCACTGGGGTACAGTTCCTGAAGGTGCCGACTTTCACTGGGGTACAGTTCCTGAAGGTGCTGACTCTCACTGGGGTACATTTTCTGAAGGTGCTGACTCTCACTGTGGTACAGTTCGTGAAGGTGCTGGCTCTCACTGGGGTACAGTTCCTGAAGGTGCTGACTCTCACTGGGGTACAGTTCCTGAAGGTGCTGACTCTCACTGGGGTACAGTTCCTGAAGGTGCTGACTCTCTCTGGGGTACAGTTCCTGGAGGTGCTGACTCTCACTGGGGTACAGTTCCTGATGGTGCTGACTCTCACTGGGGTACAGTTCCTGAAGGTGCTGACTCTCACTGGGGTACAGTTCCTGATTGCGCTGACTCTCACTGGGGTACAGTTCCTGAAGTTGCTAACTCTCACTGGGGTACAGATCCAGAAGGTGCTGATTCTCCCTGGTGTACAGTTCCTGAAGGTGCTGACTCTCACTGGGGTACAGTTCCTGAAGGTGCTGACTCTCACTGGGGTACAGTTCCTGATGGTGCTGACTCTCACTGGGGTACATTACCTGAAGGTGCTGACGCTCACTGAGGTACAGTTCCTGAAGGTGCTGGCTCTCACTGGGGTACAATTCCTGAAGGTGCTGACTCTCACTGGGGTACAGTTCCTGATGGTGCTGACTCTCACTGGGGTACATTACCTGAAGGTGCTGACTCTCACTGAGGTACAGTTCCTGAAGGTGCTGACTCTCTCTGGGGTCCAGTTCCTGAAGGTGCTGACTCTCTCTGGGGTACTGTGATATCCGAGTGGTAAGGTCAGAAACTGACAGAAGCGAGATATTAGGAACAAAACCCAACTGTTTATTTACACGGTGTAGGTGAGAGACATAGCTCTTACAAGCTGGATGCAAGCACACAATTCTTACTGCACGAGCCAAGATGGAGGATGAACCTCTGAGTCATACCCATAATGCAATGCCAGATTACCGTACTAACTGTTGTACCTGGAAATTGAATACATGACCCATTACCTTAAATACTGGTGAATGTGAACCCTTAATATTTGGCTCCATCTGGTGGATAACTTACACATTACATCCCAGATTACTATAGGTACAGATCGTGAAGGTGCTGACTCTCTCTGGGGTACAGTTCCTGAAGGTGCTGACTCTCACTGGGGTACAGTTCCGGAGGGTGCTGACTCTCACTGGGGTACAGTTCCTGAAGGTGCTGACTCTCCCTGGGGTACAGTTCCGGAAGGTGCCGACTGTCACTGGGGTACAATTCCTGAGGGTGCTGACTCTCACTGGGGTACAGTTCCTGAAGGTGCTGACTCTCACTGGGGTACAGTTCCTGAAGGTGCTGACTCTCACTGGGGTACAGTTCCTGAAGGTGCTGACTCTCACTGGGGTACAGTTCCTGAAGGTGCTGACTCTCACTGGGGTACAGTTCCTGAAGGTGCGAACTCTCACTGGGGTACAGTTCCTGAAGGTGCTGACTCTCACTGGGGTACAGTTGCTGGTGGTGCTGAATCTCACTGGGGTAGAGTTCCTGCAGATGCTGACTCTCACTGGGGTACAGTTCTTGAAGATGCTGACTCTCACTGAGGTACAGTTCCTGAAGGTGCTGAATCTCACTGGGGTACAGTTCCTGAAGGTGCTGACTCTCACTGGGGTACAGTTCCTGAAGGTGCTGACTCTCAATGCGGTACAGTTCCTGAAGGTGCTGACTCTCCCTGGGGTACAGTTCCTGAAGATGCTGACTCTCACTGGGGTACAGTTGCTGGTGGTGCTGACTCTCACTGGGGTACAGTTCCTGAAGGTGCTGACTCTCACTGGGGTACAGTTCCTGAAGGCGCTGACTCTCACTGGGGTACAGTTCCTGAAGGTGCTGACTCTCACTGGGGTACAGTTCCTGAAGGTGCTTACTCTCACTGGGGTACAGTTCCTGAAGGTGCTGACTCTCACTGGGGTACAGTTCCTGCAGATGCTGACTCTCACTGGGGTACAGTTCCTGAAGGTGATGACTGTCACTGGGGTTCAGTTCCTGAAGGTGCTGACTCTCACTGGGGTACAGTTCCTGAAGGTGCTGACTCTCGCTGGGGTACAGTTCCTGATGCTGCTCACTCTCACTGGGGTACAGTTCCTGAAGGTGCTGACTCTCACTGGGGTACAGTTCCTGAAGGTGCTGACTCACTGGGGTACAGCTCCTGGAGGTGCTGACTCTCACTGGGGTACAGTTCCTCAAGGTACCGACTCTCACAGGGGTACAGTTCCTGAAGGAGCTGACTCTCACTGGGATACAGTTCCTGAAGCTGCTGACTCTCACTGGGGTACAGTTCCTGAAGGTGCTGACTCTCACTGGGGTACAGTTCCTGAAGGTGCTGACTCTCACTGGGGTACAGTTCCTGAAGGTGCTGACTCTCTCTGGGGTACAGTTCCTGGAGATGCTGACTCTCACTGGGGTACAGTTCCTGAAGGTGCTGACTCTCACTGGGGAACAGTTCCTGAAGGTGCTGACTCTCACTGGGGTACAGTTCCTGAAGGTGCTGACTCTCACTGGGGTACAGTTCCTGAAGGTGCTGACTCTCACTGGGGTACAGTTCCTGAAGGTGCTGACTCTCACTGGGGTACAGTTCCTGATTGCGCTGAATCTCACTGGGGTACAGTTCCTGAAGGTGCTAACTCTCACTGGGATACAGTTCCTGAAGGTGCTGACTCTCACTGGGGTACAGTCCCTGAAGGTACCGACCTTCACTGGGGTACATTCCCTGAAGTTACCGACCCTCACTGGGGTACAGTTCCTGAAGATGCTGACTCTCACTGGGGAACAGTTCCTGAAGGTGCTGATTCTCCCTGGGGTACAGTTCCTGAAGGTGCTGACTCTCACTGGGGTACAGTTCCTGAAGGTGCTGACTCTCACTGGGGTACAGTTCCTGAAGGTGCTGACTCTCACTGGGGTACAGTTCCTGAAGGTGCTGACTCTCACTGGGGTACAGTTCCTGAAGGTGCTGAATCTCACTGGGGTACAGTTCCTGAAGGTGCTGACTCTCACTGGGGTACAATTCCTGAAGGTGCTGACTCTCACTGGGGTACAGTTCCTGAAGGTACTGACTGTCACTGGGGTACAGTTCTTGAAGGTGCTGACTCTCACTGAGGTACAGATCCAGAAGGTGCTGATTCTCCCTGGGGTACAGTTCTTGAATGTGCTGACTCTCACTGGGGTACAGTTCCTGAAGGTGCTGACTCTCACTGGGGTACAGTTCCTGAAGGTGCTGACTCTCACTGGGGTACAGTACCTGAAGGTGCTGACTCTCTCTTGGGTACAGTTCCTGAAGGTGCTGACTCTCTCTGGGGTACAGTTCCTGAAGGTGCTGATACTCACTGGGGTACAGTTCCTGAAGGTGCCGACTTTCACTGGGGTACAGTTCCTGAAGGTGCTGACTCTCACTGGGGTACATTTTCTGAAGGTGCTGACTCTCACTGTGGTACAGTTCGTGAAGGTGCTGGCTCTCACTGGGGTACAGTTCCTGAAGGTGCTGACTCTCACTGGGGTACAGTTCCTGAAGGTGCTGACTCTCACTGGGGTACAGTTCCTGAAGGTGCTGACTCTCTCTGGGGTACAGTTCCTGGAGGTGCTGACTCTCACTGGGGTACAGTTCCTGATGGTGCTGACTCTCACTGGGGTACAGTTCCTGAAGGTGCTGACTCTCACTGGGGTACAGTTCCTGATTGCGCTGACTCTCACTGGGGTACAGTTCCTGAAGTTGCTAACTCTCACTGGGGTACAGATCCAGAAGGTGCTGATTCTCCCTGGTGTACAGTTCCTGAAGGTGCTGACTCTCACTGGGGTACAGTTCCTGAAGGTGCTGACTCTCACTGGGGTACAGTTCCTGATGGTGCTGACTCTCACTGGGGTACATTACCTGAAGGTGCTGACTCTCACTGAGGTACAGTTCCTGAAGGTGCTGGCTCTCACTGGGGTACAATTCCTGAAGGTGCTGACTCTCACTGGGGTACAGTTCCTGATGGTGCTGACTCTCACTGGGGTACATTACCTGAAGGTGCTGACTCTCACTGAGGTACAGTTCCTGAAGGTGCTGACTCTCTCTGGGGTCCAGTTCCTGAAGGTGCTGACTCTCTCTGGGGTACTGTGATATCCGAGTGGTAAGGTCAGAAACTGACAGAAGCGAGATATTAGGAACAAAACCCAACTGTTTATTTACACGGTGTAGGTGAGAGACATAGCTCTTACAAGCTGGATGCAAGCACACAATTCTTACTGCACGAGCCAAGATGGAGGATGAACCTCTGAGTCATACCCATAATGCAATGCCAGATTACCGTACTAACTGTTGTACCTGGAAATTGAATACATGACCCATTACCTTAAATACTGGTGAATGTGAACCCTTAATATTTGGCTCCATCTGGTGGATAACTTACACATTACATCCCAGATTACTATAGGTACAGATCGTGAAGGTGCTGACTCTCTCTGGGGTACAGTTCCTGAAGGTGCTGACTCTCACTGGGGTACAGTTCCGGAGGGTGCTGACTCTCACTGGGGTACAGTTCCTGAGGGTGCTGACTCTCCCTGGGGTACAGTTCCTGAAGGTGCTGGCTCTCACTGGGGTACAGTTCCTGAAGGTGCTGACTCTCACTGGGGTACAGTTCCTGAGGGTGCTGACTCTCCCTGGGGTACAGTTCCTGAAGGTGCTAACTCTCACTGGGGTACAGTTCCTGAAGGTGCTGACTCTCACTGGGGTACAGTTCCTGAAGGTGCTAACTCTCACTGGGGTACAGTTCCTGAAGGTGCTGACTCTCACTGGGGTACAGTTCCTGAAGGTGCTGACTCTCACTGGGTTACAGTTCCTGAAGGTGCTGACTCTCACTGGGGTACAGTTCCTGAAGGTGCTGACTCTCATGGGTTACAGTTCCTGAAGGTGCTGACTCTCACTGGGGTACAGTTCCTGAAGGTGCTGATTCTCTCTGGGGTACAGTTCCTGTAGGTGCTGACTCTCACTGGGGTACAGTTCTGAAGGTGCTGACTCTCACTGGGGTACAGTTCCTGAAGGTGCTGACTCTCACTGGTGTACAGTTCCTGAAGGTGCTGACTCTCACTGGGGTACAGTTCCTGAAGGTGCTGACTCTCACTGGGATACAGTTCCTGAATGTGCTGACTCTCTCTGGGGTACAGTTCCTGAAGGTGCTGACTCTCTCTGGGGTATGGTTCCGAACAGAGCAGTGTGTGCTAAGCAGATTGGGAATGAGAATTTGGTGAGCATGGGAATATGGTGAGAGTGGGAATTTGGTGAGAGTGGGAATTCAGTGCATTGGGGGAACATAAGAACATAAGAAATTCGGAGCAGGAGTAGGTCATACGGCCCCTCAAGCCTGCTCCACCATTCAATAAGATCATGGCTGATCATCGACCTCAACTCCACTTTCCCCCGCCCCTCCGCTCCCCCGCCGATCTCCATATCCCTTGATTCCTCTGGAGTTCAAAAATTTATCGATCTCAGCCTTGAATATTCTCAAAGACTGAGCCTCCACAGCCCTCTGGGGCAGAGAATTCCAAAGATTCACCACCCTCTGAGTGAAGAAATTCCTCCTCATCTCAGTCTTAAAAGGCCGGCCCCTTATCCTGAGACTATGCCCCCTAGTTCTAGACTCTCCAGCCAGTGGGTAACAGCCTCTCAGCATCTATCTTGTCAATCCCCCCAGAATCTTATATGTTTCAATGAGGTGCTTAGTAATTTAAACCAAGGGGCAGCAGTAATATAAATAATCAGAGTAATTAATTAGATCTAAAGGGATAAAATTAAAATGAACTAAACAGAGTATACTGTACCAACATTAAAGGGATCCAAATTGAATTAAATAAAAATCTGATATACATAAATAATTAAATAATAAATACCAGTGAAGGGATACTAAGAACGTATATATATTTATATAACATAAGTAGATAGACTTTTAAGTAAAGTGCTGGGACAGCTGAGACCCTTTGCCTGCAATTCCTGTCAACCGTGAGGGATTATGGAGTGTCCTCCTCAAATTCGGCTGCCCTCAAAAGTTTGTCACCACCCTCCGCCTGCTTCACGACGACATGCAAGCCGTGATCCTGACAAACGGTTCCACCACAAACCCAATTCACGTACGGACCGGGGTCAAGCAAGGCTGTGTCATCGCACCAACGCTCTTCTCGATCTTCCTTGCTGCAATGCTCCATCTCACCCTCAGTAAGCTCCCCGTTGGAGTGGAGTTCATTTACAGAACAAATGGGAAACATTTCAACCTCTGTTGTGTATGTAACCTGTTCCACCTTAAGAGAGCTTAAGCCTGTTCCACCTTAAGAGATGTACTACTTTCTCAGCCTGCTGTAGACGTAATACCGGGGGTGAACACACCGGTATATAAGCACTGTGCAGTAATCTTGTATTCAGTATAGTCCCTACCTCCAACCAGTAAAGACCTGTTTCTATTGTTACTCATTAGTCTGTGTCTTAATTAACTAAATAATTCACAGGCTTAACACTGGCGACGAGTCAGGTTCTTACCCTGCGGCAGTTATTCCACGGCGGTTGAAGAGAGGTTTCAAACCTCACCACTCACCACCCCACTGGAAGCGACAGGCATTAGGACCCTGAAGCCTCCATCAGCTTGTGAACCGGAGTAGAAGACAGGGCTGGGGAAGGAAGAGGTACAGGGCGATAGCGATCGGCAGATAAGGGCCGGGCCGCTTTGAAGTGAGGGGCGCAGCCGGGCCATCGATCGCAACCACCGATAAGGGCCGCACTCGGGCTGAAAGGGCAGCGGCTGCAGAAATTGAAGGCGCGAGAGCCGCGGTGCACAGCGCGGGCCATTGATCGCGATCGGGAGATAAGGGCTTTGGAGTGCGAGGCGCAGCCGGGCCATCGATCGCAAGCACTGATAAGGGCCGGGCCGCTTTCAAGTGCGAGGCGCAGCCGGGCCATCGATCGCATCCGCTGATAAGGGCCGCACTCGGGTGATCGCGGCGAAGATAAGGGCCGCACTCGGGGGCTGAAGGGAGACGGCGTCGGGGGACGGGTGAAGACCGCCAAGCGCGGGAAAACCGCCATTTTGTGGGCGGAGGACGACGGCAAGAGCGGGAAGCCGCCACCTTTGATAACAAGTAAAGAAAATAAAATCTGAGAAATTGCAAATCTACAATGCCTAAACACGGGAATATTAGCACCTTTGATAGTGACCTCGAAGATTGGGCCATATATGTTGAAAGAGTAAAAAATTATTGTAAGGCCAATAAAATTCGTGACCAAGATAAAGCTCTAACATTATTAAATTTAATGGGTGCGAAGACATACGGGCAATTGAAACACCTGTTATCACCAGATGAACCGGCGGATAAGACGTTCGATGAGATTGTTACTGTCCTGAAAGATCATCTAAACCCCACGCCGCTGATGCTAGCGGAACGATTTAAATTTTATGACAGAAGGCAGCTACAGCATGAAAGCAATGCTGAATATTTGCTGGAATTGCGTAAATTAGCGAAATATTGCCAGTTTGGAACGGGACTGACAGATGCACTACGAGACAAATTTGTGTGTGGTTTATTTAAACAAGATACACAAAAGCGACTGCTCGAGGAGAATGAGCTGACGCTTGAGAAGGCGGTCACTATGGCAGCAGCACACGAAGCCGCAGCGAGAGGCACGGCAGTAATGCAGCTACGGTCACCGGAGCTCAGTGCACACAAATTGGGTGTGAGTTCTGGCAAATGTTATCGTTGTGGAAAGACAACGCATGATCAGAACCAGTGTTGGTTTAAAAACCAAGAATGTAGAACTTGTGGTAGGCTTGGACATATAGCTAGAGTATGCAGGTCAGCGAAGAAGACCAGCAACAAGAAGTCACCGCAAGGGAAATACGCAAAGGTACACAAGGTGGCCGAACAGGAGTCCGATTCAGACGCAAGCAGTATTGAACTGGCTAGCTTAAGGGTACTCAACGTTGGTAAGGGTGCAGACCTCCAGACAATTTGGGTTACTCTTCAGATAGAAGGAGTCCAAGTAAAAATGGAATTGGACACTGGATCGGCATTGTCGGTCATGAATAAGAAAGATTACAGAAGGTTATTCCAACATATTCCCCTACAGGATACGGAGATTATATTGACAACCTACACGGGGCAGAGAGTGTACCCCATCGGGACAATAAAGGTTGCAGTGGCCAACAAGGGTGAAGGAAGTCAAATAATGGACTTATATGTGCTACCGGAGGGAGGTCCACCACTACTAGGCCGGGAGTGGTTTAGAAACATAAATATGGACTGGCATTCGCTAAAAGCCATAAAGAGTGAGAACTCGGTGCAGATAATCAGCCCAGACTCTAGAACTGATGATGGTAAGACCAACCCATGTGCAAAAGACAAAGTTTCAGCACAGAATTCCACTGAGCAACAACAACATAGTTTAACAGAGAATTCTGAGTCTGTCAAGTCTACTGATATGCACATTTTTGAGGGACACTGGGCTCGAACTCAACTCCATTTCAAACTACAACAGCAATTAGAACAAATGATTCGCCGTTTTGAGCAAGAGATGAATGAAATAAAAAAGTTCTTTGTTACAGAGTGGGAGAATCTGGAAAGTCAACAGAAGCAACTGATGGAGAAAATGGAGCAGGAGCACACCAACCATCTGCGCGAGGAGGCCGAACGAATCAAAGCTGATTCAGGTTCTGAAGGTGCGTGCCATAATCTGGTGTCAGAAGAGTTAACGGTCAGCCAACTCCTTCATATGCTGAGGGACAAGACTCTGAAATGGGAAAAACTTGAACACGAGCTGCGATCTTCAAAGGAAAAGGGTTCGGAGCTCTCAAAAGTCATTGAGATGGCTGATGTGACGACACAGACTGAAACGACTGCAACAGAGCAGCCATTGGATGCCAAAAGTACGCTGACTCACGTCAATGTAGAACAACAGACCGCTGAAACAGCTGCTCCGGTAGAGGGATTGTATAGTCCGATCAATCAATCTCCAAAGGAAGTTGAAGTATTAAAATCACAAATGAGGTCACTAGTAAACGACTTGCTGAAAGCCCAGAAAAAGCTGGATGCAGAGGTACACATGAAGAAGTCTCTTCAGGAAAGATGTCTGGATTTGGAACAAGAGCTGGCTAACGTCCAGCTGGGTATGGAGGAAATAGACGACCCTCTCACTGGTCTAGCTCAGGACGGCACCGAATATTACCATGACCTGGTGGACGACACCGAATATTACGATGTCCTGTCCTGCCCAGCTTGTAACTTCGACTCCCAAAGTGCAGAAATCATGGAGGAGCACCAAAAGTCTACGGAACATCGGGAGAAGCTGGCTCTACGACGGAAACAGGAGGAAGAGAAGGAGGAACTGCGCATGCAGCTGGCAGCTGTGGCAGCTGACAATGGAGCCCAGAGAGTCTCCAAGAAGCAGAAAAGGAAAAGTAAAAACAGAAGATGACCCATCTGAACCATTATCACCTCTACCAGATCACACACGTGGTCCCTCTGAACGGAGCCAAATCAGTTCGGAAGTTCAAGCTGTTAAATCCATGGAAGGACTATTGAATGAGTCACTCCAGCAACGTGAACCGACTACACCACAGAGACTGAATCTGTGAACTATTTTCCGCAGAGATTGAATCTGTGAACTGTTTTCCGCAGAGACTGAATCTGTGATCTGTTTTGACATGAAGTTATCTATGTATCTATGTTATTCTGTTATGTAAACCTGAAGTTATATATGTATATATGTTATTACGTTATGTTAAATGGGGGGGATGACTATAAAGCTAAGAAGGGAGGAGTGTTGTGTATGTAACCTGTTCCACCTTAAGAGATGTACTACTTTCTCAGGCTGCTGTAGACGTAATACCGGGGGTGAACACACCGGTATATAAGCACTGTGCAGTAATCTTGTATTCAGTATAGTCCCTACCTCCAACCAGTAAAGACCTGTTTCTATTGTTACTCATTAGTCTGTGTCTTAATTAACTAAATAATTCACAGACTTAACAACCTCCATTGCCTCCAGTCCAGATCCAAGGTCGTCCCTTCCTCTGTCGTTGAATTACAGTACGCAGACGATGCTTGCATCTGCGCACATTCGGAGGTCGAACTCCAAACCATCGTCAACACCTTCACCGAAGCGTACGAGAGCATAGGCCTTACACTAAACATCCGTAAGACAAAGGTCCTCTACCAACCTGCCCCCGCCACATAGTACTGCCCCCCGATTAGCAAAATCCATGACAAGGCCTTGGATAACGTGGACCACTTTTCATATCTCGGGAGCCTAATGTCAACAAGGGCAGACGTCGAAGACGAAGTCCAACACTGCCTTCAGTGTGCCAGTGCAATCTTCGGTCGCCTGAGGAAGAGAGTGTTTGAAGACCAGGACCTCAAACCCGGCACTAAGCACATGGTCTGCAGAGCAGTAGTGATACCCGCCCTGCTGTATGCCTCAGAGACATGGACCAATGTACAGCAGGCAGCTCAAAGCACTGGAGAGGTACCACCAACGCTGCCTCCACAAGATCCTGCAAATCCATTGGCAGGATAGGCGCACCAACGTCAGTGTTCTTGCTCAGGCCAACATCCCCAGCATCGAAGCTTTGACCATGCTCGATCAGCTCCGAAGGACGGGTCACATCACCCGCATGCCCGATACGAGACTCCCAAAACAAGCGCTCTACTCGGAGCTCCGACACGGCAAGAGAGTCCCAGGTGGGCAGAGGAAACGCTACAAAGACATCCTCAAAGCCTCCTTGAAAAAGTGCAACACCCCACCGACACCTGGGAATCCCTGGCCCAAGACCGCACAAAGTGGAGGAGAAGCATCTGGGAAGGTGCCGAACACCTCGAGTCTCTTCGTCGGGAGCAAGCGGAAGCCAAGCGCAAGGAGCGCACATCAACCCAAGCACCCCACCCACCCGCCCCTCCGACCACCGTCTGCCCCACCTGTGACAGAGGCTGTAGGTCCTGCATTGGACTCATCAGTCACCTGAGAACTCATTTTTAATGTGGAAGCAAGTCATCCTCGGTTCCGAGGGACTGCCTAAGAAGAAGAAGAAGAAGGAGAGCAATTCCTGTGCCATGTGGGAGCTCCAGGATGCTTCATGTGTCCTGGTAACCATGTGTGCAGGAAGTGTGTCCAGTTGCTCGAACTCGAGCTGAGAGTTTCTCAGTTTGAGTAGTGGCTGGAGTCACACTGGGGCATACGGGAGGCTCAGATTTTCCTGGGGCGCACGTTCCAGGAGGTGGTCACCCTGCAGCTACAGAGCATTCAGGAGAATAGAAAGTGAGTGGCCATCCGGCAGGGTAGGAAGGGGCAGGCAGTGCAGGAATGCTGTGGGAGTGTGGCACTGTCAAACCAGTTTCCAGTGCTGAACACTGGCGAGTGTTTTGACACCTCGGGGGAATGCAGTCTAGAGAATATCTACGACACCGTAGGGCAAAAGACTGCACAGGGAGGCACAGCAAAGTTTAAGAGTGCAGTGGTCATAGGGGATTCAATAGTCAGAGGGATAGACAGGCGTTTCTACAACTGCAGATGTTGAGTCTCGCATGGTGTGTTGCCTCCCTGGTGCCAGGGTAAAGGACACCACTGAGAGGGTGCAGAACATTTTGAGAGGCAAGGGGAATAGCCAGAAGTCATGGTCCATGTGGGAGCCAATGACAGGAACGAAAAGGTCAGGGTTTCAGGAGTTCGGGAGGAAGTCATAAAGCAAGATCTCAAAGGTAATAATCTCTGGATTACTCCCAGTGCCATGCACTAGTGAGATTTTTTTTTATTCGTTCATGGGATGTGGGCGTCACTGGCAAGGTCAGCATTTATTGCCCATCCCTAGTTGCCCTTGAGAAGGTGATGGTGAGCCGCCTCCTTGAACCGTGTGGTGAAGGAGCTCCCAGTGCTGTCAGGGAGGGAGTTCCAGGAGTTTGACCCAGCGACGATGAAGGATTGGCGCTATACTACTAAGTAAGCATGGTGTGTGATTTGAAGGGGAACTTGGAGGTGGTGGTGTTCCCATGCGTCTGCTGCCCTTGTCCTGCTAGGTGGAAGAGGTCGCGGGTTTGGGAGGTGCTGCCGAAGAAGCCTTGGCGAGTTGCTGCAGTGCATCTTGTAGAGGGTACAGGAATGGTAAGGTAAGCAGGCTAATGCGTGGCTGGAGAAATGGTGCAGGAAGGAGGGCTTCAGATTCCTGGGGCGTTGGGACCAGTTCTGGGGAAGGAGGGACCTGTTCAAGATGGATGGGTTGCACCTGAACAGAGGTGGGACCAATGTCCTCGTGGAAAGGTTAACTAGTGCTGTGAGGGAGGGTTTAAACTAATCTGGCAATAACAGAGACCTGGCTCAAAGAAAGGGAGGATTGGGAACTTAATGTTCCTGGCTGTAAGGTATTCAGGAAAGATGGGAAAGGGATAAAAGGAGATGGGGGTGGGGAGGGGCGGGGTGCGGGGGGATGCGGGGGGGTGGCTGGGGAATGGTAGTATTAACCAAAGAAACTATTACAGCACTGGAGAGCAATGATGTAGTTGAGGGACCAAAGACAAAGTCTATTTGGTTAGAATTAAGGAACAATAGAGGATCTATCACGCTGCTGGTTTTATACTATAGGCCAGCAAATAGTGGGAAGGAGATAGAGGAGCAAATTTGCAGGTAAATTACAGAAATATGCGAGAACTATAGCCTAATATAGACTGGAATAGTAACAGTGCAAAGGGCAACGAGGGGGAGGAATTAGTGAAACGTGTACAAGAAAACTTTCTTGATTAGTGTGTTTCCAGCCCAATGAGAACGGAAGCAGTGCTGGATCTAGTTCCGGGGAATTGGAGCATGTTTTAGTGGGAGAGCATTTGGGGAATAGTGATCATAATATCATCAGGTTTAGAATAGTTATGGAAAAGGACATGGTGCAATCAAGCACAAAAATACATAACTGGATGAGAGCTAACTTCACTGAGTTGAAAAGGGATCTGGCCCAGGTGGATTGGAATCAAAGATTGGTAGGCAAAACAATAATTCAACAACGGGAGGCCTTCAAAGAGGAGATGGTTTGGGTACAAATAATCCATAGGATAACATAGGATGTACGGCACAGAAACAGGCCATTCGGCCCAACCAGTCCATGCCGGTGTTTATGCTCCACTCGGGCCTCCTCCCGTCTTTCCTCATCTAAATCTATCAGCATAACCCTCTATTCCCCTCTCCCTCATATGCTTGTCCAGCCTCCCCTTAAATGCATCGATACGATTCGCATCAACCACTCCCTGTGGTAGCAAGTTCCATATTCTCACCACTCTCTGGGTAAAGAAGTTTCTTCTGAATTTCCTACTGGATTTCTTGATGACTATCTTATATTGATGGCCTCTAGTTATGTTCTTCCCCACAAGTGGAAACATTGGGCTGGATTTTCATTCAGGGGACGTGATGGGGGCGGGACTACAACTTTCGGGGTTGTTGTCCCGCCTCCATCGAGATGCGGCCAATCCACGTGATTTTAACTTGATTGACCTTGTTGAGCCTGCCCAGCGGGCTCAGCAGGCCAATTAAGCGCCATTCGGCAACAGGTAACATCACAGACTGAAATTTCATCTGTCAAGAGGTTTTGACAGATGAAATATCAGTGTTTGAAAGCTCTTTGAATCTGTCAAACATTGACAGTCTTACTTCTAACCTGAGTCTTTCTCCACAGACTCAGCTAGAAATCTCTCCTGCACAGAAAGCTGAAGGCTGTCACTTTTGACAGTTCGCAGCTGTTGTGTCTGTGAATAATAAGACACAGACTGCAGGAGAAATGGTACAACAGGTGTTTACTGAATGAGGGTTACTCTAGAACTAACTGTACAGATCACTACTCAGGGTTTATCTACAGGTGTGGTCACTGCCGGTACTACAGTATACAGGAGCTGTAAAAAGTAGTTCTCTCCCTTAAAGGTACATACATTACAATTCCTCCCCTTTTAGATTAACAGTACCATAACACTCATTTAATAATTAAATATCAAACTAATTACAATTAACACTTTTAACATGCAACACTAGCTGAAAATAGTCTATTTATAAATTCAGTCTTTGGGGAGGCTTCCTGATTCTTTCTGGATAACGCCTTTCCCGAGTGTCTCGCTCTTGGTGCGGAGGCGATTCTAGCTCCCTGTCATCAGTTGATTCATCAGCTTCCAATGCTATTGTTTCTGAGGTAGATGCGACCTGTACGTCGGGTTCCTCACCAGGTACATATGGCCGAGACATGGGGTTGACTCGTTCATGTGACTCTAGGATCTGGTCAGCATGGCGTCTCACAATGTTCTCCCCAACATCCACTGTGTACATTAATGGCCCCTGCCGTGTGCATATCGTTCCTGGTTGCCATTTCTCTGTTCGGTAGTCACGGGCCAAGACTGGTTGCCCTACATTGAAGCTCCTTGTCGGCTTCTCATTGATGTGCTGGAATTGCTTACTCTCAACATCTCTTCGTACATTTGGTCTGAGCAAATCCAGACGAGATCTCAACCTTCGGTTAAAGAACATCATGGCCGGGGCCTGGTTGGTGACTGCATGTGTCGCATTTCTGTAGGCTAACAGGAAATTGTCCACCTTATGCTGCAGTGGAATGTCGTCATCGCACATGGCCTTTACTGCTTTTTTAAAGGTTTGTACGAACCTCTCAGCCAATCCATTTCTGGCTGGATGATACGGGGCGGATGTGTAATGCCTTACCCCATTCCTTTTCATAAATCTTTGAAACTCTTTGGACACAAACTGTGGTCCGTTATTAGAGCAAATCTGCTCTGGCAAGCCATTCCTGGCAAAAATGGTCCGTAGGACTGCAATAGTTTTCTCCGTGGTGGTGGAGGGCATTTTGATCACCTCAGGCCATTTCGAGTGCGCATCCACGGCTATTAAAAACATTGGCCTAGAAATTGAGTAGCCTTAGCGCCGCATTTGAGGCGCTAGAGGGCCTAGCGCCGGAGTTATGGCCAGTTGGGAAATTGAGTGGGGCCCTTCCGTCGGCGTTAAGCCGGTAGCGCTGCGCCGGCACCGATGACGTCATCGGTGTGCGCAGCGTCCCGGTTGCCATGCCGACGGGCCCCAGCGCCGAAATTCAGTTGCGGCCGCCTCGCCCGTGGCAGCCGCAACTAAGACTCTGGCAACCGAGTCTTCCCCGAGTTAGCGCCGGCGCATTAAGGTCGCGCGGCGGCCGGCCGCTTTCCCGTCGGCTGCCTGCCCGCACCTCCCTCCCCGGACTCCTCCACCCCCCCCCCCGCGGAACAGATGCGTCTGGCCTGCAAGCCCGGCACTTGTCCGAGGTGCCGGGCTCATTTTTTCAATATTTGAACGGACAGCGGGCGGGTGCAGGCAGCTCCTCCTTAACTGAAGGAGGAGGCCTGCACTTCCCCAGCCTGCCGCACCGCATCGGGTGCCGCAGCGCCGGATTAGCGCCGCAATTCGGCACTCAGCGCCCATTGGGAGGCGCTCACGCCCGCCAGTAGCGCCGGCAGCCGTCTGGGCGCGGCGCTACTGAATTTTTGGCGCGCGCATGGGAATTAGCGCCGGCGCTAAATTTCCGGCGCTAAAGCCCTGGCGCGGCGTCAACTCAATTTCTAGGCCATTGAGTCCATGAATGGACCAGCAAAATCAATATGCACCCGTTGCCATGGAGATGAGGGCCACTCCCATGGGTGTAGAGGGGCATGTGGTGGTGCATTTTGGACCTTCTGGCATCCTGAGCAGCTCTTTGTCAGGTCCTCGATTTGCTGATCGATCCCCGGCCACCACACATAAGCCCTAGCAAGGCTTTTCATTTTCACCCCTCCCAGATGACCTTCGTGAAGCTCATTGAGCACTCTCTCCCTTAACTTGGGTGGAATTACCACTCGGATCCACACATCAAGGTCCCCTGGCATACTGACAGCTGTTCTTTTCTGGATGAGAATGCTGGCAACAGTGAGTCGCCATGTGCTGGCCATCCCTTCACCGTCATATCATATACCCGAGACAGTGTCGGGTCATTTCGGGTCTCCTTCTCTATACCAGCGTTAGTTACTGGCAAGCATTCAATTATAGTCGAATGAAATATTTCGACAGGATCCACTGCTGGTGCTTCCTCCGCAGTAGGCAGTGGCAGGCGTGATAGCCCATCAGCGTTTCCATGCTGTTTCGTGCCCTTATACTCGATTTCATATTGGTGCGCCCCTAGCAAAAGGGACCGTCTTTGTAGCCGTTGCGCAGTCATCACCGGAACACCATTCTTTGGATTAAAGATGGAGACAAGTGGTTGGTGGTCAGTCAGCAAGGTGAACTTCTGCCCGTGCAGATAGTGATTGAACTTTTTCACTCCCCACACTAGGCTGAAGGCCTCCCTGTCAATCTGGGCGTAGTTACGCTCGGCTGAGGTTAGTGACCGAGACGCAAAGGTTACTGGCCTCTCCGAGCCGTCCGGGAATTTGTGCGACAGCACCGCTCCAATGCCATAGGGTGATGCATCACATACCAACCGAATTGGTAGTGATGGGTTGAAATGAGCCAACACCTCTTTTGATGTGATCAATGCTTTGCTCTTCTGGAAAGCTCGTTTACATTCGTCACTCCAATTCCATGGTACCCCCGTTTGCAGTAGGGTGTTCACTGGGTGTAGTACGGTAGACAAATTCGGCAAGAACTTATGGTGGTAGTTCACCAGCCCGAGGAATGACCTCAGTTGTGACACATTTTCCGATGCTGGAGCCTTGACTACTGCCTCAATCTTTTCAGGGGACTTATGTAACCCCTCTTTATCAATAACGTGGCCACAATACGAGATCTGCTTCTGGAAAAACTTGCATTTGTGGCGATTAGCTCGGAGCCCATATTCCTTCAATCTAGTGAGCACCTGCTCCAGGTTGGCGAGGTGATCACTGTCATTTTCGCCCGTGACCAGGATGTCGTCCAAATAACACTGGGTCCCTGGAATCCCTTGCAGGACTTGTTCCATTGCCCTTTGCCAAATAGCCGGAGCTGATGCTACCCCGAACACCAGCCGGTTGTATTGGTAGAGACCTTTATGAGTGTTGATCGTGAGGTACTGTTTCGAGGCTTCTTCTACCTCCATTTGCAGGTACGCCTGGGCCAGATCAATCTTAGTGAAGCGTTTCCCTCCAGATAGCGAGGCGAAAATATCTTCAATCCGCGGAAGCGGATATTGTACAGTGTGAAGGATTGGGTTCACTGTCATCTTAAAGTCCCCACAGATGCGAACCTTCTTTCGTTCCCCAGGCGTATTACTCAACGACTTCTTCATTACCCTTATTTTTCCTTTGGGGTAGACTTTTTGCCCCGTGTACGTCTTCAAGACAATCTTTGTATCTCTCAAGGGTATATGTGAGAATAGCCGCTTGTAGTCCCTTCGGTTTATGACTGTTAGGGCTGATCCTGTGTCCAATTCCATTTTCACTTGGACTCCTGCTATCTTGAGCGTGACCCAGATAGTTTGGTGATCCTCCATTTTGATCACATTATGTAGTTTCAGACAACCCAGCTCCTTGCTCCCGGAGTCTGTATCACTTTTCTGTTCATCTGAACTACTCTCCGTCACCTTATGTACCTTCTTGTACTTGTCCTGTGGAGATTTCTTGCTGCTGGTTTTCTTTCCTGACCTGCAGACTCTTGCTATGTGTCCTACTTTTCCACACTGTCTGCACACTTTGTCCTTGAACCAGCAATCATTATGGTCGTGTGTTGTTCTGCCACAGCGATAGCACTTCCCTGTTCCGTATGACATTTTATTTGTGCCATATTCTTGCGGTCTCCGTTGTATCTCTGCAGCACCCCGTGCTGCTGCTTCGTGTGATACTGCAATGCTGAAAGCCTTGTCCAGCGTAAGATCCTTTTCTGATAGAAGCCGTTTCTGGGTTCCTTCACTTTGAAGCCCACACACAAACTTGTCCCTTAAGGTATCTGCTAGTCCTGTTCCAAACTGGCAGTGTTTCGATAGCTTGCGCAGTTCTGTTAAATACTCAGCATTACTTTCATCTTTATGCTGGTTCCTTTTGTGAAACTTAAATCTTTCTGCTATCAGCAGCGGTGTGGGGTTTAAGTGGTCCTGTAGGATTGACACTATGCTTTCAAAATCCTTTTCTACTGGCTTCTCTGGGGTTACTAGGTTTCGTAGTAAGCCATATATTTTTGCACCCATTGAATTCAACAATACCAGCGCTTTCTTGTCATCTGGCACTTCATTCGCCTTGCAGTATGCTTCTATGCGTTCGACATATGTCGTCCAATCTTTGACTTCATTGTCGAACGCTGTGATACTGCCACTCTTCGGCATTTTTGGGTGTGGTTAGACTGGCTTAAAATGGCGTCTCCCGCGCTTTCCTTTCTTCCCCGCTGCGGCTTAAAATGGCGTCTCCAGCACTTTCCTTTCTTCCCCGCTGCGACTTAAAATGGCGTCTCCCGCGCTGCTGCCAATGCCGCTCTCGGCGGTCCTCGTGGCAAATGGCGACGCCCTGTGGGTTTCGTGCGCTGCTCCTGCGCTGCTGCCAATGCCGCTCTCTGCGGTCCTCGTGGCAGGCAGTTAACTGGCACTAAACCCCTTCCCGCCTCGGGGGAGGCGGGTCCCAGTGCAGGGCGGGTACCCGCCTCCTTTGAAACTGGCATGGAGGCGGGTTGGGGGCGGGATGGTGTCGGGACTCCCGATTTCAGGATTTTAACCCCCCACACGCCTCCAATCCCGACTCCACCGGTCAATGAAAATCCTGCCCATTCTCTCTGTATCCACTCTATCAAAACCTTTCATAATTTTAAAGACCTCTATTAGGTCACCCCTTGGCCTTTTTTCAAGAGAAAAGAGACCCAGCCTGTTCATTCTTTCCTGATATGTATACCCTCGCATTTCTGGTATCATCCTTGTAAATCTTCTCTGCACCCTCTCCAGTGCCTCTATATCCTTTTTATAATATGGCGACCAGAACTGTACGCAGTACTCCAAGTGTGGTCGGACCAAGGTTCGATACAGGTTTAGCATAACTTCCCTACTTTTCAATTCTATCCCTCTAGAAATAAACCCTAGGGATTGGTTTGCTTTTTTTATGGCCTTGCTAACCTGTGTCGCAACTTTCAGTGATTTGTGTATTTTACTCCGAGGTCCCTTTGTTCCTCTACCCCACCCAGACTCGCACCCTCCAAGTGATAAGTGACCTCCCTATTCTTCCTACCAAAATGTAATGCCTCACATTAATCTGTGTTGAACTTCATTTGCCAATTATATGCCCATTCTGCAAGTTTATTAATGTCCTCCTCAGTATTGACTATCCCCCCCAATTTGGTGTCATCCACAAATTTAGAAATTGTGTTTTTGATTCCTAAATCTAAATCGTTAATGTAAATTGTGAACAGCAGTGGTCCCAGCACTGATCCTTGTGGAACACCACTACTCACCTTCTGCCACTGTGAATAGTTACCCTTTACTCCTACTCTCTGCTTTCTGTCCTGAAGCCAGCCAGCAATCCATTCTGCTACTTGTCCCCTGACTCCGCATTCTCTGACCTTGTTCATCAGTCTATTATAGGATACCTTATCGAAGGCCTTTTGAAAATCCAGATAAATTACATCTACTGCATTGCCATTGTCGACTCTCTGTTACCTCTTCAAAAAATTCAATGAGGTTGGTCAAGCAAGACTTTCCCTTTTGAAATCCATGCTGACTATTCATTATTATATTTTTGGTTTCTAGATGTTCTTCCATTTTCTCCTTTAGTAGGGATTCCATTATTTTTCCTACCACCGATGTTAAGCTGACTGGTCTATAATTCCCTGGACATGTTCTATCTCCCTTCTTAAATATAGGTATTACATTAGCTATCTGCCAGTCCTCTGGCACTATACCTTTTTTTAACAAATTATTAAATATAATATAATATGTGTAGAAGCATAGAAAAAAACATAGAAAAATAGGAGCAGGAGTAGGCCATTCGGCCCTTTGAGCCTGCTCCATTCAATATGATCATGGCTGATCCTCTATCTCAATACCATATTCCCGCTCTCTCCCCATACCCCTTGATGCCTTTTGTGTCTAGAAATCTATCTATCTCCTTCTTAAATATATTCAGTGACTTGGCCTCCATAGCCTTCAGTGGTAGAGAATTCCACAGGTTCACCACCCTCTGAGTGAAGAAATTTCTCCTCATCTCTGTCCTAAATGTCCTACCCCATATCCCGAGACTGTGACCCCCTCGTTCTACACCCCCCCAGCCAGGGGGAATATCCTCCCTGCATCCAGTCTGTCTAGCCCTGTCAGAATTTTATACGTTTCAATGAGATCCCCTCTCATTCTTCTAAACTTTAGTGAATACAGGCCGAGTCAACCCAATCTCTCCCCATACGACAGTCCTACCATCCCAGGAATCAGTCTGGTGAACCTTCGCTGCACTCCCTCTATGGCAAGTATATCCTTTCTTAGGTAAGGATATAGTAATGCCTTTGCTATCTCTTCCCTAGATTCGTTATTATTGGTGTTAATATTTTCTTATTATTGTTGTTGATATTCCCTTGTGATTGTTGTTTAGAGTCCCTTGGGATTGATGATGATGACCCCTTGCGATTGGTGTTGATGACCCCGTGTGAATGATTTTTATAATCCCTTCTAATTGGTGTTGCTGATACCTTGTGATTGACGCTGATATACCCTTCTGATTGGTGACGATAATCCCTTGTTTTTGCTGTTAATAATCCAATGTGTTTAGTTGGGAAAATCCTTGTGAATGATGATTGATAATTACCCGTGATTGGTGTTGATTATCCAACAACAGGAACAACAACTTGTATTTATATAGTGCCTTTAACGTAGTCAAATGTCCCAAGGTGCTTCACAGGAGCGACTATCAAACACAATTTGACATCGAACTGCATAAGGAGACATTAGGGCAGATGATTGGTCAAAGAGGTAGGTTTTAAGGAGCATCTTAAAGGAGGAGAGAGAGGCGGAGAGGTTTAGGGAGGGAATTCCAGAGCTCAGGGCCCAGGCAGCTGACGGCACGGCCGCCAATGGTGGAGCAATTATAATCAGGGATGCGCAAGAGGCCAGAATTGGAGGAGCGCAGAGATCTCCGAAGGTTGTAGGGCTGGAGGAGATTACAGAGATGGGGAGGGGCGAGGCCATGGAGGGATTTGATATCAAGGATGAGAATTTTAAAATCGAGGTGTTGCCGGACCGGGAGCCAATGTAGGTCAGCGAGCACAGGGGTGATGGGTGAACGGGACTGGGTGTGAGTTAGGACACGGGGCAGTGAGCACAGGGGGTGATGGGTGAACGGGACTTGGTGTGAGTTAGGACACAGGCAGCGGAGTTTTGGATGACCTCAAGTTTACGTGGGGTAGAATGTGGGAGGCCAGCCAGGAGTGCGTTGGAATTGTCTAGTCTGGAGGTAACAAAGGCATGGATGTGGGTTTCAGCAGCAGATGAGCTGAGGCAAGGGCGGAGACGGGCGATGTTACGGAGGTGGAAATAAGTGGTCTTAGAGGTGGAGCGGATATGTGGTTGGAAGCTCATCTCGGGGTCAAATATGACATTGTGATTGATGATCCTGTGTGATTGAGGCTGATAATCCCGTGTGATTGGTGCTGTTAATCATGTGTAATGCAAGTTCTTTATTTATTTTGTACTCACGGGGGATTGGTGGGGGGGTGGTGGTGGGGGGTGGTCCTGGCATATACAAAGCTTTCCGAGAGCAGGGATCTTCTCTGATTGTTTTGAAATCTGGGTGATTTGGGATAAAAGTCCCTACCCCCGGTCTCCCACCCGCCCCAGTTTTGCAATTATTTCTTTCCCCCCTCCCCCCAAGGCTTGATCCTCCTCTCTTGGAGATGCTGATGTTGGGGTACGGTTCCACTAGCGCTGGCTGCCCAATGAACTCAGCCAAGTGCCTGCTCTGCAAGTGGGAGGTCTGACAATCAGCACGGCTAGACTATTCTACCATTAAAGTCGTCAGAGCTGAGTCCCATCCTGTCCGCATTCGACGTCCCCAAACACAAACCTTCCAGAAAGGGGTGAGGACTCGAGTTCATAGAATCAGACTGTTGTATCTGTTTCCTCCACCCTTTCAGGCAGCGCATTCCAGATCGCTGCATAAAAAAAATCTCCTCATCATCCCTCTGGCTCTTTCGCCAATCACCTTCAATCTGTGTCCTCTGGTCACCGACCCTCTTGCCACTGGAAACAGTTTCTCCTTATTTACTCTATCAAAACCCATCATGACTTTCAACACCTCAATTAAATCTCCCCTTAACCTTCTCTCCTCGAAAGAGAACAGCCCCAGCTTCTCCAGTCTCTCCACGCAACACTTGATTGTTTTTCCCACTAACCAGTCAGGGCTCTAAGGCCAGTTGCAGGTCCCCGATTTCAGCCCCAATTGGGGTCAGCTGACTCCGCACAGCCAGGCGATTGAGTGGGACAATCCTGAGCTGTGGTGCTCAGTGCCACATTTACACACTCATCAACCAGGGCAATGCAAAATAACGAAAAGACTTGCATTTCTATAGCGCCTTTCACAACCTCAGGACATCCCAAAGCGCTTTACAGCAAATGAAGTACTTTTTGAAGTGTAGTCACTGTTGTAATGTAGGAAACGCAGCAGCCAATTTGTGCACAGCAAGCTCCCACAAACAGCAATGTGATAAGGACCTTATAATCTGTTTTTGTGATACTGATTGCGAGATAACTATTGGATGAGACACTGGGGAGAACTCCCCTGCTCTTCTTTGAAATAATGCCATGGGATCTTTTATATCCCCCTGAGAGAGCAGATGGGTCCTCGGTTTAACATCTCATCCGAAAGACGGCACCTCCGACAGTGCGGCGCTCCCTCAGTACTGCACTGGAGTGTCAGCCTGGATTAGGTGCTCAAGTCTCTGGAGTGGGACTTGAACCCATGACCTTCTGACTCAGAGGAGAGAGCGCGTCCCACTGAGCCACAGCCGACACCTTGTTTAATTAATACTTTAAAAAAAACAGCAGCTGAAAATGCAGGAAATGGCTGGTGAGGTGGGAGGAGGCTCGTGTGGAGCATTGACCAGTGGGGCTGAATGGCCTGTCTCAGAGCTGTAGACTTGATGTAATTCTCACTGAAGGCCTGGGCCAAGTGAGCTGAAACCTTGTCTTCTGTGTTGTCACTCACCACACATAACAACAACAACTTGTATTTATATAGCGTCTTTAATATAGTAAAACGTCCCAAGGCGCTTCACAGGAGCGATTATCAAACAACATTTGACACCGAGCCACATAAGGAGATATTAGGACAGGTGACCAAAGGCTGGGTCAAAGAGGTAGATTTTAAGGAGCGTCTTAAAGGAGGAGAGAGAGGCGGAGAGGTTTAGGGAGGGAATTCCAGAGCTTAGGGCCCAGGCAGCTGAAGACACAGCCACCAATGGTGGAACGATTATAATTGGGGATGCTCAAGAGGCCAGAATTAGAGGAGTGGGCTGTAGGGTTTAAGGAGGTTACAGAGATAGGGAGGGGCGAGGCCACGGAGAGATTTGAAAACAAGGATGAGAATTTTAAAATTGAGGTGTTGCTGAACCGGGAGCCAGTGTAGGTCAGTGAGCATCATAGAATCATAGAAAGTTACAGCACGGAAAGAGGCCATTCGGCCCATCGTGTCCGTGCCGGCCGACAAAGAGCTATCCAGCCTAATCCCACTTCCCAGCTCTTGGTCCGTAGCCCTGCAGGTTAGAGCATCCCAAGTGCACATCCAAGTACTTTTTAAATGTGGTTAGGGTTCCTGCCTCTACCACCCTTTTAGGCAGTGAGTTCCAGACCCCCACAACCCTCTGGGTGAAGAAATTTCCCCTCAAATCCCCTCTAAACCTTCCACCAATTACTTTAAATCTGTGCCCCCTGGTTTTTGACCCCTCTGCTAAGGGAAATAGGTCCTTCCTACCCACTCTATCTAGGCCCCTCATAATTTTATACACCTCAATTAGGTCTCCCCTCAGCCTCCTCTGTTCCAAGGAAAACAAACCCAGCCTATCCAGTCTTTCCTCATAGCTAAGATTCTCTACTCCTGGCAACATCCTTGTAAATCTCCTCTACCCTCTCTAGTGCAATCACATCTTTCCTGTAATGTGGTTACCAGAACTGCACACAGTACTCTAGCTGAGGCCTAACTAGTGTTTTATACAATTCAAGCATAATCCCCCTGCTCTTATATTCTACGCCACGGCTAATTAAGGCAAGTATTCCGTATGCCTTCTTAACCATCTTATCTACTTGGCCTGCTACCTTCAGGGATCTGTGGACATGCACTCCAATGTCACTTTGTTCCTCTATACTACTCAGTGTCCTACCATTTAATGTGTATTCCCTTGCATTGTTAGCCCTCCCCAAATGCAATACCTCACACTTCTCCGGATTGAATTCCATTTGCCACTTTTCTGCCCACCTGACCAATTTATTGATATCTTCCTGCAGTCTGCAGCTTCCTTCTTCAGTATCAACCACACAGCCGATTTTAGTATCATCTGCAAACTTCTTAATCATACCCCCTATATTCAAGACTAGATCATTGATATATACCACAAAAAGCAAGGGACCTAGTACTGAGCCCTGCGGAGCCCCGCTGGAAACAACCTTCCAGTCACAAAAACGCCCATCAACCATTACCCTTTGCTTCCTGCCTCTGAGCCAATTTTGGATCCAACTTGCACCTGGGGTGATGGGTGAACGGGACTTGGTGTGAGTTAGAATGTGGGCAGCAGAGTTTTGGATGCGCTCAAGTTTATGAAGGGTGCAAGCTGGGAGACTGGCCAGGAGAGCATTGGTATAGTCAAGTCTAGCAGTAACAAAGGGCATTGATGAGGGTTTCAGCAGCAGATGGGCTGAGGCAGGGGCGGAGATGGGCAATGTTGCGGAGGTGGAAGTAGGTGGTCTTGCTAATGGAGAGGACACACATCGTTTTAAGATGAGACACAGAGGTGCCATGTGTTGAAGATTTCTACCTCGATTCAATGTTATGTAGGACTGCAATAACTGTTTAATGGGCTTTGCAACTGATCAGTATCCTGAAGGAGATGGGCAGAGATACAAGAAAGGTAGATCCTCATATACATCTTTTTAAGATTACAGATTAAGGCTGCGATTTTGCCGGCACTCAGCAGATGAGATTGGTGGCGGGTCAGCTGTGAAATTTAAAATGATTGCCAGCAGGTCGGGAACCCGCTGTCAAAACGCGCACACCTGCATTTCCCAATGTCGGGTCTGCCAGCACCGAGCAGACCCGACAGGCAGCGACGGGGAAGGCAATTCAAATCATTAGTGGCTTGTTTACAGCCACTTATCAATGTGATTCAGGAGAAGGATGATGACTTGGGCAAAGGTGGAAATGAGGAGAGCTCTCGAACAGGAAATGCTGGAGAACGTTTGGCCTGTGGTGTGATTGGAATTGCTAAAGAATGAAATGAATATATCTGTGTGAGGTGGAGAATTTACATCATTAAAAAAATGCTTTTTTTCCAGCTTTTTGGATCTGACGTGTCGCCCACTGGTTTCCCGCTGTGCCTAGACCTTGTCAGTGAAGCTGAGGTGGGAGCTCACTTGCCATTGAATCGGCTGATGAGTTGACAGCTTCTAATGTCAAGTCAAAGCTCCCAGCTGATTGAGATATGTTCCCTTAACCACTAACTTCTCTCAACTGCATTTTCACTACAGATTCAGGAGGCTGCAAGTCTTTACACAAGTCTCCATCCAGTCTGACCTCATTACCTCACCCACCATTGACAGATTGCTTCTGTCAACTCTACTTCACCTGCCATCTATTCCATCAGCATGGGTGCACTTTATACTCTCTCACCTTGGTCCTCAGAATCCCACCACAATCAGCCCCAACACCAGCATCACCAGGCACAGCAGCAGCACCAACAACAGCACCAACCTTCTCCGCAATCACCTGATGCTGCACAGGACACAGGGCATCAGCTGAATGGGACACCAGGGATGGCCTCACCATGGCCAGATTTATTTCACTTGATGCTGCACACCCTGGCTGCCACATGATGCACCAGGTTGGCACCACCCCACACCAACAACATAAAGCATTCCTACAATGCCCAAGCCATTCCTTTCACACTCATCAGCATTGCGGGGGGTACCGTTATGCCTCACCATTCACTGCAACTCATTAAGCCTCTTGCAAAAGGTGCACACAAATCTGTCCAAGAACACAAAGTGTTGAAAATAAAGAATTCAATGTTTGACAGCACATTAACAGAAACTTCACATGAACATTGGCTAAAACACCCAAGTGCCTAACCTTGTGTGTTGTTAGTTGATATGATTGGACTAGGGTTGAGGGTGAGTGCGAGGGGTGGCTAGAGAGATGGGGAAGTGAAAATGTAGATAGTGAGGGATGGGTGGAGGTGCAAGGTAAGTTGGTGTGAGTAAGGAGTAAGGTGAGTAAGGAGCCTGCTGTGTCATGGGAGAGCCTGGGTGCAGCCCTGCACCTTTGTACAGTGATTGTCAATGTTTGCAGCACCTCAATGCTGTAGAACACCAACACCACTAATGTCAAAGTGAATTTGCGCATGGTCCCTTTAAGGAAGCCGGCTGATGACGCGTCATCAACTGAAGTCACCAGACCCGCTTCCTTCAATTGGCCGGGAAACTCGCTGGGCGGGGCTTAACAAGCCCAATCAGGGGAAGGTCATGTCGGAGGCAGGGATGGTGCCGGCAGCAAGGCCGGGACACGCCACCGACGTCACCTGCCGCGGACCCGCCGAGGTAGGGAAAATCGCGGCCTTAGTATCCTAATCTTTCAAAAAAAGTTTGGTGTTCTGACATTGTGACACATTGCAAGGATATTATTGGGCTTTGGAGGATGAGGGCTCAGGAGGAATTGGATTCAAGTTGGATGTTGAAAGGTTGGGAGAATGGGGAGAAATATTATTAATTATTTATTTTGGGGATATGAGCTTCACTGGCAAGGCCGGCGTTTATTGTCCATCCCTAATTGCCCTTGAGAAGGTGGTGGTGGGCCTTCTTCTCTTGAACCGCTGCAGTCCGTATGTGAAGGTACTCCCACAATGCTGTTAGGTAGGGAGTTCCAGGATATTGACCCAGCGACAACGAGGGAATGGCCGATATATGTTCAAGTTAGGCTGGTGTGTGACTTGGAGGGGAACATGGAGGTGATGGCTTACTGGGCTACAGGTCCCCTCCTCTCCTGAAGGTGCTGACTCTCACTGGGGTACGGGTCCCCTCCTCTCCTGAAGGTGCTGACTCTCACTGGGGTATGGGTCCCCATCTCCCCTGAAGGTGCTGACTCTCACTGGGGTTCGGGCCCCCTCCTCTCCTGAGGGTGCTGACTCTCACTGGGGTTCGAGTCCCTCCTCTCCTGAAGGTGCTGACTCTCACTGGGGTACGGGTCCCCTCCTCTCCTGAAGGTGCTGACTCTCACTGGGGTTCGAGTCCCTACTCTCACTGGGGTTCGAGTCCCTCCTCTCCTGAAGGTGCTAACTCTCACTGGGGTATGGGTCCCCATCTCTCCTGAAGGTGCTGACTCTCACTGGGGTACAGGTCCCCTCCTCTCTTGAAGGTGCTGACTCTCACTGGGGTATGGGTCCCTTCCTCTCCTGAAGGTGATGACTCTCACTGGGCTATGGGCCCCCTCCTCCCCTGAAGGTGCTGACTCTCACTGGGGTATGGGTCCCCTCCTCCCCTGAAGGTGCTGACTCTCACTGGGGTATGGGTCCCCTCCTCTCCTGAAGGTGATGACTCTCGCTGGGCTATGGGTCCCCTCCTCCCCTGATGGTGCTGACTCTCACTGGGGTTCGAGTCCCTCCTCTCCTGAAGGCGCTGACTCTCACTGGGGTACGGGTCCCCTCCTCTCCTGAAGGTGCTGACTCTCGCTGGGCTATGGGTCCCCTCCTCTCCTGAAGGTGCTGACTCTCACTGGGGTATTAGGCTTAGGCTTATATTTGCTGGAGTTTAGAAGAATGAGAGGGGATCTCATTGAAACTTATAAAATTCTAACAGGACTAGACAGACTAGATGCAGGAAGGATGTTCCCGATGGCCGGGGAGTCCAGAACCAGGGGTCACAGTCTAAGGATAAGGGGTAGGCCATTTAGGACAGAGATGAGGAGGAATTTCTTCACCCAGAGAGTGAAACCTGTGGAATTCTCTACCACACAAGACAGTTGAGGCCAATTCATTAAACATATTCAAGAAGGAGTTGGATATATTTCTTAAGGCTAAAGGGATCAAGGGATATGGGGAGAAGTCAGGGACAGGGTACTGAATTTGGATGATCAGCCATGATTGCATTGAATGGCGGAGCAGGCTCGAGGGGCCGAATGGCCTACTCCTGCTCCTATCTTCCAAGTATGGGTTCCCTCTTCTCCTGATGTCGGAAAAGCAGCAGCCAATTTATGCACAGCAAGCTCCCACAAACAGCAATGTGATACTGACCAGAAAATCTGTTTTAGTGATGTTGATTGAGGAATAAATATTGGCCCCAGGACACCGGGCAGAACTCCCCTGCTCTTCTTCAAAATAGTGCCGTGGGACCTTTTACATCCACCTGAGAGAGCAGACAGGGCCTCGGTTTAAACACCGGTTCTTCCATCTATTCCCTCCTACAGTCTACAAGATTTCTAAACCCAAATTACGACTAGATTTACGTTGTCTCCACTCCTATTGTTTTCAACCCTGGCTCCATCCTGGAAATTGAATGTGTCAATAAATATATTGGCAGCTGCCCTGCCAAGTGTGTCAGCGTGCCTTTATGGTTTCCATGCAGCGGCAGCTGCGGATGTTTATAAGGTAAGAGTGGATTTTCCCTTCATGCTTAAACCCTTGTCTCATTTGGAAATTTAAACTAATCTCATTGCACGTCGAGGGATCCACCAGCTGCAGGCACCAAATCTCTTTCCCTCCCACCTCCCCAAAAAAATGTTCCAAACCCTCAGACCTAATCATCAGCTTAACAACCATAGGGAGCTCTTATAAAAGGCCTGGCACTAAACCAGGGCCTTGTTATCTAAGGAATCACAGAGGCCTAAGTATAGACTCATACCGCACCAGCCCTCATTAGCTGAGGGGCAGTCGAGGGCTTAATATAGACTGGTATTTGATCAACATTCGTCATCTTAGCAACCACCGAGGCCTCGGTATAGAGAGGTGTGAGATCAGGCTTCTTTGCCTCAGCAACCACATAGGACTATTTTTAGACTGGCACTAGACAAGGCCCAATTAGCTTAGGAATCATACAGGCTCCAATGTAGATTGGCATATATTATCCTTCGTTACCTTAGCAACCACACAGTCCTATTTATAGACTGGCAATAGACCAGCCCTTGTTAGTTTAGGGTTTGCCATGGACTAGCATTAGACTAGTCTGTATCGCCTTAGCAACCTCACAGTGCTTCAGTTTAGCAACCACGCCAACTTCATTATGGACTGGCAAGGCACCTTAACAACAATCACTGACCTAATTCCAGGCTGGCATTACACCAGCCCTCATTAACGTGTGCACGGCAAGCACGGAAACTAGCGAGGGCTGACCAGCAGCTTCAGAAAAAACTAAAAATGGCCCTGGATCAAAACCTCTGATGGGCAAGAAGCAAGTAATTACACTGAGAGTGCAGCGGGACGCGAGTAGAGCGCTGGATATTTCCAACATTCCTTCACTTTAACTACGTGAAATCCTGAAAGGGGAAACAATTGTTGACGGTAAAAGATCCAGCTTCTATTTCCTTTATTCACTCCATAAAAATTTAGATATTTGGCACATTCGCGACCAAATGCCAGGAGGTGGCACACGGGATGCGTGGTGGGGAAGCTCTACCCAGGCGGCAGAAACCCGGAGCTCCACCGTACCGCTTTAACGGGAAGAGCAAGAGGCCGCTCGGAGCGAGGAGGAAGATCCTACACCATCTGCTGACTGGGGCCACGGTCAATCGCTCCTTCTGGGACTGACTGCAGTTTGCTTTTCCAGATCCAAGACCTCATCGCATGGCTCCTGTCAGCCGACCCGGTGCAGTTCTCGGGGTGTCCAGGAATGCCTCCAGACTGCCGCTGAGACGAGGGGAGAAGTGTGGGGGAGGCCAGAAGAGGAGCCATTCCCACCATCCCCCCACCGATTGAGATTCTCTCTTTCATTCATAGGGGGCAAAGCTGAAAGATCGGATCCAGAATTCCCACCCCGAGAGGACTTTTGCCCCCTTTTATTTGTTGTGTTTTGCAGAACTTTTTAAAATGAACACGAGCTTTGCAATTTTAATTTTATTTAAAAAGATACCTTTTCGAAATTTACGCGTCGACCATGTCTCAATGGGCAGCAATCTGACCTCTGGGTCAAAAGGTTGTGGGTTCAAATCCCACTCCAGAGACTAGAGCACAAAATCCATGCAGTACTGAGGGAGCGCCGCACTGTCGGAGGGGCAGTACTGAGGGAGCGCCGCACTGTCGGAGGGGCAGTACTGAGGGAGCGCCGCACTGTCGGAGGGGCAGTACTGAGGGAGCGCCGCACTGTCGGAGGGGCAGTACTGAGGGAGCGCTGCACTGTCGGAGGGGCAGTACTGAGGGAGCGCTGCACTGTCGGAGGGGCAGTACGGAGGGAGCGCCGCACTGTCGGAGGGGCAGTACTGAGGGAGCGCTGCACTGTCGGAGGGGCAGTACTGAGGGAGCGCTGCACTGTCAGAGGGGCAGTACTGAGGGAGCGCTGCACTGTCAGAGGGGCAGTACTGAGGGAGCGCCGCACTGTCGGAGGGTCAGTACTGAGGGAGCGCCGCACTGTCGGAGGGGCAGTACTGAGGGAGCGCTGCACTGTCGGAGGGGCAGTACTGAGGGAGCGCTGCACTGTCGGAGGGGCAGTACTGAGGGAGCGCCGCACTGTCGGAGGGGCAGTACTGAGGGAGCGCCGCACTGTTGGCGGGGCAGTACTGAGGGAGCACCGCACTGTCGGAGGGGCAGTACTGAGGGAGCGCCGCACTGTCGGAGGGGCAGTACTGAGGGAGCGCTGCCTGTCGGAGGGGCAGTACTGAGGGAGCGCTGCACTGTTGGAGGGGCAGTACTGAGGGAGCACCGCACTGTCGGAGGGGCAGTACTGAGGGAGCGCTGCCTGTCGGAGGGGCAGTACTGAGGGAGCGCTGCACTGTTGGAGGGGCAGTACTGAGGGAGCACCGCACTGTCGGAGGGGCAGTACTGAGGGAGCGCCGCACTGTCGGAGGGGCAGTACTGAGGGAGCGCTGCACTGTCGGAGGGGCAGTACTGAGGGAGCGCCGCACTGTTGGAGGGGCAGTACTGAGGGAGCACCGCACTGTCGGAGGGGCAGTACTGAGGGAGCGCTGCACTGTCAGAGGGGCAGTACTGAGGGAGCGCTGCACTGTCGGAGGGGCAGTACTGAGGGAGCGCCGCACTGTCGGAGGGGCAGTACTGAGGGAGCGCCGCACTGTTGGAGGGGCAGTACTGATGGAGCGCCACCCTGTCGGAGGGGCAGTACTGAGGGAGTGCTGCGCTGTCGGAGGGGCAGTACTGAGGGAGTGCCGCACTGTCGGAGGGGCAGTACTGAGGGAGTGCCGCACTGTCGGAGGGGCAGTACTGAGGGAGCGCCGCACTGTCGGAGGGGCAGTACTGAGGGAGCGCTGCACTGTCGGAGGGGCAGTACTGAGGGAGCGCCGCCCTGTCGGAGGGGCAGTACTGAGGGAGCGCCGCACTGTTGGAGGGGCAGTACTGAGGGGGCGCTGCACTGTCGGAGGGGTAGTACTGAGGGAGCGCCGCCCTGTCGGAGGGGCAGTACTGAGGGAGCGCCGCCCTGTTGGAGGGGCAGTACTGAGGGAGCCCTGCACTGTCGGAGGGGTAGTACTGAGGGAGCGCCGCCCTGTCGGAGGGGCAGTACTGAGGGAGCGCTGCACTGTCGGAGGGCTAGTACTGAGGGAGCGCCGCCCTGTCGGAGGGGCAGTACTGAGGGAGTGCTGCACTGTCGGAGGGGCAGTACTGAGGGAGTGCTGCACTGTCGGAGGGGCAGTACTGAGGGAGTGCGGCACTGTCGGAGGGGAAGTACTGAGGGAGTGCTGCACTGTCGGAGGGGCAGTACTGAGGGAGTGCTGCACTGTCGGAGGGGCAGTGCTGAGGGAGCTCCGCACAGTCGGAGGGGCAGTACTGAGGGAGCGCTGCACTGTCGGAGGGGCAGTACTGAGGGAACGCTGCATTGTCGGAGGGGCAGTACTGAGGGAGTGCTGCACTGTTGGAGGGGTAGTACTGAGGGAGCGCCGCACTGTCGGAAGGGCAGTACTGAGGGAGCGCCGCCCTGTCGGAGGGGCAGTACTGAGGGAGCGCTGCTCTGTCGGAGGGGTAGTACTGAGGGAGCGCCGCCCTGTCGGAGGGGCAGTACTGAGGGAGTGCTGCACTGTCGGAGGGGCAGTACTGAGGGAGTGCTGCACTGTTGGAGGGGCAGTACTGAGGGAGTGCGGCACTGTCGGAGGGGAAGTACTGAGGGAGTGCTGCACTGTCGGAGGGGCAGTACTGAGGGAGTGCTGCACTGTCGGAGGGGCAGTACTGAGGGAGCTCCGCACAGTCGGAGGGGCAGTACTGAGGGAGCGCTGCACTGCCGGAGGGGCAGTACTGAGGGAACGCTGCATTGTCGGAGGTGCAGTACTGTGGGAGTGCTGCACTGTTGGAGGGGTAGTACTGAGGGAGCGCCGCACTGTCGGAAGGGCAGTACTGAGGGAGCACTACACTGTCGGAGGAGCAGTACTGAGGGAGCGCTGCACAGTCGGAGGGGCAGTACTGAGGGAGCACTGCACTGTCGGCTGGGCTGTACTGAGGGAGCACTGCACTGTCAGAGGGACAGTACTGAGGGAGTGCTGCACTGTCGGAGGTGCTGTCTTTCGGATGAGTCATTAAACCAAGGCCCCGTCTGCTCTTTCATTCGACGTAAAAGAGCCCACGGCTCTATTTCGAAGAACAGCAGGGGAGTTCTTCCCGGTGTCCTGGGGCCAATATTTATCCCTCAACCAACATCACTAAATCAGATTATCTGATCATTTATCACATTGCTGTTTGTGGGAGCTTGCTGTGCGCAAATTGGCAGCCGCGTTTCCTACATTACAACAGTGACCACACTTCAAAAAAGTCTTCACTTTCTGTAAAGCGCTTTGGGACATCCTGAGGTGGTGAAACGTGCTGTAGAAATGGAAGGCTGCCGACATCCCCTGTCCAGACGCACATGTGAAGACTGAGCGTGACAGCGTCACACTGACCCGTACCCCAGCAAGACTCATGACTTCAGGAGGGGAGGTGGAAACTGGCAGAGATTGGCACAATAGGAGCCCAGGTGGGCAGGCAGTCCTTGGACCCATTCAGTTTCTGGGCCCCGCACCTTAGGAATGATATATTGGCCTCGGAGGGGTGGCAGCGCAGATTCACCTGAATGATCCCGGGGTTAAAAGGATTACATTTTGAGGACAGGTCGCATAAAGTTGGTTTGTATTCACATGCGATTAGAATGTTGAGAGGTGATGTGTTTAAAACGACAAAGTGTTTCGATATTTGTGATGAAAGGTCATTGACCTGAAACGTTGACTGTTTCTCTCTCCACAGTCGCTGTCTGACCTGCTGAGTGTTTCCAGCATTTTCTGTTTTTGTGAAAGGATCTGATAGAGTTGATGGAGCGTCTCACTGTGACTTGTTAATCAGTGCTGACTAATGTTACACAACTCACCTGGCTATAAGCCGGATTCGCTGATCGCATGGAGATACGGGAAGTGAATAATGTTACAGAACACAATGTAATTTTTATTGATTTTTTTAACAAGCTTTTGAGGCTACGAACCCCATCTGGGACCGCCCCCTATCACTGCAGACCCTTCCTCTTGCTCCACTGATAGTGCAGCGCCACCACCCATCAGTTCCCTCCTCTCTCGAATTAAACGTCACCTACAGATCTTCCATGGTCTATTCTTTGACCTCACCTTTGGCCATTTCCCAAAACTCGTCACCTACCCCCACCCCCACACCCCCCAAATCCTGTTCAGTTTTTGCTTCCTGTCTCTGTCAAATACTCTAGGGTTTAAAATCATTGGAAAAAGATCTAGAGGGGAGATGAGGGCCCTGGTGAGCCCACACCTGGAGTACTGGGCACAGTTTTGGTCTCCTTACCCAAGGAAGGATATACTTGCCTTGGAGGCGGTGCAACGAAGGTTGACTTGACTAATCCCTGGGATGAGAGGGTTGTCCTATGAGGAGAGATTGAGTAGAATGGGCCGATACTCTCTGGAGTTTAGAAGAATGAGGGGTGATCTCATTGAAACATATCAGATTCTGAGGGGGATTGACAGGATAGATGCTGAGAGGTTGTTTCCCCCTGGCTGGAGAGTCTAGAACCAGGGGTCATAGTCTCGGAATAAGGGGTCGGCCATTTAGGACTGAGATGAGGAGAAATTTCTTCACTCAGAGGGTTGTGAATCTTTGGAATTCTCTACCCCAGAGGGCTGTGGAGGCTCAGTCGTTGAGTATATTCAAGGCTGAGATCGATAGATTTTTGGACTCTGGGGGAATCGAGGGATATTGGGATAGTGCAGGAAAGTGGAGTTGAGGTCGAAGATCAGCCATGATCTTATTGAATGGCGGAGCAGGCTCGAGGGGCTGAATGGCCGACTCCTGCTCCTAATTCATATATTCTTAAATGTTTTCACTCGGAGAGTTGTGGAGATTGGGAACGCTCGACCTGAAAAGCTGGTGGAAGCTGATTCCATCAATAATTTTAAAAGGGAGTTGGACGGGTTCTTGAGGATGAGGAACTCACAGGGTTATGGACAAAGAGCGGGGGAGTGGGACTAATTGAGAGCTCTTTCAAAGAGCCGGCACAGGCACGATGGGCCGAATGGCCCCCTTCTGTTCTGTAAGTTTCTATGAATCTATTTTATGAATCTATGTTTCAGAACAATAAAGGCCACTCCATACATGTCGTCAATGCCCTCTGTGGCTGGTCATGTGAGATACGACCCAATATTAACCCCCAATTCCCCAATGGCCAAAGCTACAAACCATCCCCACTCAACACAGGGAGCGGCTGAGGCGAATAGCAGAGCTGCATTTAAGGGGAGGCTGGATAAACACATGAGGGAGAAAGGAATAGAAGGATATGGTGATGGGGTGAGATGAACAGGGGAGGGAGGAGGCTCGTGTGGAGCTTAAATACGAGCTATGGACCAGTTGGGCCGAATGGCCTGTTTCTGGGCTGTAATATTCTGTGTAACCAGGTCTAATTGATATCCGAGTGGAACTTTGTCCTGTTCTACGGCACTGAGTGAGAAACGCTCTCTGTCCCCGTGTCAATACCTATTTCATTTTGATATTAATAGTTCTTCCATGCCTAATAAGTTGGCCGTTCATGGTATTTATACTCGGGCAGATTTCAACAAACATCAATTAATCGTGTAATGAATGGTTTGCATTGATGTCGGACGGATTAAAGCCTGTTCGAAATCCAGTGAAAGCTGAGCTGGGATGAATAGACATTCAAGAGGAACATTACAGGCTGTAGAGAAATGAACAGGACATAATTCTTCTGTAACGCATGCCTCTGTTCAAGGAGCCAGGATTAAGGAACTGGACACTTCTGTGTAAACGGCTCATCAGTAACTAGGCCGGTGTAGAATTACTGACACATGGGCACAGAGTAATTCTGTGTGCGGAACAAACTATTGAAATCACAGAAAGTACATTTGCCTTGGACTGGGGTCTGGACACTGTCCACAGTCTCAGATTGATCAACGGCAGCACTGCGTGGACTATGTGTTCGGAGACTGCACTCTTGCTGAACTTGAAGGTTGGTAGGAACCATCACTGTCTCTGACCCAGTCGTGACCCTCACCCCTGCTCCCAGCACTGACCCTGAAGTAATTAACCTTCAAGGTGCTTTTATGCTCCAGACCTACAACCCTCCGAGATCTCCGCACTTCTACAATTCTGGCCTCTTGCGAATCCCTGATATTAATCGCTCCACCATAATTGGCAGGTAACATTCGCGCCACACACAAGTGCCAGGCAAATGACTATCTCCAACAAGCGAGAGTCTAATCACCGCCCCTTGACATTCAACGGTATTACCATCGCCGAATCCCCCACCATCAACATCCTGGGGGCCACCATTGCCAGAAACTTAACTGGACCAGCCACATAAATACTGCGGCTACAAGAGCAGGTCAGAGGCTGGGTATTCTGCGGCGAGTGTCTCACCTCCTGACTCCCCAAAGCCTTTCCACCATCTACATGACACAAGTCAGGTGTGTGATGGAATACTCTCCACTTGCCTGGATGAGTGCAGCTCCAACAACACTCAAGAAGCTCGACACCATCCAGGACAAAGCAGCCCGCTTGATCGGCACCCCATCCACCACCTTAAACATTCACTCCCTCCACCACCGGCGTACCGTGGCTGCAGTGTGTACCCTCTACAAGATGCACTGCAGCAACTCGCTAAAGCTTCTTCGGCACCACCTCCCAAACCCTGTCCCAATATCTCCTTGCCTACAGAAGACTGTGTCTACAAGACAGCAGAGTCCGCCAGGCAATGCGAGATGTCTTCTTCCCTGGGAGAATCGGATGGGTTGGGCTGGGGAACAAAAGCCGGCACTGTGCGAATTTGCCACTCAGCCAGGCCTGAGCCTCATAGTGAAGGAGCGACGAGAGTCCGGTGAAGTCACCAAGGCCCCAGCGTGGCCCTGGAGTCTCCAACAATTGAAGATGAAGTTCCTGGACACTGCTGCCAGCAAAAACCCAGGAGAACAATCATAAATAAATCAGGTTCTGTTCACCTTTTTTGAAGACTTTTGTTTATTAATTACAGAAATATTGGAAAGGGGGGGAAAAGGCTGTTTGACTATGCAGGGATTTTACAGGTGGAAAGTGATGTGATGAAACCGCCAGGAATACGTCCAGCCAGTGTTGGTGACACTAGAGTACGGTGACTGGCCAGGTGTGAATCGCACAATGGGGCAACAAAATGGGTCTCGGGGCAACAGGACAGGTCAGCTCACTCGTACTTATTCATTCATTCTTGGGATGTGGGCGTCGCTGGCCAGACTGGCGTTTATTGCCCACACCCTGAGGAGGTGGCGGAGGGCCATCTGCTTGAACCGCTGCATGTAGCAGTTTGAATCAAACTGAGTGACTTGCTCGGCCAATTCAGAGGGCAGTAAGGAATCAACCACGCTGGTGTGGGACGGGAGTCACCTGTAGGCCCAGACCGGGTGAGGACGGGAGGCTTCTCTCCCTAAAGGACATCAGTGAACCGGTTGGGTTTTTATGACAATCCGACAGTTTCATGGTCACTTTTACTGAATCCAGAATTTTATTTCCCCATTTTCTTTGATGGGACAGTGTAGAGGGAGCTTTACTCTGTATCTAACCCGTGCTGTACCTGCCCTGGGAGTGTTTGATGGGACAGTGTAGAGGTAGCTTTACTCTGTATCTAACCCGTGCTGTACCTGCCCTGGGAGTGTTTGATGGGACAGTGTAGAGGGAGCTTTACTCTGTATCTAACCCATGCTGTACCTGCCCTGGGAGTGTTTGATGGGACAGTGTAGAGGGAGCTTTACTCTGTATCTAACCCATGCTGTACCTGCCCTGGGAGTGTTTGATGGGACAGTGTAGAGGGAGCTTTACTCTGTATCTAACCCGTGCTGTACCTGCCCTAGGAGTGTTTGATGGGACAGTGTAGAGGGAGCTTTACTCTGTATCTGACCCGTGCTGTACCTGCCCTGGGAGTGTTTGATGGGACAGTGTAGAGGGAGCTTTACTCTGTATATAACCCGTGCTGTACCTGCCCTGGGAGTGTTTGATGGGACAGTGTAGAGGGAGCTTTACTCTGTATCTAACACGTGCTGTACCTGCCCTGGGAGTGTTTGATGGGACAGTGTAGAGGGAGCTTTACTCTGTATCTAATCCGTGCTGTACCTGCCCTGGGAGTGTTTGATGAGACAGTGTAGAGGGAGCTTTACTCTGTATCTAATCCGTGCTGTACCTGCCCTAGGAGTGTTTGATGGGACAGTGTAGAGGGAGCTTTACTCTGTATCTAACCCGTGCTGTACATGCCCTGGGAGTGTTTATTGGGACAGTGTAGAGGGAGCATTACTCTGTATCTAACCCGTGCTGTACCTGCCCTGGGAGTGTTTGATGGGACAGTGTAGAGGAAGCTTTACTCTGTATCTAACCAGTGCTGTACCTGCCCCAGGAGTGTTTGATGGGACAGTGTAGAGGGAGCTTTACTCTGTATCTAACCCGTGCTGTACCTGCCCTGGGAGTGTTTGATGGGACAGTTTAGAGGGAGCTTTACTCTGTATCTAACCCGTGCTGTACCTGCCCTGGGAGTGTTTGATGGGACAGTGTAGAGGGAGATTTACTCTGTATCTAACCCGTGCTGTACCTGCCCTTGGAGTGTTTGATGGGACAGTGTAGAGGGAGCTTTACTCTGTATCTAACTCGTGCAGTATGCCCTGGGAGTGTTTGATGGGACAGTGTAGAGGGACCTTTACTCTGTATCTAACCCGTGCTGTACCTGCCCTGGGAGTGTTTGATGGGACAGTGTAGAGGGAGCTTTACTCTGTATCTAACCCGTGCTGTACCTGCCCTGGGAGTGTTTGATGGGACAGTGCAGAGGGAGCTTCACTCTGTATCTAACCCGTGCTGTACCTGCCCTGGGAGTGTTTGATGGGACAGTGTAGAAGGAGCTTTACTCTGTATCTAACCCGTGCTGTACCTGCCCTGGGAGTGTTTGAAGGGACAGTGTAGAGGGAGCTTTACTCTGTATCTAACTCGTGCAGTATGCCCTGGGAGTGTTTGATGGGGACAGTGTAGAGGGAGCTTTACTCTGTATCTAACCCGTGCTGTACCTGCCCTGGAAGTGTTTGATGTGACAGTGTAGAGGGAGCTTTACTCTATATCTAACCCGTGCTGTACCTCCCCTGGGAGTGTTTGATGGGGACAGTGTAGAGGGAGCTTTACTCTGTATCCAACCCGTGCTGCACCTGCCCTGGGAGTGTTTGATGTGGACAGTGTAGGGGGAGCTTTACTCTGTATCTAACCAGTGCTGTACCTGCCCCATGAGTGTTTGATGGGACAGTGTAGAGGGAGCTTTACTCTGTATCTAACCCGTGCTGTACCTGCCCTGGGAGTGTTTGATGGGACAGTGTAGAGGGAGCTTTACTCTGTATCTGACCCGTGTTGTACCTGCCCTGGGAGTGTTTGATGGGACAGTGTAGAGGGAGCTTTACTCTGTATCTAACCCGTGCTGTACCTGCCCTGGGAGTGTTTGAAGGGACAGTGTAGAGGGAGCTTTACTCTGTATCTAACTCGTGCAGTATGCCCTGGGAGTGTTTGATGGGACAGTGTAGAGGGAGCTTTACTCTGTATCTAACCTGTGCTGTACCTGTCCTGGGAGTGTTTGAAGTGACAGTGTAGAGGGAGCTTTACTCTGTATCTAACCCGTGCTGTACCTGCCCTGGGAGTGTTTGATGGGACAGTGTAGAGGGAGCTTTACTCTGTATCTAACCTGTGCTGTACCTGCCCTGGGAGTGTTTGATGGGACAGTGTAGAGGGAGCTTTACTCTGTATCTAACCAGTGCTGTACCTGCCCCATGAGTGTTTGATGGGACAATGTAAAGGGAGCTTTACTCTGTATCTAACCCGTGCTGTACCTGCCCTGGAAGTGTTTGATGTGACAGTGTAGAGGGAGCTTTACTCTATATCTAACCCGTGCTGTACCTGCCCTGGGAGAGTTTGATGGGACAGTGTAGAGGGAGCTTTACTCTGTATCTAACCCGTGCTGTACCTGTCCTGGGAGTGTTTGATGGGACAGTGTAGAGGGAGCTTTACTCTGTATCTAACCCATGCTGTGCCTGCCCTTGGAGTGTTTGAAGGGACAGTGTAGAGGGAGCTTTACTCTGTATCTAACCCGTGCTGTACCTGCCCCGGGAGTGTTTGATGGGACAGTGTAGAGGGAGCTTTACTCTGTATCTAACCAGTGCTGTTCCTGCCCCAGGAGTGTTTGATGGGACAGTGTAGAGGGAGCTTTACTCTGTATCTAACCCGTGCTGTACCTGCCCTGGGAGTGTTTGATGGGACAGTGTAGAGGAAGCTTTACTCTGTATCTAACCCGTGCTGCACCTGCCCTGGGAGTGTTTGATGGGACAGTGTTGAGGGAGCTTTACTCTGTATCTAACCCGTGCTTTACCTGCCCTGGGATTGTTTGATGGGACAGTGTAGAGGGAGCTTTACTCTGTATCTAACCCATGCTGTACCTGCCATAGAGTCATAGAGTCATAGAATTATACAGCACAGAAAGAGGCCCTTCGGCCCATCGTGTCTGCGCCGTCCATCAAGCCCTGTCCAATCTAATCCCATTTTACAGCATTTGGTCCATAGCCTTGTATGCAATGGCATTTCAAGTGCTCATCCAAATGCTTCTTGAATGTTGTGAGGGTTCCTGCCTCTACCACCCTTTCATGCAGTGAGTTCCAGACTCCAACCACCCTCTGGGTGAAAAAGTTCCTCCTCAAATCCCCTCTAAACCTCCTGCCCCTTACCTTGAATCTATGCCCCCTTATTATTGACCCCCCTACTAAGGGGAAAAGTTCCTCTTTATCTACCCTATCTATGCCCCTCATCATTTTGTACACCTCAATCAGGTCCCCCCTCAGCCTTCTTTGCTCCAAGGAAAACAACCCCAGCCTGTTCAGTCTTTCTTCATAGCTGAGGCGCTCCAGCCCAGGTAACATCCTGGTAAATCTCCGCTGCACCCTCTCCAATGCAATCACATCCTTCCTATAGTGAGGCGACCAGAACTGCACACAGTACTCCAGCTGTGGCCTTACCAACGTTTTGTACAGCTCCATCATAACCTCCCTGCTCTTATACTCTATGCCTCGGCTAATGAAGGCAAGTATCCCATATGCCTTTTTAACCACCTTATCTACCTGTTCCGCTGCCTTCAGGGATCTATGTACATGTACACCAAGGTCCCTCTGACCTTCTGTACTTCCTAGGGTCCTACCACTCATTGTGTATTCCCTTGCCTTATTTGTCCGTCCAAAATGCATCACCTCGCACTTTTCAGGGTTAAATTCCATTTGCCACTTTTCCGCCCATCTGACCAACACATTTATATCGTCCTGTAGCCTGAGGCTTTCCTCCTCGCAATTTACCACCCCACCAATTTTCGTGTCATCTGCGAACTTACTGATCATACCTTTTACATTCTCCTCCAAATCATTTATGTAGATCACAAACAGCAAGGGACCCAGCACCGATCCCTGAGGTACCCCACTGGACACAGGCTTCCAGTCACAAAAGCAACCTTCGACCATCACCCTCTGCCTTCTGCCACTCAGCCAGTTTAGGATCCAACGTGCCAAGGCACCCTGGATCCCATGGGCTCTTACCTTCTTGACCAGTCTCCTATGCGGGGCTTTGTCAAAAGCCTAACTGAAGTCCATGTATACCACATCCACAGCATTTCCTTCATCCACACACCTAGTCACCCCCTCGAAAAATTCAATCAGATTGGTCAGACATGATTTACCCTTGACAAAGCCATGCTGACTATCCCCGATTAATCCTTGCCTCTCCAAGTGGAGAGTGTTTGAAGGGACAGTGTAGAGGGAGCTTTACTCTGTATCTAACTCGTGCAGTATGCCCTGGGAGTGTTTGATGGGACAGTGTAGAGGGAGCTTTACTCTGTATCTAACCCGTGCAGTACCTGCCCTGGGAGTGTTTGATGGACAGTGTAGAGGGAGCTTTACTCTGTATCTAACCCGTGCTGTACCTGCCCTGGGAGTGTTTGAAGGGACAGTGTAGAGGGAGCTTTACTCTGTATCTAACCCATGCTGTACCTGCCCTGGGAGTGTTTTGATGGGACAGTGTAGAGGGAGCTTTACTCTATATCTAACCTGTGCTGTACCTGCCCTGGGAGTGTTTGAAGGGACAGTGTAGAGGGAGCTTTACTCTGTATCTAACCCGTGCTGTACCTGCCCTGGGAGTGTTTGATGGGACAGTGTAGAGGGAGCTTACTCTGTATCTAACCCGTGCTGTACCTGCCCTCGGAGTGTTTGATGGGGACAGTGTAGAGGAAGCTTTACTCTGTATCTAACTCGTGCAGTATGCCCTGGGAGTGTTTGATGGGACAGTGTAGAGGGAGCTTTACTCTGTATCTAACCCGTGCTGTATCTGCCCTGGGAGTGTTTGATGGGACAGTGTAGAGGGAGCTTTACTCTGTTTCTAACCCGTGCTGTACCTGTCCTGGGAGTGTTTGAAGGGACAGTGTAGAGGGAGCTTTACTCTGTATCTAACCCGTGGTGTACCTGCCCTGGGAGTGTTTGAAGGGACAGCGTAGAGGGAGCTTTACTCTGTATCTAACCCGTGCTGTACCTGTCCTGGGAGTGTTGAAGGGACAGTGTAGAGGGAGCTTTACTCTGTATCTAACCCGTGCTGTACCTGCCCTGGGAGTGTTTGATGGGACAGTGTAGAGGGAGCTTTACTCTGTATCTAACCCGTGCTGTACCTGCCCTGGGAGTGTTTGATGGGACAGTGTAGAGGGAGCTTTACTCTATATCTACCTGTGCTGTACCTGCCCTGGGAGTGTTTGATGGGACAGTGTAGAGGGAGCTTTACTCTGTATCTAACCCGTGCTGTACCTGCCCTGGGAGTGTTTGATGGGACTGTGTAGAGGGAGCTTTACTCTGTATCTAACCCGTGCTGTACCTGCCCTGGGAGTGTTTGATGGGACTGTGTAGAGGGAGCTTTACTCTGTATCTAACCCGTGCTGTACATGAGCAGTGCCCATTCCAGTGTTCCATTCCCAGGCAACTTTGTTATATAAAAAATGCACAAAAGAAAAGGCAATTCTGCTCAGATTTATGTTATGATCTTATCTCAGTCCTAAAGGAGTCAATCGGTGCCGTGACACTATCAGTAGATGCGAGAATGCTGATGCAGTGTACGATCTGTGGGACAGGATTTCTTTGGCGAGACAGATCTCTTCTAACTGGAGACACCAGGCCAAGGATAAAGCCGAGAGCGAGAGCTAGTCAGTTTAGGAAGATCGATGGGGACAGTAAGAAGCGTGAATGGTCCTGGAGGAGCTCCAGCGTAAGTTGCAGCTCTTCACGGGTATGGGTTACACCCGTGGGCTAAAGAGAATAATGACATCTCCCGGCTGCTGTCTCCCCAGTGGCCAGTTCGTGTCTCACTGGCAGGAAGTGGCTGCAGCCAGTTGAGACACTGGAAAGCAATCATTTTTAAGTTTAAATTTATAACTAAGTGTCGGATACGAATAGGGATAATGACTCGCCATCACTCAGGAATGTCGTGGGATCTTGTTGTGCACATAATGGCCACCAAATATTCGACATAATAGCAGTACTGAGGGAGCGCTGCACTGTCGGAGGGGCAGTACTGAGGGAGCGCTGCACCGTCGGAGGGGCAGTACTGAGGGAGTGCTGCACTGTCGGAGGGGCAGTACTGAGGGAGTGCTGCACTGTTGGAGGGGCAGTACTGAGGGAGTGCTGCACTGTCGGAGGGGCAGTACTGAGGGAGTGCTGCACTGTCGGAGGGGCAGTACTGAGGGAGCGCTGCACCGTCGGAGGGGCAGTACTGAGGGAGTGCCGCACTGTCAGAGGGGCAGTACTGAGGAAGTGCTGCACTGTCGGAGGGGCAGTACTGAGGGAGCGCTGCAATGTCAGAGGGGCAGTACTGAGGGAGTGCTGCACTGTCGGAGGGGCAGTACTGAGGGAGCGCTGCACCGTCGGAGGGGCAGTACTGAGGGAGTGCTGCACTGTCGGAGGGGCAGTACTGAGGGAGTGCTGCACTGTTGGAGGGGCAGTACTGAGGGAGTGCTGCACTGTCGGAGGGGCAGTACTGAGGGAGTGCTGCACTGTCGGAGGGGCAGTACTGAGGGAGCGCTGCACCGTCGGAGGGGCAGTACTGAGGGAGTGCCGCACTGTCAGAGGGGCAGTACTGAGGGAGTGCTGCACTGTCGGAGGGGCAGTACTGAGCAAGCGCTGCACTGTCGGAGGGGCAGTACTGAGGGAGTGCCGCATTGTCGGAGGGGCAGTACTGAGGGAGCGCTGCAGTGTCGGAGGGGCAGTACTGAGGGAATGCCGCACTGTCAGAGGGGCAGTACTGAGGGAGTGCTGCACTGTCAGAGGGGCAGTACTGAGGGAGTGCCGCACTGTCAGAGGGGCAGTACTGAGGGAGTGCTGCACTGTCAGAGGGGCAGTGCTGTGGGAATGCCACACTGTCAGAGGGGCAGTACTGAGGGAGTGCTGCACTGTCAGAGGGGCAGTACTGAGGGAGTGTTGCACTGTCAGAAGGGCAGTACTGAGGGAGTGCTGCACAGTCGGAGGGGCAGTACTGAGGGGGCGTCGCACTGTCGGAGGGTCAGTACTGAGGGAGCGCCGCACTATCAGAGGGGCAGTACTGAGGGAGTGCTGCACTGTCAGAGGGGCAGTACTGAGGGAGCGCCACACTGTCGGAGGGGCAGTACTGAGGGAGCGCTGCACCGTCGGAGGGACAGTACTGAGGGAGTGCTGCACTGTCGGAGGGACAGTACTAAGGGAGCGCCGCACTGTCGGAGGGGCAGTATTGAGGGAGCGCTGCACTTTCGGAGGGGCATTGCTGGTGAGCGCTGCACTGTCGGAGGGGCAGTACTGAGAGAGCGCTGCATTGTCGGAGGGGCAGTACTGAGGGAGCGCTGCACCGTCGGAGGGGCAGTACTGAGGGAGTGCCGCACTGTCAGAGGGGCAGTACTGAGGGAGTGCTGCACTGTCGGAGGGGCAGTACTGAGGGAGTGCTGCATTGTCAGAGGGGCAGTACTGAGGGAGCGCTGTACTGTCGGAGGGGCAGTACTGAGGTAGTGCTGCACTTTCGGAGGTGCAGTACTGAGGGAGCGCTGCACTGTTGGAGGGGCAGTACTGAGGGAGCGCTGCACTGTCGGAGGGGCAGTACTGAGGGAGTGCTGCACTGTCGGAGGTGCAGTACTGAGGGAGCGCTGCACTGTCGGACGGTGCCGTCTTTCAGATGAGATGTTAAACCGAGGCCCCATCTGCCCTCTCAGGTGGATGTAAAAGATCCCAGGGCCATTATTTCGAAGAAGAGCATGGGAGTTCTCCTCGGTGTCCTGGCCAATATTAATCCCTGAACCAACGTCAATAAAACAGATTATTTGTTCATTTATCACGTTGCTGTTTGTGGGAGCTTGCTGTGTGCAAATTGGCTGCCGCATTCCCCACATTACAACAGTGACTACACAGCAAAAAGTACTTCATTGGCTGTGAAGCAATTTAGGATGTCCTGCGGTTGTGAAAGGCGCTGGAGAAATGCACGTCTTTCTTTTTAGATCAGTGTCTGTTTGCCTACTGCAATTTTCTTGCCTTTGTGCTTCACCTGAAAAATCGAGAAACAAATCAGGCTGGAGCTGGTAAACGTCGGATTCTGCACATCGAATTACTCGCCCCGGCGGCGGAGAGGGAAATAAACAGCAGGTCCTTCAGCATCTGTAACGAGAAAGGCCGGAACTGGTGTCTCGAAGGCTGTACTGAGGAGTAGGCCCAGAACATTCATCTGGCCTACTCCCTTTATGTTTGATGACAGACCTGCGGATATTTCCAGCAACTTTCTGCTATTAATCTCGTAAAAATTGCTGAGATTTATGGAACAGATGTAAATAAGGTTTGTAAGCAGATATATTCCTGTATGGCCGTGGATCATTGATGCTCTGTGGGTAATGTGCTTCTGAAGGCACGGCAATAACATATAATTTGTCTCAGTGAGTGGGTCAAAGGCCTCGATTCCACGCCTATTATACACAGGGCTTCACATTTCTATGGAGATCATCTCTGATACGCACTCCAGACGGCTGAGCCCCTCTCCCCCGGACAAAGCAAATACTCATTCGGTTCTTTAAACTGAGAAAGACCCAATGACGGCTCATGATGCAGGACAGCAGCGAGGCCGATGGGATTGGAAGACGAGATATATGACGGAACAATGTCTCGGTGTCGCCAAGAGGGAGGGAAGGGGGAGGGAGAGAGTGGAGGGGGGAGGGAGGGGAGGAGAGGGAGGAGAGGGAGAGAGGGAGGGGGAGGGAGGGACAGAGGGAGGGGGAGGGGAGGAGAGGAAGGAGGGGAGGGGGAGGGAATGGGGAGGGGTGGGGAGGGTGATGGGAGGGGAAGGGAGTGAGGGGAGGGGGAGGGTTGGGGAGGGAGGGAGTGGAGGGGGAGGGGAGGGAGATGGAGGGAGGGCGGCCAGGGGAGGAGAGGGGAGGAGAGTGGAGGAGAGTAAGGAGGGGAGAGGGAGGGAATGGAGAGGGGGGGAGGGGGAGGGAATGGGGAGTGGAGGGATTGGGAGGGAGGGTGGGGAGGGGACAGAGTGAGGGGTATGGAGGGGTGAGGGAGGGGAGAGGTAGGGGTGAAGAGGGAGGGAGGAGAGAAGAGGGGGAGCAGTCGGGAGGGAGGGAGGGGAGGGGGAGGGGAGGGAGGGAAGGGAGGGGGGAGCAGTGGGGAGGGAGGGAGTCGAGAGGGAGGGAGGGGAGGGAGGGGGCGGGATCATTGCATTGCAGCCAATGGGATCCTGACTACCAACTGAGCTGAGATCAGACCAGGGGATCAAACCTGGGGCCTAGCTGACCAACCTGCCTCAGTCCCACACTGGGCAATGCAATGCCCCTCCAGTCACACTGGGGCACACTGTCTGTTATTCATTTTTTAACAAGATTTGGGAGTGAAATTGGTCCTGGTTGCGCCCATATTCCAGGTGTAAAACGGGTGCAAAGGGGTCCAATTTAGGGCCCCCAACTTCTGCGCCCGAACAGCGTCGAGAACACGTCCGATGCCAGATTGTTTCAGGCGCTGTACAGGCTTCCCGGCGACCAACTAAAAACACCGTTAGGCCCCTTGAATATGCTAATAAGGGGACTACCGCCTGTTTTAGGACCGAAACTGTAAATTGGGCTTCCCTGAACACAGCCTGCACCAGGCCAGGCTCTGCTCAGGGTCACCAGGCCGACATGCAGTCGAACCGGGGTCCCTAACGAGAGCGCTAGAGGCTGCAACAAACGGGAACGTTTTTGTAAAAGTGAAGAAATACTTACCAGAATGTGGAGCAGGAGGGCTCCTCCCAGTTAAAACCCAGGGCCGTTGACGAGCACCGTATTCTCCTCCTCTCCCAACTGCCGCCCCGCGGACTCTGCTTAGACCCTCGATCAGCGTCCCAGCCGGTTGATCGTACTCACCCTCGCGCGACCCGCGAGCTGCCTCTGGGGCCCGCAGCTTATTGTCCTGTCCGAATGATGCCGGCTGGACCAATTTCCGGTGGTACTGCCTTTAGGTGCGTGTGACTCATGCTGCACCGGGATCGCTCCCAGATTTGGGTGCCCATCCAATTCCCAAGCCGCTATCTCAAGGCCAGCTTGTCCAGCCACCTACAGCAGGGAGTGCAGTGGGGCACATGGAGGGGCACTGACACAGGAGATGCTCTCCCTCCATCCACAGGCCCAGCCGTTCCCCTAGATTCCCCCAATGTCCTGATGTGTTCCACTTTCATCTAATTGTCTCAAACTCCATGTTCAGAAAGCTCAACAAAGCAGAACAGAAAATGTAGGAAATGTAGGAAGCAAAAGTGGGAAAGAAGATTAAAAAGAAAGACTTGCCTTTCACGTCCTCAGGACATCCCAAAGCGCTTCAGAGCCAATGCAGTACTTTTGCAATACTGTCACTGTTGTAATGTAGGAAACACGGCAGCCAATTTGTGCACAGCAAGCTCCCACAAACAGCAATGTGATAATGACCAGATCACCTGCTTTTGGTCATGTTGGCTGAGAGTTATATGTTGGCCAGGACACCGGGGAGGACTCCCCTGCTTTTCTTTAAATAGTGCCGTGGGATCTTTTACATCCACCTGAGAGGGTAGATAGTGTTAAGTCTGTGTGTTCCAGTTGTATTAAGATTAATTACTGACACAGACTACAAGAATAAAGTTTCAACAGGTCTTTACTAGTTGGAGGTCAGGGACTATACTAAGTACAATATCACTACACAGTACTTATATACCGGTGGTCACCACCGGTATTATGTATACAGCAGCCAGAGAAAGTAGTACATCTCTTAAGGTGGAACAGGCTTAAGTTCTCTTAAGGTGGAACAGGTTACATACACCACAATCCTCCCTTTTTAGCTTAACAGTCATATCCCCATTTAACATAACATAATAACATATATACATATATAACTTCAGGTATAAACAGTTCAAAGGTTCAGTCTCTCAGGAGGCCTTCTGATTCGGGTTGGATAACGCCTTTCAGTGGTCTCTGATTCTTGTTGCTGAGGTGACTCTTCTTGTTGGTTTCCTATGTGTTGGACGTCATCATCAGGTACAGTCCCTGCCGAGGTAGATGCTTCAGGTTCATTAACGTCTTCCACAGTTGTCTCTGTCGCAACCATGGGTTCGACCCTTGCTCTTGATTCTACCAGTTGATCCGCATGACGCCTTATCACATTGTTACCAATATCTACTGTGTACATCAGAGGTCCTTGTCTGGCCCGAATTGTTCCGGACTGCCATTTTTCGTTTCCATAGTCCCTTGCCAACACTGGTTGTCCTATGTCGAAACTTCGAGTGGACTTGTTATTAATATGCCGGAACTGTTTGTTTTCCACTTCCCTCCGCACATTTGGTTTTAACAAGTCCAACCTGGACCGCAACCTCCTGTTATAAAACATCATGGCAGGACTTTGGTTAGTCACTGCATGAGCGGCGTTTTGATATGCCATTAGGAAATTGTCCACCTTGTGTTGTAACGGAATCTGATCATCGTTCATGGCCTTTATTGCCTTTTTGAATGTTTGGACAAATCTCTCGGCCAACCCGTTTGTCGCCGGATGATATGGGGCAGAGGTATAATGTTTCACCCCATTCTTCTTTAAGAATTTTTGGAATTCTTCCGACACGAACTGTGGTCCGTTGTCCGAACATATCTGTTCTGGCAATCCGTTCCTTGCGAATATTGTTCTTAACACCGCAATTGTCTTTTCTGAAGTAGTGGTATTCATCTTGATCACTTCTGGCCATTTGGAATGTGCGTCCACCGCAATTAGGAACATGGAGTCCATGAATGGACCAGCAAAGTCAATATGTACGCGTTGCCATGGGGCTGAAGGCCATTCTCATGGGTGCAGTGGTGCGATCGGAGGTGCATTTTGCACTTTTTGGCACCCAGCGCAGCTTTTTGTCAACTCCTCTATCTGTTGGTCAATGCCCGGCCACCATACATAAGCCCTAGCAAGACTTTTCATCTTAACTCCCCCCAGATGACCTTCATGCAGTTCCTTTAGAACTCTTTCCCATAACTTGGGAGGAATAATCACTCTTGTCCCGTACATCAAAGTACCATGGCAGACGGACAGCTGGTCTCGCCTTGCCGAGAATGCCGGTAACAGAGGATCACCATGTGTTGGCCATCCCTTCACTGTCACCTCGTAAACTCAGGACAGTGTCGGGTCGTTCCTGGTTTCTCTTTCAATACTTGCATTGGTGACTGGTAAACACTCGATGATGGTCGAATGAAATAACTCAACAGGGTCAACTTTCGTCGTCTCTTCTGCTTCAGGTAGTGGCAGGCGCGACAGCCTATCAGCATTGCCATGCTGCTTTGTACCTTTGAATTCTATTTGATATTGATGTGCCCCTAGGAAAAGGGACCATCTCTGGAGTCGCTGTGCTGTCATCACCGAAACACCCTTCTTAGGGTTAAAAATGGATACCAACGGCTGATGGTCTGTCAGAAGTGTGAATTTTTGGCCCTGCAGGTAATGATTAAACTTCTTCACTCCCCATACAAGGCTGAGAGCCTCCCTATCGATCTGCGCATAGTTGCGCTCAGCAGAGGTCAATGATCTGGATGCAAACGCGACTGGCCTTTCCGTGCCATTTGGCAACTTGTGTGAGAGTACTGCCCCAATACCATATGGAGAAGCATCACAAGCCAACCGAATAGGCAGTGTCGGGTTGAAGTGAGCCAACACTTCCTCTGAGGTGATCAATTCTTTGCTTTTGTGAAATGCCTTCTTACAGTTTTCGCTCCATTCCCATGGTACCCCCTTCTGTAAAAGAGCGTTCAGCGGGTACAGTACCGTGGATAGATTCGGTAGAAACTTATGGTAATAGTTAATCAATCCCAGAAACGACCTCAACTGAGAGACATTATCCGGAGCGGGAGCCTTTACAACTGCCTCTATCTTGTCAGGAGACTTATGAAGCCCCTCCCGGTCAATGACATGACCACAGTACGAGATCCGCTTCTGAAAGAACTCACATTTCTGCCGATTAACTCTAAGTCCATACTCTTTCAGTCTGTTGAGCACCAGTTCCAAGTTTGCGAGGTGTTCTTCATCACCATCACCTGTAATCAGAATATCGTCCAGGTAACATTGTGTGCCTGGAATTCCCTGTAATACCTGCTCCATGGCCCTCTGCCAAATTGCCGGAGCCGATGCCACTCCAAAAACCAGCCTATTATACCGGTACAAACCTCTATGCGTGTTGATCGTGAGGTACTGGCGTGACTCTTCTTCAACCTCCATCTGCAAGTACGCCTGCGCCAGGTCTATCTTGGTGAAGTGTTTCCCGCCAGACAACGAAGCAAAAATATCCTCAATCCGCGGAAGCGGATACTGCACCATGTGAAGCACCGGATTAACGGTGATCTTGAAATCTCCACAGATGCGAACCTTCCCTGGTTCTCTTGGCTTGTTGCTCGAAGGACGTTTCATAACGGGAACAATGGGCGTAGCCCACTCACTCCAATCTACCTTAGACAGTACACCTGAACGTTCTAGCGCTTCCAGTTCCGCTTCTACAGTAGGCCGTATTGCATAGGGTACCGGTCTGGCTTTGAAAAATTTTGGTTGTGCATGTTCATCAATCTTGATGTTTGCCGTAATTCCTTTCAGTGTTCCCAGTCCTTGCTGGAACACCTCTTTAGCATCATCCAATATTTTGGACAATCGTTTAGGTTTGACATCTGTTTCCCCGGAATCTACCGTTAGTGCTTTTAAGGAGTGCCAGTCCATATTCATTTTCCTAATCCACTCCCGTCCCAGTAGTGGTGGACCTCCTTCAGGTAGCACATATAAGTCCATTACTTGGCTTTCTTCGCCCATGTGGACCACTTTTACCTCTATCTTTCTGATGGGGTACACTCTTTGCCCCGTGTATGTTTTCAATATAATCTCCGTATCCCGTAGGGGAATATGTTGGAATAACCTTTTGTAATCTTTCTTATTCATGACCGTCAATGCCGATCCAGTGTCCAATTCCATCTTTACTTGGACTCCTGCTATCTGAAGAGTGACCCAAATTGTCTGGAGATCTGCATCCTGACCAATGTTGTGTACTCTTAAGCTACCCAGTTCATTACTGCTAGCGTCTGAATCTGACTTCTGTTCGTTCGAACTGGTCTTTGTCACCTTGTGCACCTTTATGTATTTTCCTTGCGGTGACTTTTTGTTGCTGGTCTTCTTTCCTGACCGGCATACTTTAGCTATGTGGCCAAGCCTGCCACACGTTCTGCATTCTTGGGCCTAGAAATTCAGTTCGGACGCTATTGCGGCGCTAAAGTCGGGCGCTCGGCAAATTTAGCGGCCGCCGGAAAGTGCAGGCGAGCTCGCCGAAATTCAGTAGATTTGGCCAACTTTTTGGCCGAGCGCTGCAAAAGGCGTTGGAACCCTGTGTTCAGGCGCTAATCCGGCGATGCGGCCTGATAACGCCGATTCCGGGCGCAGCGCAGGTGCGATCATGTGGTGAGTGTCAGCAGACACCCTGACGCCGGCCAGCTCTTAAAGGGGGAAGGGTCAACTTTGACTGCAGCCACGCCCTGCATGCTGTAGCCCTGCAACTAGGCCTCAGGACTGGTTGTGTACCAAATCAACGCCTGGAGGTCATGGAGAGGGCCCGTGAAAGAGCCCAGCGGTTCTCTGAGCATGCGCTGGGTGTGCTCCTTCATGGGGTACGCAAGAGAAGACGGGTCGTGTGCCCGGCTAGTGGCAGGAAGGCTCCCAGGAGCCAGTTCAGGGAGGCGTGGACCAAAATTGCCCGGAGGGTCTCCTCCAACTCCGATGTTCCCAGGAGTGCGGACCAGTGCCGCAAGAAATACAATGACCTATGTCGGCTGGTCAAGGTGAGTACCCTTTCCAGTGTCCCCCTCATCCTTGCATGTGCACCTCCCATTAGGGCCAAAGGGACATCAAAGGTCTAATGCCCAGCCCTCCTGCCGCTGCAATGGCACTTGCATGTTAATCAATAGCTCTTTCTGCACTTATCACACTGTGCAAGCTATTCCACCATGGGAGGCCTCACACACAGCAACAGGGCACCACACTGTGCAAGCTATTCCACCATGGGAGGCCTCACACACAGCAACAGGGCACCACACTGTGCAAGCTATTCCACCATGGGAGGACTCACACACAACAACGGGGCACCACACTGTCCAAGCTATTCCACCATGGGAGGACTCACACACACCAACGGGGCACCACACTGTACTTAGACGCCCTCCTTTCTCTTGCAGGCCAAGCTGGCGAGGAACGCCAGGAGCCTGCGTGTCACTGGTGGAGGCCCTCGCGATTACCAGGAGCTAACGGTTCTGGAAGAGAGGGTGGCCCGACTCCTGCGTCACCCGGTGACTGGGCCTGTGGTGCTCGGCGACGCCGACCCTATACTGGAACCCACTGGTAAGGACAGGACCGGGTGCACCTCTATCCTTGCCCTCGCGCATCAGATCTACATCCTTCCCCACTGGCCGAAAAATGCGCATAATGCACCAGTGCGGCCTCCCTCGCTGTCGGCCTGTCCTCACTCTAAAGCTACACTTGTGCCTTCCTGCTTTCAGCTGGTGAGGAGGAGGTGCTCCCTGAAGCCCACACAGCCAGGCCCTCGGAGGAGGAGGACGATGTCGAGGAGCAGCAGGAAGGCGCCACCTCGGGGGAACCCTCCTCTGCTCCAGGAGATGGCAATGAAGGGGAGACGTCTGGCGTGCCGGAGAGCCAGGGGGAGGCGGGGGAGGGGAGCCCCGAACCTGGTCCCAGTGGCATGGACGCACGCGGCAAGGCTCCGGCGGCACGCCAGCCTTCTGCCCAGAGGGGGGAGGCGGTGGAGGGGAGGGCAGAACCTGGTCCCAGTGGCGTGGCCGCACGCGGCAAGGCTCCGGCGGCACGCCAGCCTTCTGCCCAGAGGGGGGAGGCGGTGGAGGGGAGGGCAGAACCTGGTCCCAGTGGCGTGGCCGCACGCGGCAAGGCTCCGGCGGCATGCCAGCCTTCTGGCCAGAGGGTGGAGGCGCCCTCCAGTCCGGACTCGGACGTCGCCCAGGAGGTGTGCCTCCTGGACGAGATGTCGGCGGTGTCGGAGCGGCGGCACGTCGAATTCATGGAGGTGGTGGCACAGATGCCTCACGCCATCGAAAGCCTCGCACAAAGTGTGGTGGCTTTCGGCCAATCCCAGGCCAGGGGCCTGGAGCAATTCGCAGCAGCGCACGCCAGGGGGGTGGAGCTCCTTGTGGCAGCGCATGAGAGGGGGGTGCAACAACTCGAGGCAGCGCAGCACGCCAGTCGCCAGCTGAGAGGTGCTGGGCAGACAATGGCACTGCAGATGCGGGCACATGCCGGCGCAGTTGGGGCACTGACTTCTGCCACCCTCGCACTGGCGCGGAGGCGTCGCCAGGCCAGCCGCCGCCCTGCTGCCGCACACCGGTCTGGCGACCAACAGTTTGGCGCGCTTGCTCCCCGGCCAGGCCGCCCGAGTGCACGTGTGTCTGGCGAGCAGCGCGCACCTGGCATCACCCACCTTGTCCCTATTGGTGCAGGCGAGCCTGCCACTCCCCCAGCCAGGGTGCAAGGAGCTGCTGCAGGCAGTGAAGAGGGCCACCCACAGCTGCAGCAGCCACCAGCCGGCCCCTCCCGGGCCCGCCCTCGTGTAGGCCGACCCCCAAGGGCATCTGGCGAGACGCCTTGTCGCCCTGAAGATCCTTCCCCCAGCCTCGCCACAGCCTCACGGCCCAGCTTGAGGCGCAGCAGCAGGACGGGCCGGGGCAAAAGACGGCTGTCGACAGACTCGCCCCCTCGCCACACCGAATAGAGTGTGGTGAGCGAGGGTTTGGGTGATGCGGGGGCTTCTGTTCTGGGGGGCATTATGTTGTTTGGTTTTATGGGGGTGTTTGTGTTGTGGGGGGGGCTTGTTTTTGTTAGGCCAGTGAGGAAGGCCATTTGGATGGTGATGTTTTGTTAGTCCTCCCCAGGTTTTGGGAGTGACAGAAGTTTGTGACTGTTTTTTGGGGGTCTTCTCTGTTTTGCTCTTCCATGTGGGAAGGGCCCTGAGTTTTTGAAATAAAGATGTTTATTTATTCACCATGTGCAGGTGTCATGTTTCAAGTGGTTGTTGGGTTAACCGGCTGAGGGCTTGCGGAGCGGCTGCCTTCAGCTGCGTTCAGTGGCCCAGGCCATTCCCTGACAGGGGGCCTAGAAGTGTCGAGCAATAAGCCCCCGGCGGACGGCCCTTGGACCTTGTCGCTCCCTCCTGGCCTGGTGCTCCTCCTCCTCAGGGTCCTCCTGCTCGTCCTCCTGAGGTGGTGGGGCAATGTCAGGTGGCAGTGCCTGAGTCCTGCGGATAGCCAGGTTGTGGAGCATGCAGCACACCACGACGAACTGGGAGACTCTATCCGGCGAATACTGAAGAGACCCGCCCGAACGATCCAGGCAACGGAACCGTTGCTTGAGGACGCCTATCGTTTGCTCTATTAGGTTCCTTGTGGCTTGATGGCTTTCGTTGTATGCCAGCTCCGCTGGGGTCCTGGGCGCGCGGAGCGGGGTCATGAGCCATCTGCACAAAGGGTAGCCCTTGTCCCCGATAAGCCATCCCCTTGGTGGAGGCTGTGCCTGGAACATGTCAGCCACAGTAGTCTGGCGCAGGATAAAGGCATCGTGGCTGCTTCCTGGGAAGCGGGCATTGACAGCTAGGATGCGCTGCCTGTGGTCACACACCAGCTGCACATTTAGGGAATGGTAGCCCTTCCGGTTGCGGTATTGCTCGGCATTGTGGATAGGTGCCCGCATAGCCACATGCGTGCAGTCAATGGCGCCCTGCACCATGGGGAAGCCCGCGATCCTGGCAAATCCGACTGCACGCTGCTCCTGCTTGTGTTGGGTCATGGGGAAGGAGATGAATTGGTGCCTCCTCGCGAAAAGTGCTTCGGTGACCTGTCGGATGCAGCGATGCGCGGCGAACTGGGAGATGTTCGCAATGTCCCCAGCAGCGGCTTGGAAGGAGCCGCTTGCATAAAAGCTGAGAGCCACCGTGACCTTCACTTCCACCGAGAGAGACGCCCTGGACATGAGCTGTGGCTGCAAATCTGCATGAAGCAGCTGGCAGATCTCTCCAACCACCTCCCTTCTGAAGCGCAGCCTCTTAACACAATGCGCCGCAGTCATGGTGAGATATGAGACCTGCTCCCGGTATTGCCTGACTGGGTAAGGCCTACGTTGGCGACGCCTAATGGCCCCTCTGCGTCTAGGCATGCCTGGCCCTCTCTCAAAGCGTCTGCGAGCCCTTCGCACAAAATGTAGCGACTGAGGGTTGGCCCCCATGCAGCCCCCATTACAAAGTTCCAAACAGCAAAATCACAAGGATGCAAATGTCAAAGCACTGGCTAGAAGCCAAAAATACCTCTCCTATGGTGTCCGAAATCAGTAATCTCTGTGCCTTGCTCTCTGTGCAGAAATCCAAACCAGTCAAGTCATTGCAGCGAAATGGCTGGCTTTTATGGGTGAGTGGATGTGCCCTTTAATTAGTGCTCCCCGAATCCCACAGGGCCTCTGTTGAGTTCCATTTCACAGTTCTTAGCAGCGCCACGCCCACATCGGCCGGGCGCCACTGAATTTCCGGTTTGGGGCGCACAAACGGCGTTGCATGACGGAATGACGTCATAAGATGCGCGCGCAGCTGAGCGGGCGCTAACACTTTGCGCCGGCGCTAAAGCCCAGCTGAATTTCGGCGTAGGCGCAGATCCGGCGGTGCCCGGGCGCTAAGTGGATAGCGCCGGAAATCTGGCGCTAACGGCTGGCGCAAACAGCTGAATTTCTAGGCCTTGGTTTTTAAACCAACACTGGTTCTGATCGTGTGTTGTCTTTCCACAACGATAACATTTTACAGTACTCAAACCCAATTTATTTGTACTGAGTTCCGGTGACCGTAGCTGCATTACTGCCGTGCCTCTCGCTGCGGCTTCATGTGCTGCTGCCATAGTGACCGCTTTCTCAAGCGTCAGCTCATTCTCCTCGAGCAGTCACTTTTGTGTATCTTCTTTTAATAATCCACACACAAATTTATCTCTTAGCGCGTCTGTTAGTCCCGTTCCAAACTGACAGTACTTTGCTAGCTTACGCAATTCCATTAAATATTCAGCATTGCTTTCATCCTTCAGCTGCCTTCTGCTGTAAAATTTAAATCGTTCCGCTAGCATCAGCGGCGTGGGGTTTAGATGATTTTTCAGGACAGTAACAATCTCCTTGAATGTCTTATCCGCCGGTTCATCTGGTGATAAAAGGTGTTTCAATTGCCCGTATGTCTTCGCACCCATTAAGTTTGCTTTCTCTGCATCTGGGATTTTATTTGCTTTACAATAATTTTGTATGCGTTCTACATACATGGCCCAATCTTCGATGTCGCTATCAAAGGTATTAATGTTCCCATGTTTAGGCATCGTTGCAATTTATTTATTTATTTATTTTTTTATCCCAAGATGGCAGCTTCCCGCTCTTGTCTTCGTCCTCCACCTACAAAATGGCGGTTTTCCCACGCTTGGCGGTCTTCACCCACTGGCTGCAATGGCGTTTGGCGTGCCGCTGCTGCTCCCCTTTCCCAGCGGTTAGTAACTCCCCCGACGCTGTCTCCGCTTCACCGCGGCTCCCTTGGGCATTCGCGCTTCCCCGATGTCGCGCCTCGCAGCCCTTCTTGCAGCCCGGTTATTAGCACCGGCTGCGTTCGGCTTCACCGCGGCTCTCGCGCCTTCAGTCGCCCCAGACGCTGCGCCTTTTTGGCCCGAAAGCGGCCCGGCCCTTATCACCAGCCGCGATCGATGTCCCCGCGCTGCGCCTTTCGGCCCGAATGCGGCCTGGCCCTTATCTCCGGTCGTGATCGATCTCACTGCCCTTATTCCTCCGTCTTCCACCCCCGTCTGTACAGCCAACGCGGCCGACTTTCTGCTCGCGTCGCTGACCGGCTTACCCACCACCGAGGTAGAAAGAAGATAGCTGACTGCCGCTGATGGAGGCTTCGAGTTCAGGATATCTTCTGCACTCCGGGTTCTCGATGCCTGCCGCGCGACGTGTCTTCCAGCAGGGTGATGAGGGTGGATGCCTCTCTTCGACACCCGTTCTGTGGACGAAGCCGCCGTGGATATAAACTGCCGCAGGGTAAGAATCGGACTCGTCGCCACTGTTAAGTCTGTGTGTTCCAGTTGTATTAAGATTAATTACTGACACAGACTACAAGAATAAAGTTTCAACAGGTCTTTACTAGTTGGAGGTCAGGTCTATACTAAATACAATCGGCTGAAAATTCAGTAGCCTTAGCGCCTCATTTGAGGCGCTAGAGGGCCTTGCGCCGGAGTTATGGCCAGTAGTGAAATTCCCTGGGGCCCTAAATCGGCGTTGCTCCGGTAGCGCTGCGCCGGCACCGATGACGTCATCGGTGTGCGCAGCGTCCCGGTTGCCGTGGTAACCCGCCCGAACTCCGAAATTGAGTTGCGGCCGCCTCGCCCGTGGCAGCCGCAACCAGCGTTTTGTCAGAGGTGCCTTACTGCAGTTAGCGCCGGCGCATTAAAGGCCCCGCGGCGGCCGGCCGCTTTCCCGCCGGCCGCCTGCCCGCAGCTCCCTCCCCGGACTTCTCTCCCCACCCCCCCCGGAACAGATGCAAGCCCGGCACTTGTCCGAGGTGCCGGGCTCATTTTTAAGCAGATTTGCGCGGGCCGCGGCCGGGTGCAGGCAGCTCCTCCTTAACGGAAGGAGGAGGCCTGCACTTCCCCAGCCTGCCGCACCGCATCGGGTGCCGCAGCGCCGGAATTGCGGCGCGACACGGCAGTTAGCGCCCTTTTCCAGGCGCTAAGACCCTTCAGTAGCGCCGGCAGCCGTTTGGGCGCGGCGCCACTGAATTTTTGGCGCGCGCAGGGGACTTAGCGCCGGCACTAATTTCCGGCGCTAAAGCCCTGGCTAAGCCAAAACCCAATTTCTAGGCCACTATCACTACACAGTACTTATATACCGGTGGTCACCACCGGTATTACGTATACAGCAGCCAGAGAAAGTAGTACATCTCTTAAGGTGGAACAGGCTTAAGTTCTCTTAAGGTGGAACAGGTTACATACACCACAGATAGATTTCATTAAACATCTCATCTGAAAGACGGCACCTCTGACAGTGCGGCGCTCCCTCAGTACTGCCCCTCCGACAGTGCAGTGCTCCCTCAGTACTGCCCCTCCGACAGTGCAGTGCTCCCTCAGTACTGCCCCTCTGACAGTGCAGCGCTCTCTCAGTACTGCCCCTCCGACAGTGCAGCACTCCCTCAGTACTGCCCCTCCGACAGTGCAGCACTTCCTCAGTACTGCCCCTCCAACAGTACGGCACTCCCTCAGTACTGCCCATCCGACAGTGCAGTGCTCCCTCAGTACTGCCCCTCCGACAGTGCAGTGCTCCCTCAGTACTGCCCCTCCGACAGTGCGGCACTCCCTCAGTACTGACCCTCCGACAGTGCGGCGCTCCCTCAGTACTGACCCTCCGACAGAACGGCGCTCCCTCAGTACTGCCCCTCCGACAGTACAGCGGTCCCTCAGTACTGACCCCCCGACGGTGCGGCGCTCCCTCAGTACTGACCCTCCGACAGTGCGGCGCTCCCTCAGTACTGCCTCTCCGACAGTGCGGCGCTCCCTCAGTACTGCCCCTCCGACAGTGCGGCGCTCCCTCAGTACTGACCCTCCGACAGTGCGGCGCTCCCTCAGTACTGCCCCTCTGACAGTGCAGCGCTCCCTCAGTACTGCCCCTCCGACAGTACAACGCTCCCTCTGTACTGCCCCTCCGACAGTACAGCGGTCCCTCAGTACTGCCCCTCCGACAGCGCAGCGCTCCCTCAGTACTGCCCCTCCGACAGTGCAGCGCTCCCTCAGTACTGCCCCTCCGACAGTACAGCGATCCCTCAGTACTGCCCCTCCGACAGTACAGCGGTCCCTCAGTACTGCCCCTCCGACATTGCGGCGCTCCCTCAGTGCTGCCCCTCCGACAGTACAGCGGTCCCTCAGTACTGCACTGGTGTGTCAGCCTGGATTATGTGCTCAAGTCTCTGGAGTGGGACTTGAAACCACAACTTTCTGACTCAGAGGTGAGTGTGCGGCCCACTGAGCCACGGTTGATCCAGAGCGATAAACTACCAGTAAGGAACTACTATGGATACATGAGCACAACCAATCAAAGATGAAGGGCCAGGAGGATGGATCAATAGGAGAAAGGAGTCGTTGTATACTGAGGTCAATCAGGTGCTGAGGGGAGTTTGTAGGTTGATCTGGAGCGAGATAATTGACAAGCCCCTGACAACTTTCTAACTTCTGTCACCGATGCACTTTAGTTCTGACTGACCTTAGGCTTGTGCCTACTTACAGAAATTAGACTTTTCAGGCAGGGGTAGCACACCTCCACAGGAGAATCACACTGAGCACTGCACGGTATAATGCTCCTGTCCTTATAAAACAGCATAACCAGCACGAAGGCCAAGGGGACATTCAGCAATATATAGAAATGTGGGAAGCCCTGAGATAGTGAGCAATGTCCTCGGAAATAAATAGGAATTTACAAGCATGGTAACACAGATAATATCCCTTTAATGAAAAAATGCATCATCTTCTGTGATCAAATCTTGCAATGGAACTTTTTCACACAGATGGGACTTTGAACGGCGAGAGTTCAATATATCTTGTTTTAAGGAACTTTATATGATGCGGGCTGGCTATTTTTCAGAGACTAAGTGACTTTTTGTCTCTGATTCCTTCTAGAAATTACTTCAATTTTCTAACAATTGAATTATACTGCGAAGCCAGGCGGATATTAAATCCAGCTCAGATTGCCTGTGAACGAGAGACTTCTGAACCGAACTGCAAATTTACAGACTCTCAGCCCCAATCCAGCAATCAATGCAGTTAACATTTTTCTATTTTTAACCCACCCTCGTGTATTTTTTGGGGGGGGAAGTTAGACTCCCAATTGGGCATTGTCTGTTGGATTTTCAGATACACAGGGAATTTTGGCAAAGTTTGCCCACTTTTTGTAAGTTTACGATATAACTCTATTTCCTCCTGTACTTTTACCTCAGCAACAGGGTAGGAATAATCCATGCCCATATACTGCTCGATCACTCTGCACCAGGTGAATTAAAACCTTTGCCAGAGGGTATTGAGACTGACATACTGAGACACACACGGGCCGTACAGTACCAGACGGGAGTGAATCCGTTCCCTTTTACCCGCTGTGTACTGTACATGTACAGGAGCTGACACTGAGACACACACGGGCCGTACAGTACCAGACGGGAGTGAATAGCTCCCTTTTACCCGCTGTGTGTACATACAGTCCCTGTGTATGTTACAGAAAATTTAAGCCCCTGTGTATATTATCGGGAATAGCAGCCCCTGTGAATATTACACGCAAAAGCAGCCCCTGTGTATATTATAGAGAATACCAGCCCCAGTGAATATTATAGAGAACAGCAACCCCTGTCTATATTATAGAGAATAGCAGCCCCTGTGTATATTATAGAGAATAGCAGCTCCTGTGTGTATTATAGAGAATAGCAGCCCTTGTATGTATTATAGAGAATAGCAGCTCCTGTGTATAATATAGAGAATAGCAGCCCCTGTGTATGTTATAGGGAATAGCAGCCCCTGTGTATAATATAGGGAATAGCAGCCCCTGTGTATATTATAGAGAATAGCAGCCCCTGTGTATATTATAGGGAATAGCAGCCCCTGTGTATATTATAGAGAATAGCAGCCCCTGTGTATATTATAGGGAATAGCAGCCCCTGTGTATATTATAGAAACATAGAAACATAGAAGATAGTAGCAGGAGTAGGCCATTTGGCCCCTCGATTCAATGAGATCATGGCTGCTCATCCAAATTCAGTACCCGGTCCCTGCTTTCTCCCCATACCCCTTGATCCCTTTAGCCTTAAGAAATATATCCAACTCCTTCTTGAATTATATTTAATGAATTGGCCTCTACTGCCTTCTGTGGTAGAGAATTGCACAGGTTCACCACTCTCTGGGTGAAGAAATTCCTCCTCATTTCTGTCCTAAATGGCATACCCTTTATCCTTAGACTGTGACCCCTGGTTCTGGACTCCCCGACCATCGGGAACATCCTTCCTGCATCTATTCTGTCCAGTCCTATCAGAATTTTATAAGTTTCAATGAGATCCCCTCTCATTCTTCTAAACTCCAGCGAGTACAAGCCCAATCGACCCAATCTCTCCTCATACGCAAATTTGGAGATATTACATCTAGTTCCCTCATCTAGATCATTAATATATATTGTGAATAGCTGGGGTCCAAGGACCGATCCCTGCGGTACCCCACTAGTCACTGCCTGCCACTCGGAAAAAGACCCGTTTATTCCAACTCTTTGCTTTCTGTCTACCAACCAGTTTTCTATCCAAGTCAATACCTTGCCCCCAATCCCATGTGTCTTAACTTTGCACGCTAACGTCTTACGCGGGACCTTATCGAAAGCCTTTTGAAAGTCCAAATATACCACATCCACTGGTTCTCCCTTATCTATTTTACCAGTTACATCCTCAAAAATTATAGAGAATAGCAGCCCCTGTGTATATTATAGGGAATAGCAGCCCCTGTGTATATTATAAAGAATAGCAGCCCCTGCGTATATTAGACGGAATAGCGGCCCCTGTGTATATTATGAATAGCAGCCCCTGTGTATATTATGGAGAATAGCAGCCCCTGTGTATATTATAGAGAATAGCAGCCCCTGTGTATATTGTAGAGAATAGCAGCCCCTGTGTATATTATAGAGAATAGCAGCCCCTGTGTATATTATAGAGAATAGCAGCTCCTGTGTATATTGTAGAGAATAGCAGCCCCTGTGTATATTATAGAGAATAGCAGCCCCTGTGTATATTATAGAGAATAGCAGCCCCGTGTATATTATAGAGAATAGCAGCCCCTGTGTATATTATAGAGAATAGCAGCCCCTGTGTATATTATAGAGAATAGCAGCTCCTGTGTATATTGTAGAGAATAGCAGCCCCTGTGTATATTATAGAGAATAGCAGCCCCGTGTATATTATAGGGAATAGCAGCCCCTGTGTATATTATAGAGAATAGCAGCCCCGTGTATATTATAGGGAATAGCAGCCCCTGTGTATATTATAGGGAATAGCAGCCCCTGTGTATATTATAGAGAATAGCAGCCCCTGTGTATATTATAGAGAATAGCAGCCCCTGTGTATATTATAGAGAATAGCAGCCCCTGTGTATATTATAGAGAATAGCAGCTCCTGTGTGTATTATAGAGAATGGCAGCCCCTGTGTGTATAAGAACATAAGAACATAAAAATAGGAATGGCAGGAGGCCATTTGGCCCCTTGAGCCTGCTCACCATTTAATGAGATCATGGCTGATCTGATCTTGGGCTCAGCTGCATTTCCCTGCCCACTCCCCATAACCCATCACTCCTTTATTGTTCAAAAATCTGTCTATCTCCACCTTAAATGTATTTAATGACCCAGCCTCCACAGCTCTCTGGGGCAGAGAATTCCACAGATTTAAGACCCTCTGAGAGAGGAAATTTCTACTTATCTCCGTTCCAAAATGTCGACCCTTTATTCTGAAACTGTGCCCCCTAGTTCTAGATTCGCCCACGAGAGGAAACGTCCTCTCTGCATCTACTCTGTCGAGCCCCCTCAGTATCTTATATGTTTCAATAAGATCACCTCTGATTCTTCTAAATTCCAAAGAGTATCGGCCCAATCTGCTCAACCTTTCTTCATAAGTCAGCCCCTCATCTTAGGAACCAACATCGTGAACCTTCTCTGAACTGCCTCCAAAGCAAGTATATCCCTCCTTAAATAAGGAGACCAAAACTGTACGCAGTACTCAAGGTGTGGTCTCACCAATACCCTGTACAGTTGTAGCAGGACTTCTCTGCTTTTATACTCCAACCCCCTTGCAATAAAGGCCAACATTCCATTTGCCTTCCTGATTACTTGCTGTACCTGCATGCTAACTTTTTGTGTTTCATGTACAAGGACCCCCAGATCCCTCTGTACCGCAGCATTCTGTAATCTCTCTCCATTTAAATAATAATTTGCTTTTTTATTTTTCTTACCAAAGTGGATAACCTTGCACATTCCCACATTATACTCCATCTGCCAAATATTTGCCCACTTACTTAGCCTGTCTATATCCCTTTGGAGATTTTTTGTGTCCTCTTCACAACTTGCTTTCCCACCCATCTTTGTATCATCAGCAAATTTGGCTACAGTACACTCGGTCCCTTCATCCAAGTAATATAGATTGTAAATAGTTGAGGCCCCAGCATTGATCCCTGTGGCACCCCACTAGTTGCCGTTTGCCAACCGGACAATTATCCATTTATCCCGATTCTCTGTTTTCTGTCAGTTAGCCAAGCCTCTATCCATGCTAATATATTACCCCCAACCCCGTGAGCTCTTATCTTGTGCAGTAACCTTTTATGCATTCGATAAGGTGCCTAAGAAGAAGGCACCTTATTGAATGCCTTCTGGAAATCCAAATACACTACATCCACTGGTTCCCCTTTATCCACCCTGCTCGTTATATCCTCAAAGAACTCCAGCAAATTTGTCAAACATGATTTCCCTTTCATAAAACCATGCTGACTCTGCTAGACTGTATTATGATTTTCCAAATGCCCTGCTACTGCTTCCTTAATAATGGACGCCAGCATTTTCCCAATGACAGATGTTAGGCTAACTGGACTATAGTTTCCTGCTTTCTGTCTCCCTCCCTTCTTAAATAGGGGTGTTACATTTGTGGTTTTCCAATCTACTGGGACCTCTCCAGAATCCAGGGAATTTTGGTAGATTGCGACCAACGCATCCACTATCTCTGCAGCCACTTCTTTTAAGACCCTAGGATGCAGGCCATCAGGTCCAGGGGACTTGTCCACCTTTAGTCCCATTATTTTACAGGGTTCTTTTTCTTTAGTGATAGTGATTGTCTTAATTTCCCCCCTCCCTATAGCCCCTTGATTATGTATTATTGGGATGATTTTAGTGTCTTCTACCGTGAAAACTGATACAATATACTCCCTTCCTTTTTATATACCTGTAGAAGCTCTTACTATCTGTTTTTATTTCTTGCTAGTTTATTCTCATAATCTGTCTTCTCTCTCTTTATTATTTTTTTAGTCGCCCTTTGCTGGTTTTAAAGATTTCCCAATCTTCTGGCCTCCCACTAATCTTGGCAACATTGTATGCCTTTGTTTTCAATTTCATACCATCCTTTACTTCCTTAGTTAGCCACGGAAGATTCTCCCTCCTCGTAAAGTCTTTCCTTTTCACTGGAATATATTTTTGTTGAGAGTTATGAAATATCTCCTTAAATATCTGCCATTGCTTATCAACCGTCTTACCCTTTAATCTAGCTTCCAATTCCACTTTAGCCAACTCTGCCTTCATACCTTTGTAATTGCCTTTATTTAAGATCAGGACACTGGTTTGAGACCCAACTTTCTCACCGTCCAATTGAATTTGAAATTCAACCATGCTATGATCACTCTTTCCTAGAGGATCCACTACTATGAGATCATTTATTAATTCTGTCTCAATACACCGTACCAGATCTAACGATTCTGACGAAAGGTCATTGACCTGAAATGTTAACTCTGTTTCTCTCTTCACAGATGCTGCCTGACCTGCTGAGTATCTCCAGCATTTTCTGTTTTTATACCAAATCTAAGATAGCCTGCTCCCTGGTTGGTTCCACAATGTATTGTTTTAGGAAACCATCCCGGATACACTCTATGAACTCTTCCTTGAGGCTACCTTGGCCAATTTGATTGTCCAATCAATATGAAGATTAAAATCGCCCATGATTATTGCTGTACCTTTATTACACGCCTCCATTATTTCTTGATTTATACTCTGTCCAACAGTGTACCTACTGTTAGGGGGCCTGTAGACTATGCCCACCACTGACTTCTTTCCCCTATTATTTCTTATCCCTACCCAAACTGATTCCACATCTTGATCTTCCGAGCCAAGATCATTTCTCACTACTGCACTGATCTCATCCTTTATTAACAGAGCTACCCCACCTCCTTTTCCTTTCTGTCTATCCTTCTGAAATGTCAAATACCCCTGAATATTCAGTTCCCAGCCTTGGTCAACTTGCAACCACGTCTCTGTAATGGCTATCAGAGCATACTCATTTATATCTATTTGTGCCGTCAACTCATCTATCTTGTTACAGATGCTGCGTGCATTCAGATAAAGAGCTTTTAATTTTGTGTTTTTACTATTTTTCCGTGCTTTGACCCCACTTTCTGCTACACTCTTATTTTTAGAACATTCTGTCCCTTCCTGTCACACAAGGTTACCATTATCCCCATCGCTACCCTGCTCTATTGCCTTCTCCTTTCTCTTTGACTTTTTAAATTCCCGCTCACCTGGATCCTCCCCCCCACTATTTAGTTTAAAGCCCTCTCTACAGCCCTAGTTATTCGATTTGCCAGGACACTAGTCCCAGCATGGTTCAAGTGAAGCCCATCCAAATGGAACAGCTCCCTCTTATCCCAGTACTGGTGCCAGTGCCCCATGCATTGAAACCCATTTCTCCCACACCAGTCTTTGAGCCACTCGTTCATCTCTCTGATCTTATTTACCCTATGCAAATTTGCTCGTGGCTCAGGCAGTAATCCCGAGATTACCACCTTTGTGGCTCTGCTTTTTAATTTAGCCCCTAGCTGCTCATACTCTCTCAGCAGAACCTCTTTTTCTGTTCTACCTATGTCATTGGTACCTACGTGGACCATGGCAACTGGATCTTTCCCCTCCCATTCCAAGTTCCTCTTCAGCCCAGAGGACATGTCCTGTACCCTGGCACTGGGCAGGCAACTCAGCCTTTGGAACTCACGCTCTCAGCTGCAGAGAACAGTATCTATTCCCCTAACTATATTGTCCCCTACCACTACTACATTTCTTTTTACTCCCCCAACTTGAATGGCCCCCTGTACCATGGTGCTGTGGTCAGATTGCTCATCCTCCCTGCAGTCCCTGCTCTTGTCCACATGTAAAGGAATAACCATATTTCAGAAGAATACACCATCCTATGAACAGAATTGTGACTTTATTAAAACATGATAAACTGGGTTTAAAAATCTAAAAAGTCTCAACAACACAAGCTGTGAATACAAGCTTCTGAGATAAGCTGGTTTGTTGACACAAAGCTGTAAAACACCACACAAGCTTTTGAAATGGGAATTGATTGTTGACACTGAGACAATGGCCCTATTGAAGAAGCAAAGGCTTGCTTCCAAGAAGTATGCAGTTTGGAACCAACACAATAGCTATACCCAGTTTAAAGTGTTAAAAACTAACACTTCGAACAGAAATGTAGAACATTAAAGAACCATGTGCCTTTGATAAATATGGCCTCAAATGAAACAGGAAGCACAATTATATGTACAACCAACTGAAGTAAATAAGAAATGCATAGACCACCCTAGTTGAAGTGTTTTCAATTTGCATGTTGTAAAGGATACAAACAGAAGACTTTGTAAATGTTACATCAATAGACACACCAAGTAATCACATTGGCCCAGAAATTTGGGTCGGGGGCTTCCCGCAGGTGCAAGCCCTCGACCTACACTTTCCTAGCGTGCCGGCAGTTGACCTCTTGGCCTGCGTGGAATTCCTCTCCGAGGCCTGTCCCAGAGGCCGGCGCGCTATGCTGGCGTGTCCCAGGGGCGTAGTTAGTGCGAAGCGCCCCCCTGGGATCACGTGAGCAACAGGCAGCCAATCGGAGCAGGGAATGCTCCATTCATAAGTCTTGACAGATAGACCTGTCAAAACGTATAAATGCTGAGGCTGTAAAACTGCACTTTACCTTCAAATAAATTTTTAAAAAATCACACTTTGTAAATAAACTATAAATGACATTAAATAACTATTTTAAACAAAAATTTAAACTTTAAAAAAAAATAATTTTATAAAAAAACGGGGCTAAAAATAAACTTACCTTGCTTTAAAATATTTAAAAGTAAAAAACCTGTGGAAAAAATGTTTTAATTTTAAATAATTGACCACTTACCTTTGAAAATGAAGTCCTTATGGCTGCTTTTTACATTTCTAAAATGTACAGACTTACCCGCACGTTAAAACCTGAAAAAAAAGGAAGTCCAACGCGCACGCGCAGAGTCCCGCGTGCACGCGTTCGACCTCTGAACTCCTTGGTTCAGAGGATCGGAAGTGCCGGTTTCCCGCGCATGCGTAGTGCATGCAAGATTCCGGCACTTCCATCGGGCCCACGTGTGAGTACTCCGTCCGTACTCACGCGTTGGGACCCGAATTTCTGGGCCATTGTGTTTGTATTGAATATGGAACAGTTAGGAGACACAATATCTGCTTATAACCAGTTAAGTGATATTAAGAATTGAATTGAAGTCATTCGTAAGAATGGCATCAAAGAGAAAAATCTGTTATAACCATTTTTTGAACACCTATACAGCAGATAGGATTCTGAAAGTTAACAGCTGCATTGACAGTAAGAATAGAAAAGAATTCAACAGAAGATGACTAGAGATAATTAGCTTACATCAGTAGAAAACTTCAGAGGGTTTACCACTGAAAAAAGGGTATAAAATATGGAACTTTCAGATAGAAAGTCAGAAGTCGCTGGAAGGGGCAAGTGATTCTCAACTTCAGAGGCAGGCTCTGTAAGTTTTTAACTCTTTGAGTCTCGGGGATCAAAAGGTACTCTTATTTGATTTTGGTGGATATTCTGGATTAGAAATAAGACTTAGAAAAGTAAAAATGTAACAAAGTTAAGATTTGAGAATAAGGATCTCTGAGAATAAGAAATGTAAGCTATTTGTATTTTGAACTGTTAAAGTTGCGATTGAATCACCAGCTGTTAACTACATGTCGGTTCTTTAATAAATCTATATATTTTTAGAACTGTCTCAAATAGTATTTCTGTATCAAACTCACAAACTCAATCTCTGTACACTCTTCGGTGAGGAGGTACAGAATTCTGGGGGCGTATTCCGGACCCTCATAATATTCAGAAGGTTACTGTCTAGTTAAACTTATTAAAAGTGCTATCTGGAAGATGGTAACATCTTCAAGTCGTTCCTTTCCTTTAGGGAGAGATATCCTGGACCTTTAGACCCATGTAGGAATTAACTGCGGGGTTGGGGTTATTGTCTCTGGCCAGTCAGAAGCCTCTGAGCTGCTTCAGGGAGCCCCGCGCGGTTTCGAAGTGCTCCCCTATTCCTGGTTCTGACCGCCGGACTTATTCGGTAGCGATGTAGACAGAAAACGTGACTCGTGGTTGGGTGCAAAACAGACAAGTATTTATTGAAACAAAAAGAAAGAAACAAATTGAAAATAAACAATACAGCACACCTATGCTGAAATACAGCACTTTACTTAACACTTTTGCTTAGTGGCTTTACTTAAATACAGCACTTTAATACAGCTACTTAGTGTCCACTGAAGCACCTTTTCTGCTTAGTGCAACACCCTTTTAATAGCACTTTCAATACAGAACTCTTAGTGTTCACTACAGCACTTTCCTGCTAGTGCAACACTGTCTTACTTAAACAACACTTTTAATACAGAACTCTTAGGGGGAGAAATTGGGTGAGTAGCACCACCTGTTAGCGCCTAAAGAGGCAGCCAGTGGCTGTAGCGCCACTGGATGCGCCTCCCGCGATATTCAGCAGGGGCACTAATGGTGGCATTAGCCTGTTGCGCTGCGCCACCACTGATGACGTCATCAGTGTGCACAGCGCCCAATTCGCGCCCCGATCGCACTATTTGGTAGCGAATGCCGCTGTTGCGCCGTTCGCTACCCATGCCTGGTTCACGGGGCCTTACTGCGCCGGCAGAGGCTCAAGTTAAGGTGGAGGTGTGGGGCGGCCGGTTTTTTTGGCGGCCGCCTGCCAGCGCCTCCGTCCCTGGCCTCCAGATCCCCCCCCCCCGTGGCATTGCCAGCTGTTTCCCGAGAGCCCGGCACTTCTCCACGGTGCCGGGCTCTTTTGCCTGCACTCGCGATCGGGGTTCGCACTGCTGCAGGCCCCTCCCCCTTAACAATGGGAGGAAGGCCTGCAGTACCGCAGCCTGCAGTGCCGCAGCGTGTGGCGCTGCGGCACATTGCGTGGCGAAATTCACTTTCAGTGCCCTAAGAGGGACGCAGAGCACCTCGAGCCGTGCCCCGTCTCCCTCTAGGGGCACTGAGGCTGAATATCTGACGATCGCTACTGCTCCGAACGCTGCGCAAAAATCTGCGCCCAGGCGAACTTGGCGCCAGTTTGGTGCCTCACCCCAATTTCTAGGACTTAGTGTTCACTACAGCACTTCACTGCTTAGTGCAACACTCTTTTAATAGCACTTTCAATACAGAACTCTTAGTGTTCGCTACAGCACTTTTCTGCTAGTGCAACACTGTTACTTAAATAGGGGAGGAGAAAACAGACACAACGAGGGAAAATTGACTAAAATTACAGTTTTAACAAAATTCCCCTTAATTCCCACCCCTTAATACCTATTCTAAGTTGCCTTGTAATGGGCCAGAAAAGGTAGGCTCACCAATGAAAATGCCTGCTCCCTGCCCCCTGCAGTCTATGATCTTCACTGCCCCGAAGTAGAGAATACCCCAGTATTTAAAAGTAAACTGCTGGTATTCCACTCCTTTGGGCAGGCTTCTGAGCTGTTCTTCTGTAGGCAGAGCATGGAGGCGAGATGGCAGAGAGAGAGAGAGGCTTCCTGAGAAGCTATCTTATACCCCATTTGGGGTCGAAACCTTCCCGCCCAAATCCAGATGCATCTGGGCTAAACAAAAGGGATCTGATGTCCCCATTAAACTGTGATGGGTTTTGGATGAATTACCCATTTATCGTGATGGGTTTGTGAATGTATTCCCATTCATCGTACTGGGTTTGAATAGAGCTGTCTTAGTTTGAAAAAAAAGCATGTCTTTCCTTAATTGCTGAGTAAACAGCCTTGGAAGTTAGTGTAAACAAAAGTCATTGTCCTGTGGTCAAACTGAAACCGCAGTTTCAAGTGGTTAATCCTTTGTGTAAACATAGTAGCAATTTCTGTAAATAAACATCGATTGTCTCTGCAGGGAGGGAAACTCCTTGAACTGCCTTTGATTGTCAGTTTAACTACGTCATTGCTCCAGGGCTGGGATTTTTTTCTAAATCCTTTGTCAGCCATCTTTGATCATCCCTTTTCATATGTCCACAGCCTGTGTTCTGCCATGAAGTCGGGCAGCCATCTTTGATTACCCCTTTTTCACAGACACACACATGCTGCCTTTCAAGAGAGACTGTCCTTTTGTCTTCTGCCACGAGGTCTGATGGCCATTTTGATCCCTGGATTTTTAAAGGTATATTACCCAGGTATTCTTTAATCAAAAATCAATCTTCAGAACTGTAGGAAATTTCGAAATTATTGCGAAATCCTTACACCCAATTACGCATCTTATAGAATTCGGCTATCTCTAACTTTAGTTGAAGGCGAACGTCTCGGGAATACGCCTGATCTGGGTTAGCCCAAAAAGGGCTAGGACTAGTGATTATCCCTTCACACACAGGGAGTAAGAACCTCGTACCTGTTGGACAAGTGCAAGGGCTGAAGCTCCTCCAATGCTATCTTCTGGATCCCCATAACTGCCTCACTCGTAGTCACACCCTCCTGTCCCTGACAATGGACCAAATTTCAATTATTTAACCTAAGGGGTGTGACTGCCTCCTGGAACACAGTATGCAGGTAACTCTCCCCCTCCCTGATGTATCACAGTGTCTGAAGCTCGGACTCCAGCTCGTCAACTCTGAGCCCAAGTTCCTCGAGCTGCCAACACTTACTGCAGATGTGTTTGCTGTGGATCACACTGGTGTCCACCAGCTCCCACATGCAACAGCTGCAACACATCGCCTGCTCTGCCATCTCTATGACATTTTATTTAATTAATTAGGTTTTCAAGTTTCGGAATATTAATTAACTAAGTTTAGTTTTTAATCTCGGCTCTTAATTTAAAACAATGCACAAGTTTAGAAAAAAGAGAGAAATACTCACCAAACAATCACTTACCTGCTTTCCTGTGATGTCACACTTTGATTCAAACCCCCGCCCCACCCCCACTAAGGTCGGTGTGTGTAGCTCTCGGCTAGCTCCTCAGATCCCACACTCGCTGCAAACAGTCACCTACCTGCTGTCCTGTGTCGTCACTCCTTGTTTTTTGTTGCTCTTCAAATCATCATAGGTCTGGTGCTGCTGATGCTTAGGTCCCTATCTTATAGAGAATAGCAGCCCCTGTGTATATTATAGAGAATAGCAGCCCCTGTGTATATTATAGAGAATAGCAGCCCCTGTGTATATTGTAGAGAATAGCGGCCCCTGTGTATAATATAGAGAATAGCAGCCCCTGTGTATATTATAGAGAATAGCAGCCCCTGTGTATATTATAGAGAATAGCAGCTCCTGTGTATATTATGGAGAATAGCAGCTCCTGTGTATATTATAGAGAATACCAGCCCCTGTGTATATTATAGAGAATAGCAGCCCCTGTGTATATTATAGAGAATAGCAGCCCCTGTGTATATTATAGAGAATAGCAGCCCCTGTGTATATTATAGAGAATAGCAGCCCCTGTGTATATTATAGAGAATAGCAGCCCCTGTGTATATTATAGAGAATAGCAGCCCCTGTGTATATTATAGAGAATAGCAGCCCCTGTGTATATTATAGAGAATGGCAGCCCCGTGTATCTTATGGAGAATAGCAGCCCCTGTGTATATTATAGAGAATAGCAGCCCCTGTGTATATTATAGAGAATAGCAGCCCCTGTGTATATTGTAGAGAATAGCAGCCCCTGTGTATATTATAGAGAATAGCAGCCCCTGTGTATATTATAGAGAATAGCAGCCCCTGTGTATATTATAGAGAATAGCAGCCCCTGTGTATATTATAGAGAATAGCAGCCCCTGTGTATATTATAGAGAATAGCAGCCCGTGTATATTATAGGGAATAGCAGCTCCTGTGTATATTATAGAGAATAGCAGCCCCTGTGTATATTATAGAGAATAGCCGCTCCTGTGTATATTATAGAGAATAGCAGCTCCTGTGTATATTATAGAGAATAGCAGCCCCTGTGTATCTTATAGAGAATAGCAGCTCCTGTGTATATTATAGAGAATAGCAGCCCCTGTGTATATTATAGAGAATAGCAGCCCCTGTGTATATTATAGAGAATAGCAGCTCCTGTGTATATTATAGAGAATAGCAGCCCCTGTGTATATTATAGAGAATAGCAGCCCCTGTGTATCTTATAGAGAATAGCAGCTCCTGTGTATATTATAGAGAATAGCAGCCCCTGTGTATATTATAGAGAATAGCAGCCCCTGTGTATATTATAGAGAATAGCAGCCCCTGTGTATATTATAGAGAATAGCAGCCCGTGTATATTATAGGGAATAGCAGCTCCTGTGTATATTATAGAGAATAGCAGCCCCTGTGTATATTATAGAGAATAGCCGCTCCTGTGTATATTATAGAGAATAGCAGCTCCTGTGTATATTATAGAGAATAGCAGCCCCTGTGTATCTTATAGAGAATAGCAGCTCCTGTGTATATTATAGAGAATAGCAGCCCCTGTGTATATTATAGAGAATAGCAGCCCCTGTGTATATTATAGAGAATAGCAGCTCCTGTGTATATTATAGAGAATAGCAGCCCCTGTGTATATTATAGAGAATAGCAGCCCCTGTGTGTCTTATAGAGAATAGCAGCTCCTGTGTATATTGTAGAGAATATCAGCCCCTGTGTATATTATAGAGAATAGCAGCTCCTGTGTATATTATAGAGAATAGCAGCCCCTGTGTATATTATAGAGAATAGCAGCCCCTGTGTATATTATAGAGAATAGCAGCCCCTGTGTATATTATAGAGATTTGCAGCCCCTGTGTATATTATAGAGAATAGCAGCTCCTGTGTATATTATAGAGAATAGCAGCCCCTGTGCATATTATAGAGAATAGCAGCCCCTGTGTATATTATAGAGAATAGCAGCCCCTGTGTATATTATAGAGAACAGCAGCCCCTGTGTATGTTATAGAGAATAGCAGCCCCTGTGTATACTGTAGGGAATATAAACATAGAAACACAGAAACATAGAAACATAGAAGATAGGAGCAGGGGTAGGCCATTCGGCCCCTCGAGCCTGCTCCGCCATCAATGAGATCATGGCTGATCACCCAAATTCAGTACCCTGTCCCTGCCTTCTCCCCATATCCCTTGATCCCCTTAGCCTTAAGAAATATATCCAACTCCTTCTTGAATATATTTAATGAACTGGCCTCCACTGCCCTCTGTGGCAGAGAATTCCACAGGTTCACCATTCTCTGGGTGAAGAAATTCCTCCTCATCTCAGTCCTAAATGGCTTACCCCTTATCCTTAGATTATGACCCCTGGTTCTGGGCCCCCCGGCCATCGGAAACATCCTTCCTGCATCTAGTCTGTCCAGGCCTGTCAGAATTTTATAGGTTTCGATGAGATCCCCTCTCAATCTTCTAAACTCCAGTGAGTATAAGCCCAATCGACACAATCTCTCCTCATACGTCATTCCTGCCATCCCAGGTATCAGCCTGGTGAATCTTCGCTGCACTCCTTCCATGGCAAGAACATCCTTCCTCAGATAAGGTGACCAAAACTGCACACAATACTCAAGGTGCGGTCTCACCAAGGCCCTGTACAACTGCAGCAAGACATCCTTGTTCCTGTACTCGAACCCTCTTGCTACGAAGGCCAAAATACCAGTTGCCTTCTTAACCGCCTGTAGCACCTGCATGCTTACCTTCAGCGACTGGTGCACAAGAACACCCAGGTCTCTTTGCACTTCCCCTTCACCCAATCTATTGCCATTCAAATAATAATCTGCCTTCCTGTTTTTGCCACCAAAGCAGATAACCTCACATTTATCCACATTATCGTGCATTTGCCATGTTTCTGCCCAATCACCCAACCTGTCCAAATCATACTGGAGTTTCACGACATCCTCCTCACAGCATACCCTCCCACCCAGCTTTGTGTCATCTGCAAATGTGGAGATATTACATCCAATTCCCTTGTCCAGATCATTAATATATATTGTGAACAGCTGGGGTCCTAGGACCGATCCTTGCGGTACCCCACTAGTCACTGCCTGCCACTCGGAAAACGACCCGTTTATTCCAACGCTTTGCTTTCTATCTGCCAACTAGTTCTCTATCCAAGTCAATACCTTGCCCCCAATCCCATGTGCCTTAATTTTGCACGCTAATCTCTTATGCGGGACCTTATCGAAAGCCTTCTGAAAGTCCAAATACACTACATCCACTGGTTCTCCCTTATCTATTTTACCAGTTACATCCTCAAAAAATTCCAGTAGATTAGTCAAGCACGATTTACCTTTTGTAAATCCATGCAGCCCCCATGTCTATTATAGGGAATAGCATCCCTTGCATATATTATAGAGAATAGCAGCCCCTGTGTATTTTGTGGGATATAGCAGCCCCTGTGTCTATTATAGACAATAGCAGCCCCTGTGTCTATTATAGACAATAGCAGCCCCTGTGTCTATTATAGACAATAGCAGCCCCTGTCTATATTATAGACAACAGCAGCCCCTGTCTATATTATAGAGAATAGAAGCCCCTGTGTATATTATAGGGAATAGCAGCCCCTGTGTATATTATAGAGAATAGCAGCCCCTGTGTCTATTATAGACAATAGCAGCCCCTGTGTATATTATAGACAACAGCAGCCCCTGTGTATATTATAGAGAATAGCAGCCCCTGTGTATATTATAGGGAATAGCAGCCCCTGTGTATATTGTAGGGAATAGCAGCCCCTGTGTATATTATAGAGAATAGCAGCCCTGTGTATATTATAGGGAATAGCAGCCCCTGTGTATATTATAGTGAATAGCAGCCCCTGTGTATATTATAGAGAATAGCAGCCCATGTGCATATTATAGAGAACAGCAGTCCCTGTGTATATTATAGAGAATAGCAGCCAATGTGTATATTGTAGGCAATATCAACCCCTGTGTATATTGTAGAGAGTATCAGCCCCTGTGAATATTATAGAGAATAGCAGCCTGTGTGAATATTGTAGTGTCCGAGTATCAATAATACACAGACTGCAGGAGAACAATAATAACAGGTATTTACTGAACAGAGGGTACTCTTTTATTTGGACCCAAAAAAAACCAATTCGACTGTAAATAAACAAAAGTTCAACTAAAGCTTAACAAATCAAATTAAAATTTGGTTATCCGTGTTGATGATGCACTCCAGTCCCCGCGGCGCCCACCGGTCGCGGAAATACTCAAGCGCACCGGCGGACACCGCGTGCTCCATCTCCAGGGCCACCCGGGCGCGAACATGGCCGCGGAAGAGATGCAGGCAATCCGGCTGGACGACCCCCTCGACCGCCCGCTGCCTGGACCAATTGATGGCTCTTTTAGCCAGGCCCAGGAGCAGGCCCACAAGGAGGTCCTCCAACCTGTCCGCTCCCCTCCGCACCGGGTGACCGTAGATCAAGAGCGTGGGACTGAAGTGCAACCAAAAATCGAGGAGCAGCCCCTTCAAGTAGTGAAAGAGGGGCTGCAACCTCTCACAATCCATATAAACGTGAAACACGGACTCCTCCAGGCCGCAAAAAATGCAGGTGGCCTGGGAGTCCGTGAACCTACTTAAAACCTTATTGCACGGGACCGCTCCGTGCAACACCCTCCAGGCCAAGTCCCCGATGGAACAAGGGAGGACTCCCGCATAGAGAGCCCTCCATTGGGGACCTCCGCTACCGCCGGTCGGCAAAACGCCACGCCAAGGCGTGTCCGGACGGTAGACGAAGATGGCAAAGTGGAGAGTGTGCAGGAGCAGCCCGTACAGGAAACCCCTCCGCGCGGAATGAAAAGGCACGGAGGGTATTTCCTCAAGACGGCTCAAGTTGTGAGGCGCCGGTTCCCGAGGGGAGTTTCGGGGCCGGGCGCCGATGAGGAATTCCGTCCGAACGGGGGTAAGCTCGGACGGGATCGCCCCACGTGCTTGAGCCGCCTCGATACACCTAGTGGAGTCGGGGCCCAGTGCCGCTTTTACCGATTCGATGGTTTCGACCGCGAGCCGGACGTTGGCCCAGGACAGGCGCCGCGCCAGCTCCTCCGGCGCCATCCAGCCCGCTCCTCCGCCATCGAGCAGGTCCCCGACTCTGGTCACCTTGCCAGCCACAGCCCTACCCTCCGCCAGCCGCCCGAACCCGTGTTCGTGGAGGTGCGGATTCCTGAGCAGCGGCTCCCGAAGGAGAGCCGCCGCTCCTGACGGGGGAGAGCTCCGCCTGGAAGCGACGTAGTTCCAAACCCATAGTAGTTCCTGGTAGAAGACAGGCAGCTCCCGCAGGCCGGCACGCCTGCTGCCCACTTTCGCAAACAGGAGCTGCGTGTCGTAATTGAGGCCATGCAGCTGGCGGAAGAAAAACGTCGCCAGCGCACACCATCTCGGAGGATTCTCGACGTACAGGTATCTCTGCAGCGTCTGAAGACGGAAAGTCGCAGCCTGGGTGCGAAGGCACACCAGCGCCTGACCGCCCTCCCTAAGCGGGAGACACAGAACCGCGGCAGAGACCCAGTGCTTCCTTTTGTCCCAGAAGAAGTCGATGAGCTTCTTCTGAATCTTGGCGACAAACGCAGGGGGAGGGATCAAAGTGACCAACCGGTACCACAACATGGCGGCCACCAGCTGGTTTATGACCAGCGCTCGACCCCTGTAGGACAACACTCGGAGCAGTCCTGTCCAGCGTCCTAGGCGAGCGGTGACTTTGGCCTCCAGCTCTTGCCAGTTCGCCGGCCAAGCGTCCTCGGCAGGGCTAAGGTAGACTCCCAAATAGAGGAGGTGCGTGGTGCTCCAGGCGAAAGGCCTGAACTCCTCCGGCAGGGAGTCCACCCGCCACTGACCCACCAGGAGTCCGGAACATTTCTCCCAGTTGATCTTGGCGGAGGATGCGTCCGAGTAAAGCTGCTGGCATTCCCGCATCCTCCGCAAGTCAGCGGGATCCGTGACCGTGAGGAGCACGTCATCGGCGTAAGCCGAGAGGACCACCTCCACGCCCGGCCCTTGCAGAGCCAGTCCCGTCAACCTCTTCCGCAAGAGGCGCAGGAAAGGCTCCACGCAAATGACATATAACTGGCCGGACATGGGGCATCCCTGACGCACCCCCCTCCCGAAGCGAAGGGGCGCCGTCAAGGACCCGTTAACTTTAATCAGACACTCCGCGGCGGCGTACAGAAGTCGGATCCGGGCGACGAAATGCGTCCCGAACCCGAATGCGCGCAGAGTCCCGAAGAGATACTCGTGATCCACCCTGTCGAACGCCTTCTCCTGATCCAGGGAAAGGAAGGCGACCGACAGACCAGCCCTCTGGGAGTGGTGGACCAGGTCCCGGACCAGATGGATGTTATCGTGGATGGTCCGGCCCGGGACCGTGTAGGACTGGTCGGGGTGGATCATGTGGGCCAGCACGGTGCCAAGGCGAGCAGACATGGCCCTGGCAAAGATTTTATAGTCCGTGCTGAGGAGGGAGACCGGGCGCCAGTTCTTAAGGAGGCGGAGATCGCCCTTCTTAGGCAGCAGGACAATGACCGCCCTGCGCCAAGAGAGGGGCATCTCCCCGGTCGCCAAACTTTCCCCCAGGACCCGCGCGTAGTCGCCCCCCAAGACGTCCCAGAACGCCCTGTGGAACTCCACGGTCAGCCCGTCCAGCCCCGGGGACTTTCCCCTAGAGAGCTGGCGGAGGGCGCCGGTCAGCTCCGCCAGACTTAGCGGAGCGTCCAATTTTTCGGCGCCCTCCGGGCCAACCTTCGGCAGGTCCTCCCACAAAACTCTGCGCGCATCCTCGCTGGATGGATCCGGAGAGAACAGAGCCCCGTAATAGGCGCGGGTCTCCACGCTGATTCCCTCCGGATCCGAGACCAGAGATCCGTCGTCGGCCAGCAGCCCCAAGAGCTGCTTACGGACCCCCCGTCTTTTTTCCAGCGAGTAGAAGAAGGGGGAGCCGCGGTCCAGGTCCCGCAGGAGCTGGATCCGCGACCTCACGTACGCGCCTCGGGACCCGACGAGCTGCAGGTCCTTCAGCGCGCCCTTCTTCTCTTCGTACACCTTCCGCAGGGCCGGGTCCTCGACGACCTGACCGAGACGGGACTCCAGGTCGAGCACCTCCTTCTCCAACCGCCCGACCCGGGCCTCCCGCCTCTTGGTCGACCCCTTCGCGTACTCCTGACAGAAGAGACGGATGTGAGCCTTGCCCACATCCCACCATAGCCTCAAGGAGGGGAAGCCCCCCTGCTTCCTTCTCCAGTCGGCCCAGAATCGACGAAACGAATCCCGGAACCGTGCGTCCTCCAGCAGCAGGTTGTTAAAATGCCAGTACACGGACCCCCCCCGCGCGCGCAGTGGAGCGAGCTCCGCCCACACCAGGTGGTGGTCCGTGCACGGCACCGGCCGCATGGAAGCTGCCGGAACGCAGGAGACGAACGCCCGGGAAATGTAGAGGCGGTCGATTCTGGACCTTCCTCCCCCAGACCTCACACTAGTGAAGGCGCTGGAGTCGGGGTGGAGATTTCGCCAGACGTCCACCAAGTCGAAGGACCCAACCAGGTCCCTCAACTTCTCCATCGCCGCCGGGCTTCGCGGGGGACCCGAACGGTCCCTCGCCTCGAGGGTGCAGTTAAAATCCCCCCCGAGGATGACGCACTCGCCCACGTCGATGGAGCCCAAGAGAGCGGACACTTCTTCGAAGAAGCGCACTTGCTGCGCACTGGTCTGAGGGGCGTACACGTTCACTAGATGGAGCGGCACGCCCCCCAGGCGAACAGTGACATGGAGCAAGCGGCCCGGCACGTGCTCCTTGACCCCCAAGATCTCCGGCTGAAAATGCGGGGCCAGCAAGATAGCCACCCCGCTGGAATTGTTGGAGAGGTGACTCATGCTGACCCCTCCTTGCCACTCCAGGAGCCACGTGGCTTCGTCTCCCGGAACGGTGTGGGTTTCTTGCAGGAAGCACACCGCATACTTCCCGTCCCGAAGGACCGAGAAGTTATTGAATCTGCGGCGCGCCTCCCTGCTGCCGTTGATGTTGAGGCTGGCTATGGTTATCTTCATGTCAGAAGCATAGTGCAACCTCTACCTACACCTAACGGGGCGAGGAAGCGCAGCCGCTGGTCCGCCGCCACTTCCTCAGCAGCCCAGTGAGAAACGTTGTGAGCCGACGCAGCTCGAGCGGGTTCACACCCTCGTCCGCGCCCAAGATCTTAACGGCGGCGCGGACGGAATCGATGAGCAGCGCCAGCTCCGACCACCTGTCGAGGGCCAGCCGGACCTTATTGCGCTGACCCAGGCACGTGGCCATAAAATCCCGGAGTTCCCTTACGGAAATGAGGGGAGACTTGGCAAGGGGCACGAGGTCATCCATCGCCATGTCGGCGCTGGAGTCCGAATCGTCCTCCGTGCCCATCACCGAGTCCCCATCCTCCTCCAGGGGGTCGTCACCAGCGGCCAACCCGTCCGCCGCGCAGTGCGAAGCGAACGACTCGGCCGCGCCAGCCAGCCCCGCCTCCGCCCGGATCCCACCCCCAGGATCGGCGGCAGAGGATTTCTCCCTGGGCTCCTCTAGGGGTGCCGGGCCAGAAGACGGCGGCGGTTCAGAGCTCCCCTCCGCCTCAGACGCCGGAACGACCGGAGAAACCGGGGAGAGAACAATTTCCAGCTCCTCCAGTACGTCCGGCACCAGAGACGCAGCCAGGGGGCCATCCTCCTCCCCGCCACCAACCTCCGACCCAGCGGACGGGGGGTTTTGAATTAAAAGCTCTACCAGGACGAGCATCCCCTGGGAGACGTCCGGGTCGCATTGGGCGAGCTCATTATCCTCGAACTCGCCCGACCCAACCCCCAGGCTGCCCGACCCGGCGAGGGGTAACGACACCGATAAAAGGTCAACTTCAATTACTGCCGCGGGTTGTTCCGCAACCCCCCCCACGGGCAGGGTCTCATCCCCATCCCCGGGAGGCACGTGCTGGACAGAAACATCTGCCTCAGCCTCCCGAGGGACAGGCGACCCCTGCCGATCGCTGGTGATGACGACAGCGCTGGGGGGGCGGGGGGGCGCAGTACCCGCGGCGGGCGACGACTCCCCCTGCTCGGAGGGACCTTCCTCCTCCCGGTCCTCCTCCTCATCCAGGGGGTCGCGCCTTCTTTTTAGCACGGAGGGAGCGAGGGAGACCTCCATGTCTGCAAAGGCCTCCTCCTCGACTCCCTCCGGCGGAGCAGGTTTGTCGGGTTCCTCGGGCCCGAGCCCGGCCGCAGGTATTGGCATTACCGCTGCGGCGGTTGCGGCCACAGGCTCGGGCACGGGGCCCCTCCCGCTCACATCTGCCCTGATCAACTCCGCGAGGAGCGCGGGTGTAAGGGGCTCAAGGGGCAAGGGCTCACCATCCACGGGGGGACCTGCCCTAAGGTGCTTCTTTTTTCCCCGCGCCTTCTTTCCGGCCGGACACGCTCCCTCCCCCCCGCCGGAGGCCTTGGTGGCATCGGCCCCCGACGTCAACCGCGCATCAGACGTACTTGACGCGTGGGCAGATCCGGGGGGAAGGGCGGCGGCGGCGGCGCCAGCCTCGGCCGCACGAGATGATCCGGCGGCCTTGGAGGCAGGGCAGTTCCTCCTGATGTGCCCCACCTCCCTGCAGGCATGGCACCTCACACCGTCCGACGTCCAAAAGGCGCGGTAGGCGGTCCCCTCGTGGAGGACGACGAACGCCCCTTCAGTGTCCTCCTCCCGCGCCAGCTGGATAAACAGCTGGCGCCGGAAGGAGAAGACGTGGCGAAGGCTGGCCTCCCGGAAGCCGAGCGGGATGGGCGTGATCCCCGACCTCACCTCCCCAAGTTGTCGCAAATGGGGAAGGAGGAGCTCACCAGGAACATAGGGCGGGACGTTGGAAATAATGATCCTCTGCGCGGTGGCCTCGAGAGGATCCACCGGCAGGAAGGTCCCGCCCACGGTGAGCCCCTTGGCGACAGCCAGGGACACCGCCCGCTCCGACCCCAGGAAGAACACAGCCTTCCCATACATTTTCGAGGCCGCGACGATGGCTGAGGGGCCGACAACCCCAGCCATGGCCTTGACGCAGGCCTCGATGGTCATAGTGGGGTGAGTGTAGCTCTTCACCCCAAGCTTTTTTGTTATTAATCGAAAAGGTGACGGGGCAGCAGGAACAGTGGGAGCAGCTGTGGCCGTGGCTACCACTCTCGCATAGGTCCCGGCTGGCCCCGCCACCGGCGAAGACGCAGTCGCCATTCTGGGGTGCTTTTTTTAAGGGCTACACTCACCCCAAGTCACAGGCCTGAAGGTGTTAATGGCCTCGGTGTATATATATTTTTTTTGTCCTCTATTGAGCAGAGGGAGCTGATTAAAATGAGGACACACCTCTCTCCTTATTGATTTAAATTGGGAGAGTGGCCTCTCCCCTCTGCTCAATTGGCAATTAATAAAATAGATGAAACTAAGGTGCCTTAGAAAGACAGGCAGAGAGAGACAAAGAGAGAGAGAGAGGTGGGGGGGTGGGAAGGAGGGAGGCCGCAAAGGGCAGTGTTGCCACTCAGGATGGTGGGTGGGTGTAGGCAGGGTTGCACTCTCCGATGGAAAAAGTCTTTGGTGATGGTGGTCTTCTGGCAGGGGGAGAAGACGTCTTCACCTGGAAAAGCTGGAGAAGCCCAGGCTTAGTCCTGCAACAGGTCTTAACGATGTAATTAAATTAAATTAAAGACTTCACCTTGGGCAGCTCCAAGCTCTCCCAGGGCAGGCAATAGAAGGGATGCTAATTAGTGGTGTGTGTGGCCTAGCTTTTAACAAGAGCACACACACACACACACTACACCCCTTGATGATCCGGCCTTGCTTCTTCTTTTCTCCCCCCACCTAAAATACAAAGTCTTGGGAGAGTGCCCCAAATAACACCCACCTGTAGATGTTCCGGATGAAGTTTTCTTCCCTCCTTTCAAGCAGTTGGTTTCTCTCCCCTCTCTCCCTCTCCTGAAGTGGAGGCCAAATTGGGGAGGCAGTGATGGAAAGGCCTCTCCCCTGGTTGATGTTGATGTAGGCCTCCTTTCTCCTTCTCCTCCTCTGTCCTCTCTCTCCAGGCACCTCAGTTGATGTAATGATGGTGGAGTTGGTGGTGGTGGTCCAACGTTCTCCTCCTCTTCCTGGTCAGGGGACCACCACTTTAATCCACTCTCCAAAGTCTGGCTGCTCCCTCTGCTCGTGCTTGCAGCTGAACAGAGGGTAACTTAAGACTCAAGTATAGAAGCCTGCTATGGCTTTATATAAAGAGGTGGTCACTGCCGGTACTGCAGTATAGAATCAGTTCTTCTCTTAAAGGTACATACACAACAATTCCTCCCCTTTTAGATAAACAGTGCATAACATTCATTTAACAACTAAATAATAACTAATTACAATTACAATTTTCTCTGTACTATATACATCAACTGAAATAATCATTTATAAGTTCAGTCTTTGAGGAGGCTTCCTGATCCTGACTGGATAGCGTCTTTCTCGAGTATCCTGTTCTTGCGGCGGAGTTGATTCTGGCTCATTGTCATTGGTTGGTTCGTCAGCTTCCAATACCACTGCTTCTGAGGTAGACGCAATCTGTACTTCGGGTTGATTACCAGGTGCACCTGCTCGTGGTATGGGTTTGGCTTGTTCCTGTGACTCTAGAATCTGGTCAGCATGGCGTCTCACGATGCTCTCTCCAACGTCCACTGTGTACATTAGTGGTCCCTGCTGTGTGCATATCGTTCCTGGCTACCATTTTTCTGTTCGGTAGTCGCGGGCCAAGACTGGTTGCCCTATCTTGAAGCTCCTGGTTGGCTTCTCATTTATGTGCTGGAATTGCTTATCCTCAACATCTCGTCTTATGTTTGGTTTGAGCAAATCCAGGCGACATCTTAGCCTTCGGTTGAAGAACAGTACGGCTGGAGCTTGGTTGGTTACTGCATGTGTCGCATTCCGGTAAGCAAACAAGAAACTATCCACCTTGTGTTGTAGTGGTATGTCGTCATTATACATTGCCTTTATGACCTTTTTAAAGGTCTGAACAAACCTCTCAGCCAATCCATTTGTGGCTGGATGATATGGGGCAGATGTGTAATGTTTCACCCCATTATTCTTCAGGAACCTCCGGAAATCCTCAGACACAAACTGTGGCCCATTGTCGGAGCAAATCTGTTCTGGCAAGCCATTCCTGGCGAAGATGGTCCGTAGGACTGCAATAGTTTTCTCCGTGGTGGTGGAGGACATTTTGATGACCTCTGGCCATTTCGAATGGGCGTCCACAGCGATTAAGAACATTGAGTCCATAAATGGACCAGCAAAATCAATGTGTACACGTTGCCATGGAGATGAGGGCCACTCCCATGGATGTAGCGGGGCCTGTGGTGGAGCATTTTGGACCTTCTGGCATCCTGTGCATCTCTTGGTCATATCCTTGATTTCTTTATCGATTCCCGGCCACCACACAAACGCCCTGGCTAGGCTCTTCATTTTTACCCCTCCCAGTTGACCCTCATGAAGCTCATTGAGCACTTTATCTCTCAACTTGGGTGGAATTACCACTCGGGATCCACACGTCAAGGTCCCCCGGCACACTGACAGCTGTTCTCTCCTTGACGAGAAAGCTGGCAACAGTGAGTCGCCATGTGCTGGCCATCCCTTCACCGTCATATTATAGACCCGAGAGAGTGTTGGGTCATTTCGGGTTTCCTTCTCTATACTTGAGTTTGTAACAGGTAGACATTCGACTATGGTCGCATGGAATATCTCAACAGGGTCCACTGCAGGTGCTTCCTCTACTGTAGGCAACGGTAGGCGCCTAGAAAAAGTGACCATCTTTGCAGCCGTTGCGCCGTCATCACTGGAATGCCCTTCTTTGGGTTAAAAATGGAGACCAGGGGCTGATGATCAGTCAGTAGGGTGAATTTCTGCCCGTGCAGATAGTGATTGAACTTCTTCACCCCCCACACCAGGCTGAGGGCCTCCCTGTCAATCTGGACGTTGTTACAGAGCCGCTCGATCGAGCTCGAGCCCGCCGCAGTCCGGAAGAGTCAGCGCACTACCTGCTACCAGCACGATTTGCTGGAACACCTTGACTGGGGAGCCAAGCCCAGCTCTCCACAGCCTCTCCTGCAACTCTCCGAACTCCGATGGATCCTTGGGCGGTTGCCCGCGGTCGACGCCCATTGCTCTGACTTCGACCTCCAAGAAGCTTCTTTTCAGGGAAAGATCCCCGTGAGGTGATGCAGTACTGCAGGTGAGTTCGAACCTGTTCGTCGCCAGTGTAGTGTCCGAGTATCGATAATACATGGACTGCAGGAGAACAATAATAACAGGTATTTACTGAACAGAGGGTACTCTTTTATTTGGACCCAAAAAAACCCAATTCGACTGTAAATAAACAAAAGTTCAACTAAAGCTTAACAAATCAAATTAAAATTTGGTTTTCCGTGTTGATGATGCACTCCAGTCCCCGCGGCGCCCACCGGTCGCGGAAATACTCAAGCGCACCGGCGGACACCGCGTGCTCCATCTCCAGGGCCACCCGGGCGCAAACATGGCCGCGGAAGAGATGCAGGCAATCCGGCTGGACGACCCCCTCGACCGCCCGCTGCCTGGACCAATTGATGGCTCTTTTAGCCAGGCCCAGGAGCAGGCCCACAAGGAGGTCCTCCAACCTGTCCGCTCCCCTCCGCACCGGGTGACCGTAGATCAAGAGCGTGGGACTGAAGTGCAACCAAAAATCGAGGAGCAGCCCCTTCAAGTAGTGAAAGAGGGGCTGCAACCTCTCACAATCCATATAAACGTGAAACACGGACTCCTCCAGGCCGCAAAAAATGCAGGCGGCCTGGGAGTCCGTGAACCTACTTAAAACCTTATTGCACGGGACCGCTCCATGCAACACCCTCCAGGCCAAGTCCCCGATGGAACAAGGGAGGACTCCCGCATAGAGAGCCCTCCATTGGGGACCTCCGCTACCGCCGGTCGGCAAAACGCCACGCCAAGGCGTGTCCGGACGGTAGACGAAGATGGCAAAGTGGAGAGTGTGCAGGAGCAGCCCGTACAGGAAACCCCTCCGCGCGGAATGAAAAGGCACGGAGGGTATTTCCTCGAGACGGCTCAAGTTGTGAGGCGCCGGTTCCCGAGGGGAGTTTCGGGGCCGGGCGCCGATGAGGAATTCCGTCCGAACGGGGGTAAGCTCGGACGGGATCGCCCCACGTGCTTGAGCCGCCTCGATACACCTAGTGGAGTCGGGGCCCAGTGCCGCTTTTACCGATTCGATGGTTTCGACCGCGAGCTGGACGTTGGCCCAGGACAGGCGCCGCGCCAGCTCCTCCGGCGCCATCCAGCCCGCTCCTCCGCCATCGAGCAGGTCCCCGACTCTGGTCACCTTGCCAGCCACAGCCCTACCCTCCGCCAGCCGCCCGAACCCGTGTTCGTGGAGGTGTGGATTCCTGAGCAGCGGCTCCCGAAGGAGAGCCGCCGCTCCTGACGGGGGAGAGCTCCGCCTGGAAGCGACGTAGTTCCAAACCCATAGTAGTTCCTGGTAGAAGACAGGCAGCTCCCGCAGGCCGGCACGCCTGCTGCCCACTTTCGCAAACAGGAGCTGCGTGTCGTAATTGAGGCCATGCAGCTGGCGGAAGAAAAACGTCGCCAGCGCACACCATCTCGGAGGATTCTCGACGTACAGGTATCTCTGCAGCGTCTGAAGACGGAAAGTCGCAGCCTGGGTGCGAAGGCACACCAGCGCCTGACCGCCCTCCCTAAGCGGGAGACACAGAACCGCGGCAGAGACCCAGTGCTTCCTTTTGTCCCAGAAGAAGTCGATGAGCTTCTTCTGAATCTTGGCGACAAACGCAGGGGGAGGGATCAAAGTGACCAACCGGTACCACAACATGGCGGCCACCAGCTGGTTTATGACCAGCGCTCGACCCCTGTAGGACAACACTCGGAGCAGTCCTGTCCAGCGTCCTAGGCGAGCGGTGACTTTGGCCTCCAGCTCTTGCCAGTTCGCCGGCCAAGCGTCCTCGGCAGGGCTAAGGTAGACTCCCAAATAGAGGAGGTGCGTGGTGCTCCAGGCGAAAGGCCTGAACTCCTCCGGCAGGGAGTCCACCCGCCACTGACCCACCAGGAGTCCGGAACATTTCTCCCAGTTGATCTTGGCGGAGGATGCGTCCGAGTAAATCTGCTGGCATTCCCGCATCCTCCGCAAGTCAGCGGGATCCGTGACCGTGAGGAGCACGTCATCGGCGTAAGCCGAGAGGACCACCTCCACGCCCGGCCCTTGCAGAGCCAGTCCCGTCAACCTCTTCCGCAAGAGGCGCAGGAAAGGCTCCACGCAAATGGCATATAACTGACCGGACATGGGGCATCCCTGACGCACCCCCCTCCCGAAGCGAAGGGGCGCCGTCAAGGACCCGTTAACTTTAATCAGACACTCCGCGGCGGCGTACAGAAGTCGGATCCGGGCGACGAAATGCGTCCCGAACCCGAATGCGCGCAGAGTCCCGAAGAGATACTCGTGATCCACCCTGTCGAACGCCTTCTCCTGATCCAGGGAAAGGAAGGCGACCGACAGACCAGCCCTCTGGGAGTGGTGGACCAGGTCCCGGACCAGATGGATGTTATCGTGGATGGTCCGGCCCGGGACCGTGTAGGACTGGTCGGGGTGGATCATGTGGGCCAGCACGGTGCCAAGGCGAGCAGACATGGCCCTGGCAAAGATTTTATAGTCCGTGCTGAGGAGGGAGACCGGGCGCCAGTTCTTAAGGAGGCGGAGATCGCCCTTCTTAGGCAGCAGGACAATGACCGCCCTGCGCCAAGAGAGGGGCATCTCCCCGGTCGCCAAACTTTCCCCCAGGACCCGCGCGTAGTCGCCCCCCAAGACGTCCCAGAACGCCCTGTGGAACTCCACGGTCAGCCCGTCCAGCCCCGGGGACTTTCCCCTAGAGAGCTGGCGGAGGGCGCCGGTCAGCTCCGCCAGACTTAGCGGAGCGTCCAATTTTTCGGCGCCCTCCGGGCCAACCTTCGTCAGGTCCTCCCACAAAACTTTGCGCGCATCCTCGCTGGACGGATCCGGAGAGAACAGAGCCCCGTAATAGGCGCGGGTCTCCGCGCTGATTCCCTCCGGATCCGAGACCAGAGATCCGTCGTCGGCCAGCAGCCCCAAGAGCTGCTTACGGACCCCCCGTCTTTTTTCCAGCGAGTAGAAGAAGGGGGAGCCACGGTCCAGGTCCCGCAGGAGCTGGATCCGCGACCTCACGTACGCGCCTCGGGACCCGACGAGCTGCAGGTCCTTCAGCGCGCCCTTCTTCTCTTCGTACACCTTCCGCAGGGCCGGGTCCTCGACGACCTGACCGAGACGGGACTCCAGGTCGAGCACCTCCTTCTCCAACCGCCCGACCCGGGCCTCCCGCCTCTTGGTCGACCCCTTCGCGTACTCCTGACAGAAGAGACGGATGTGAGCCTTGCCCACATCCCACCATAGCCTCAAGGAGGGGAAGCCCCCCTGCTTCCTTCTCCAGTCGGCCCAGAATCGACGAAACGAATCCCGGAACCGTGCGTCCTCCAGCAGCAGGTTGTTAAAATGCCAGTACACGGACCCCCGCCGCGCGCGCAGCGGAGCGAGCTCCGCCCACACCAGGTGGTGGTCCGTGCACGGCACCGGCCGCATGGAAGCTGCCGGAACGCAGGAGACGAACGCCCGGGAAATGTAGAGGCGGTCGATTCTGGACCTTCCTCCCCCAGACCTCACGCTAGTGAAGGCGCTGGAGTCGGGGTGGAGATTTCGCCAGACGTCCACCAAGTCGAAGGACCCAACCAGGTCCCTCAACTTCTCCATCGCCGCCGGGCTTCGCGGGGGACCCGAACGGTCCCTCGCCTCGAGGGTGCAGTTAAAATCCCCCCCGAGGATGACGCACTCGCCCACGTCGATGGAGCCCAAGAGAGCGGACACTTCTTCGAAGAAGCGCACTTGCTGCGCACTGGTCTGAGGGGCGTACACGTTCACTAGATGGAGCGGCACGCCCCCCAGGCGAACAGTGACATGGAGCAAGCGGCCCGGCACGTGCTCCTTGACCCCCAAGATCTCCGGCTGAAAATGCGGGGCCAGCAAGATAGCCACCCCGCTGGAATTGTTGGAGAGGTGACTCATGCTGACCCCTCCTTGCCACTCCAGGAGCCACGTGGCTTCGTCTCCCGGAACGGTGTGGGTTTCTTGCAGGAAGCACACCGCATACTTCCCGTCCCGAAGGACCGAGAAGTTATTGAATCTGTGGCGCGCCTCCCTGCTGCCGTTGATGTTGAGGCTGGCTATGGTTATCTTCATGTCAGAAGCATAGTGCAACCTCTACCTACACCTAACGGGGCGAGGAAGCGCAGCCGCTGGTCCGCCGCCACTTCCTCAGCAGCCCAGTGAGAAACGTTGTGAGCCGACGCAGCTCGAGCGGGTTCACACCCTCGTCCGCGCCCAAGATCTTAATGGCGGCGCGGACGGAATCGATGAGCAGCGCCAGCTCCGACCACCTGTCGAGGGCCAGCCGGACCTTATTGCGCTGACCCAGGCACGTGGCCATAAAATCCCGGAGTTCCCTTACGGAAATGAGGGGAGACTCGGCAAGGGGCACGAGGTCATCCATCGCCACGTCGGCGCTGGAGTCCGAATCGTCCTCCGTGCCCATCACCGAGTCCCCATCCTCCTCCAGGGGGTCGTCACCAGCGGCCGACCCGTCCGCCGCGCAGTGCGAAGCGAACGACTCGGCCGCGCCAGCCAGCCCCGCCTCCGCCCGGATCCCACCCCCAGGATCGGCGGCAGAGGATTTCTCCCTGGGCTCCTCTAGGGATGCCGGGCCAGAAGACGGCGGCGGTTCAGAGCTCCCCTCCGCCTCAGACGCCGGAACGACCGGAGAAACCGGGGAGAGAACAATTTCCAGCTCCTCCAGTACGTCCGGCACCAGAGACGCAGCCAGGGGGCCATCCTCCTCCCCGCCACCAACCTCCGACCCAGCGGACGGGGGGTTTTGAATTAAAAGCTCTACCAGGACGAGCATCCCCTGGGAGACGTCCGGGTCGCATTGGGCGAGCTCATTATCCTCGAGCTCGCCCGACCCAGCCCCCAGGCTGCCCGACCCGGCGAGGGGTAACGACACCGATAAAAGGTCAACTTCAATTACTGCCGCGGGTTGTTCCGCAACCCCCCCCACGGGCAGGGTCTCATCCCCATCCCCGGGAGGCACGTGCTGGACAGACACATCTGCCTCAGCCTCCCGAGGGACAGGCGACCCCTGCCGATCGCTGGTGATGACGACAGCGCTGGGGGGGCGGGGGGGCGCAGTACCCGCGGCGGGCGACGACTCCCCCTGCTCGGAGGGACCTTCCTCCTCCCGGTCCTCCTCCTCATCCAGGGGGTCGCGCCTTCTTTTTAGCACGGAGGGAGCGAGGGAGACCTCCATGTCTGCAAAGGCCTCCTCCTCGACTCCCTCCGGCGGAGCAGGTTTGTCGGGTTCCTCGGGCCCGAGCCCGGCCGCAGGTATTGGCATTACCGCTGCGGCGGTTGCGGCCACAGGCTCGGGCACGGGGCCCCTCCCGCTCACATCTGCCCTGATCAACTCCGCGAGGAGCGCGGGTGTAAGGGGCTCAAGGGGCAAGGGCTCACCATCCACGGGGGGGCCTGCCCCAAGGTGCTTCTTTTTTCCCCGCGCCTTCTTTCCGGCCGGACATGCTCCCTCCCCCCCGCCGGAGGCCTTGGTGGCATCGGCCCCCGACGTCAACCGCGCATCAGACGTACTTGACGCGCGGGCAGATCCGGGGGGAAGGGCGGCGGCGGCGGCGCCAGCCTCGGCCGCACGAGATGATCCGGCGGCCTTGGAGGCAGGGCAGTTCCTCCTGATGTGCCCCACCTCCCTGCAGGCATGGCACCTCACACCGTCCGATGTCCAAAAGGCGCGGTAGGCGGTCCCCTCGTGGAGGACGACGAACGCCCCTTCAGTGTCCTCCTCCCGCGCCAGCTGGATAAACAGCTGGCGCCGGAAGGAGAAGACGTGGCGAAGGCTGGCCTCCCGGAAGCCGAGCGGGATGGGCGTGATCCCCGACCTCACCTCCCCAAGTTGTCGCAAATGGGGAAGGAGGAGCTCACCAGGAACATAGGGCGGGACGTTGGAAATAATGATCCTCTGCGCGGTGGCCTCGAGAGGATCCACCGGCAGGAAGGTCCCGCCCACGGTGAGCCCCTTGGCGACAGCCAGGGACACCGCCCGCTCCGACCCCAGGAAGAACACAGCCTTCCCATACATTTTCGAGGCCGCGACGATGGCTGAGGGGCCGACAACCCCAGCCATGGCCTTGACGCAGGCCTCGATGGTCATAGTGGGGTGAGTGTAGCTCTTCACCCCAAGCTTTTTCGTTATTAATCGAAAAGGTGACGGGGCAGCAGGAACAGCGGGAGCAGCTGTGGCTGTGGCTACCACTCTCGCATAGGTCCCGGCTGGCCCCGCCACCGGCGAAGATGCAGTCGCCATTCTGGGGTGCTTTTTTTAAGGGCTACACTCACCCCAAGTCACAGGCCTGAAGGTGTTAATGGCCTCGGTGTATATATATATATATTTTTTTGTCCTCTATTGAGCAGAGGGAGCTGATTAAAATGAGGACACACCTCTCTCCTTATTAATTTAAATTGGGAGAGGAGCCCTCGCCCCTCTGCTCAATTGGCAATTAATAAAATAGATGAAACTAAGGTGCCTTAGAAAGACAGGCAGAGAGAGACAAAGAGAGAGAGAGAGAGGTGGGGGGGTGGGAAGGAGGGAGGCCGCAAAGGGCAGTGTTGCCACTCAGGATGGTGGGTGGGTGTAGGCAGGGTTGCACTCTCCGATGGAAAAAGTCTTTGGTGATGGTGGTCTTCTGGCAGGGGGAGAAGACGTCTTCACCTGGAAAAGCTGGAGAAGCCCAGGCTTAGTCCTGCAACAGGTCTTAACGATGTAATTAAATTAAATTAAGGACTTCACCTTGGGCAGCTCCAAGCTCTCCCAGGGCAGGCAATAGAAGGGATGCTAATTAGTGGTGTGTGTGGCCTAGCTTTTAACAAGAGCACACACACACACACACACTACACCCCTTGATGATCCGGCCTTGCTTCTTCTTTTCTCCCCCCACCTAAAATACAAAGTCTTGGGAGAGTGCCCCAAATAACACCCACCTGTAGATGTTCCGGATGAAGTTTTCTTCCCTCCTTTCAAGCAGTTGGTTTCTCTCCCCTCTCTCCCTCTCCTGAAGTGGAGGCCAAATTGGGGAGGCAGTGATGGAAAGGCCTCTCCCCTGGTTGATGTTGATGTAGGCCTCCTTTCTCCTTTTCCTCCTCTGTCCTCTCTCTCCAGGCACCTCAGTTGATGTAATGATGGTGGAGTTGGTGGTGGTGGTCCAACGTTCTCCTCCTCTTCCTGGTCAGGGGACCACCACTTTAATCCACTCTCCAAAGTCTGGCTGCTCCCTCTGCTCGTGCTTGCAGCTGAACAGAGGGTACTCTTTTATTTGGACCCAAAAAAAAAACCAATTCGACTGTAAATAAACAAAAGTTCAACTAAAGCTTAACAAATCAAATTAAAATTTGGTTTTCCGTGTTGATGATGCACTCCAGTCCCCGCGGCGCCCACCGGTCGCGGAAATACTCAAGCGCACCGGCGGACACCGCGTGCTCCATCTCCAGGGCCACCCGGGCGCGAACATGGCCGCGGAAGAGATGCAGGCAATCCGGCTGGACGACCCCCTCGACCGCCCGCTGCCTGGACCAATTGATGGCTCTTTTAGCCAGGCCCAGGAGCAGGCCCACAAGGAGGTCCTCCAACCTGTCCGCTCCCCTCCGCACCGGGTGACCGTAGATCAAGAGCGTGGGACTGAAGTGCAACCAAAAATCGAGGAGCAGCCCCTTCAAGTAGTGAAAGAGGGGCTGCAACCTCTCACAATCCATATAAACGTGAAACACGGACTCCTCCAGGCCGCAAAAAATGCAGGCGGCCTGGGAGTCCGTGAACCTACTTAAAACCTTATTGCACGGGACCGCTCCGTGCAACACCCTCCAGGCCAAGTCCCCGATGGAACAAGGGAGGACTCCCGCATAGAGAGCCCTCCATTGGGGACCTCCGCTACCGCCGGTCGGCAAAACGCCACGCCAAGGCGTGTCCGGACGGTAGACGAAGATGGCAAAGTGGAGAGTGTGCAGGAGCAGCCCGTACAGGAAACCCCTCCGCGCGGAATGAAAAGGCACGGAGGGTATTTCCTCGAGACGGCTCAAGTTGTGAGGCGCCGGTTCCCGAGGGGAGTTTCGGGGCCGGGCGCCGATGAGGAATTCCGTCCGAACGGGGGTAAGCTCGGACGGGATCGCCCCACGTGCTTGAGCCGCCTCGATACACCTAGTGGAGTCGGGGCCCAGTGCCGCTTTTACCGATTCGATGGTTTCGACCGCGAGCTGGACGTTGGCCCAGGACAGGCGTCGCGCCAGCTCCTCTGGCGCCATCCAGCCCGCTCCTCCGCCATCGAGCAGGTCCCCGACTCTGGTCACCTTGCCAGCCACAGCCCTACCCTCCGCCAGCCGCCCGAACCCGTGTTCGTGGAGGTGCGGATTCCTGAGCAGCGGCTCCCGAAGGAGAGCCGCCGCTCCTGACGGGGGAGAGCTCCGCCTGGAAGCGACGTAGTTCCAAACCCATAGTAGTTCCTGGTAGAAGACAGGCAGCTCCCGCAGGCCGGCACGCCTGCTGCCCACTTTCGCAAACAGGAGCTGCGTGTCGTAATTGAGGCCATGCAGCTGGCGGAAGAAAAACGTCGCCAGCGCACACCATCTCGGAGGATTCTCGACGTACAGGTATCTCTGCAGCGTCTGAAGACGGAAAGTCGCAGCCTGGGTGCGAAGGCACACCAGCGCCTGACCGCCCTCCCTAAGCGGGAGACACAGAACCGCGGCAGAGACCCAGTGCTTCCTTTTGTCCCAGAAGAAGTCGATGAGCTTCTTCTGAATCTTGGCGACAAACGCAGGGGGAGGGATCAAAGTGACCAACCGGTACCACAACATGGCGGCCACCAGCTGGTTTATGACTAGCGCTCGACCCCTGTAGGACAACACTCGGAGCAGTCCTGTCCAGCGTCCTAGGCGAGCGGTGACTTTGGCCTCCAGCTCTTGCCAGTTCGCCGGCCAAGCGTCCTCGGCAGGGCTAAGGTAGACTCCCAAATAGAGGAGGTGCGTGGTGCTCCAGGCGAAAGGCCTGAACTCCTCCGGCAGGGAGTCCACCCGCCACTGACCCACCAGGAGTCCGGAACATTTCTCCCAGTTGATCTTGGCGGAGGATGCGTCCGAGTAAATCTGCTGGCATTCCCGCATCCTCCGCAAGTCAGCGGGATCCGTGACCGTGAGGAGCACGTCATCGGCGTAAGCCGAGAGGACCACCTCCACGCCCGGCCCTTGCAGAGCCAGTCCCGTCAACCTCTTCCGCAAGAGGCGCAGGAAAGGCTCCACGCAAATGGCATATAACTGACCGGACATGGGGCATCCCTGACGCACCCCCCTCCCGAAGCGAAGGGGCGCCGTCAAGGACCCGTTAACTTTAATCAGACACTCCGCGGCGGTGTACAGAAGTCGGATCCGGGCGACGAAATGCGTCCCGAACCCGAATGCGCGCAGAGTCCCGAAGAGATACTCGTGATCCACCCTGTCGAACGCCTTCTCCTGATCCAGGGAAAGGAAGGCGACCGACAGACCAGCCCTCTGGGAGTGGTGGACCAGGTCCCGGACCAGATGGATGTTATCGTGGATGGTCCGGCCCGGGACCGTGTAGGACTGGTCGGGGTGGATCATGTGGGCCAGCACGGTGCCAAGGCGAGCAGACATGGCCCTGGCAAAGATTTTATAGTCCGTGCTGAGGAGGGAGACCGGGCGCCAGTTCTTAAGGAGGCGGAGATCGCCCTTCTTAGGCAGCAGGACAATGACCGCCCTGCGCCAAGAGAGGGGCATCTCCCCGGTCGCCAAACTTTCCCCCAGGACCCGCGCGTAGTCGCCCCCCAAGACGTCCCAGAACGCCCTGTGGAACTCCACGGTCAGCCCGTCCAGCCCCGGGGACTTTCCCCTAGAGAGCTGGCGGAGGGCGCCGGTCAGCTCCGCCAGACTTAGCGGAGCGTCCAATTTTTCGGCGCCCTCCGGGCCAACCTTCGTCAGGTCCTCCCACAAAACTCTGCGCGCATCCTCGCTGGACGGATCCGGAGAGAACAGAGCCCCGTAATAGGCGCGGGTCTCCGCGTTGATTCCCTCCGGATCCGAGACCAGAGATCCGTCGTCGGCCAGCAGCCCCAAGAGCTGCTTACGGACCCCCCGTCTTTTTTCCAGCGAGTAGAAGAAGGGGGAGCCGCGGTCCAGGTCCCGCAGGAGCTGGATCCGCGACCTCACGTACGCGCCTCGGGACCCGACGAGCTGCAGGTCCTTCAGCGCGCCCTTCTTCTCTTCGTACACCTTCCGCAGGGCCGGGTCCTCGACGACCTGACCGAGACGGGACTCCAGGTCGAGCACCTCCTTCTCCAACCGCCCGACCCGGGCCTCCCGCCTCTTGGTCGACCCCTTCGCGTACTCCTGACAGAAGAGACGGATGTGAGCCTTGCCCACATCCCACCATAGCCTCAAGGAGGGGAAGCCCCCCTGCTTCCTTCTCCAGTCGGCCCAGAATCGACGAAACGAATCCCGGAACCGTGCGTCCTCCAGCAGCAGGTTGTTAAAATGCCAGTACACGGACCCCCCCCGCGTGCGCAGCGGAGCGAGCTCCGCCCACACCAGGTGGTGGTCCGTGCACGGCACCGGCCGCATGGAAGCTGCCGGAACGCAGGAGACGAACGCCCGGGAAATGTAGAGGCGGTCGATTCTGGACCTTCCTCCCCCAGACCTCACGCTAGTGAAGGCGCTGGAGTCGGGGTGGAGATTTCGCCAGACGTCCACCAAGTCGAAGGACCCAACCAGGTCCCTCAACTTCTCCATCGCCGCCGGGCTTCGCGGGGGACCCGAACGGTCCCTCGCCTCGAGGGTGCAGTTAAAATCCCCCCCGAGGATGACGCACTCGCCCACGTCGATGGAGCCCAAGAGAGCGGACACTTCTTCGAAGAAGCGCACTTGCTGCGCACTGGTCTGAGGGGCGTACACGTTCACTAGATGGAGCGGCACGCCCCCCAGGCGAACAGTGACATGGAGCAAGCGGCCCGGCACGTGCTCCTTGACCCCCAAGATCGCCGGCTGAAAATGCGGGGCCAGCAAGATAGCCACCCCGCTGGAATTGTTGGAGAGGTGACTCATGCTGACCCCTCCTTGCCACTCCAGGAGCCACGTGGCTTCGTCTCCCGGAACGGTGTGGGTTTCTTGCAGGAAGCACACCGCATACTTCCCGTCCCGAAGGACCGAGAAGTTATTGAATCTGCGGCGCGCCTCCCTGCTGCCGTTGATGTTGAGGCTGGCTATGGTTATCTTCATGTCAGAAGCATAGTGCAACCTCTACCTACACCTAACGGGGCGAGGAAGCGCAGCCGCTGGTCAGCCGCCACTTCCTCAGCAGCCCAGTGAGAAACGTTGTGAGCCGACGCAGCTCGAGCGGGTTCACACCCTCATCCGCGCCCAAGATCTTAACGGCGGCGCGGACGGAATCGATGAGCAGCGCCAGCTCCGACCACCTGTCGAGGGCCAGCCGGACCTTATTGCGCTGACCCAGGCACGTGGCCATAAAATCCCGGAGTTCCCTTACGGAAATGAGGGGAGACTCGGCAAGGGGCACGAGGTCATCCATCGCCACGTCGGCGCTGGAGTCCGAATCATCCTCCGTGCCCATCACCGAGTCCCCATCCTCCTCCAGGGGGTCGTCACCAGCGGCCGACCCGTCCGCCGCGCAGTGCGAAGCGAACGACTCGGCCGCGCCAGCCAGCCCCGCCTCCGCCCGGATCCCACCCCCAGGATCGGCGGCAGAGGATTTCTCCCTGGGCTCCTCTAGGGGTGCCGGGCCAGAAGACGGCGGCGGTTCAGAGCTCCCCTCCGCCTCAGACGCCGGAACGACCGGAGAAACCGGGGAGAGAACAATTTCCAGCTCCTCCAGTACGTCCGGCACCAGAGACGCAGCCAGGGGGCCATCCTCCTCCCCGCCACCAACCTCCGACCCAGCGGACGGGGGGTTTTGAATTAAAAGCTCCACCAGGACGAGCATCCCCTGGGAGACGTCCGGGTCGCATTGGGCGAGCTCATTATCCTCGAGCTCGCCCGACCCAGCCCCCAGGCTGCCCGACCCGGCGAGGGGTAACGACACCGATAAAAGGTCAACTTCAATTACTGCCGCGGGTTGTTCCGCAACCCCCCCCACGGGCAGGGTCTCATCCCCATCCCCGGGAGGCACGTGCTGGACAGACACATCTGCCTCAGCCTCCCGAGGGACAGGCGACCCCTGCCGATCGCTGGTGATGACGACAGCGCTGGGGGGGCGGGGGGGCGCAGTACCCGCGGCGGGCGACGACTCCCCCTGCTCGGAGGGACCTTCCTCCTCCCGGTCCTCCTCCTCATCCAGGGGGTCGCGCCTTCTTTTTAGCACGGAGGGAGCGAGGGAGACCTCCATGTCTGCAAAGGCCTCCTCCTCGACTCCCTCCGGCGGAGCAGGTTTGTCGGGTTCCTCGGGCCCGAGCCCGGCCGCAGGTATTGGCATTACCGCTGCGGCGGTTGCGGCCACAGGCTCGGGCACGGGGCCCCTCCCGCTCACATCTGCCCTGATCAACTCCGCGAGGAGCGCGGGTGTAAGGGGCTCAAGGGGCAAGGGCTCACCATCCACGGGCGGACCTGCCCTAAGGTGCTTCTTTTTTCCCCGCGCCTTCTTTCCGGCTAGACACGCTCCCTCCCCCCCGCCGGAGGCCTTGGTGGCATCGGCCCCCGACGTCAACCGCGCATCAGACGTACTTGACGCGCGGGCAGATCCGGGGGGAAGGGCGGCGGCGGCGGCGCCAGCCTCGGCCGCACGAGACGGTCCGGCGGCCTTGGAGGCAGGGCAGTTCCTCCTGATGTGCCCCACCTCCCTGCAGGCATGGCACCTCACACCGTCCGACGTCCAAAAGGCGCGGTAGGCGGTCCCCTCGTGGAGGACGACGAACGCCCCTTCAGTGTCCTCCTCCCGCGCCAGCTGGATAAACAGCTGGCGCCGGAAGGAGAAGACGTGGCGAAGGCTGGCCTCCCGGAAGCCGAGCGGGATGGGCGTGATCCCCGACCTCACCTCCCCAAGTTGTCGCAAATGGGGAAGGAGGAGCTCACCAGGAACATAGGGCGGGACGTTGGAAATAATGATCCTCTGCGCGGTGGCCTCGAGAGGATCCACCGGCAGGAAGGTCCCGCCCACGGTGAGCCCCTTGGCGACAGCCAGGGACACCGCCCGCTCCGACCCCAGGAAGAACACAGCCTTCCCATACATTTTCGAGGCCGCGACGATGGCTGAGGGGCCGACAACCCCAGCCATGGCCTTGACGCAGGCCTCGATGGTCATAGTGGGGTGAGTGTAGCTCTTCACCCCAAGCTTTTTTGTTATTAATCGAAAAGGTGACGGGGCAGCAGGAACAGCGGGAGCAGCTGTGGCCGTGGCTACCACTCTCGCATAGGTCCCGGCTGGCCCCGCCACCGGCGAAGACGCAGTCGCCATTCTGGGGTGCTTTTTTTAAGGGCTACACTCACCCCAAGTCACAGGCCTGAAGGTGTTAATGGCCTCGGTGTATATATATTTTTTTTGTCCTCTATTGAGCAGAGGGAGCTGATTAAAATGAGGACACACCTCTCTCCTTATTGATTTAAATTGGGAGAGTGGCCTCTCCCCTCTGCTCAATTGGCAATTAATAAAATAGATGAAACTAAGGTGCCTTAGAAAGACAGGCAGAGAGAGACAAAGAGAGAGAGAGAGAGGTGGGGGGGTGGGAAGGAGGGAGGCCGCAAAGGGCAGTGTTGCCACTCAGGATGGTGGGTGGGTGTAGGCAGGGTTGCACTCTCCGATGGAAAAAGTCTTTGGTGATGGTGGTCTTCTGGCAGGGGGAGAAGACGTCTTCACCTGGAAAAGCTGGAGAAGCCCAGGCTTAGTCCTGCAACAGGTCTTAACGATGTAATTAAATTAAATTAAATTAAAGACTTCACCTTGGGCAGCTCCAAGCTCTCCCAGGGCAGGCAATAGAAGGGATGCTAATTAGTGGTGTGTGTGGCCTAGCTTTTAACAAGAGCACACACACACTACACCCCTTGATGATCCGGCCTTGCTTCTTCTTTTCTCCCCCCACCTAAAATACAAAGTCTTGGGAGAGTGCCCCAAATAACACCCACCTGTAGATGTTCCGGATGAAGTTTTCTTCCCTCCTTTCAAGCAGTTGGTTTCTCTCCCCTCTCTCCCTCTCCTGAAGTGGAGGCCAAATTGGGGAGGCAGTGATAGAAAGGCCTCTCCCCTGGTTGATGTTGATGTAGGCCTCCTTTCTCCTTCTCCTCCTCTGTCCTCTCTCTCCAGGCACCTCAGTTGATGTAATGATGGTGGAGTTGGTGGTGGTGGTCCAACGTTCTCCTCCTCTTCCTGGTCAGGGGACCACCACTTTAATCCACTCTCCAAAGTCTGGCTGCTCCCTCTGCTCGTGCTTGCAGCTGAACAGAGGGTAACTTAAGACTGAAGTACAGAAGCCTGCTATGGCTTTATATACAGGGGTGGTCATTGCCGGTACTGCAGTATAGAATCAGTTCTTCTCTTAAAGGTACATACACAACAAATATTACAGAGATTAGCAGCCCCTGTGTATATTGTAGGGAATAGCAGCCCCTGTGTATATTGTACAGAATAGCAGCTCCTGTGCAAATTATAGGGAATAGCAGCCCCTGTGTATATTGTAGGGAATAGCAGCCCCTGTCTATATTGTAGGGAATAGCAGCCCCTGTCTATATTATAGAGAGTAGCAGCCCCTGTCTATATTATAGAGAGTAGCAGCCCCTGTGTATATTTTAGAGAATAGCAGCCCTGTCTATATTATAGAGAGTAGCAGCCCCTGTCTATATTATAGAGAGTAGCAGCCCCTGTGTATATTTTAGAGAATAGCAGCCCCTGAGTATATCATAGAGATTAGCAGCCCCTGAGTATATTATAGAGAACTGCAGCCCCTGTGTATATTAGAGGAAATAGAAGACACTGGGGGAGAAATTCAGTTGTTAGCGCCAGCCATTAGCACCTTAAGAGGGCGATAAGTGGGGCGCGAAACGGCTAGCGCCCGGGCGCGACAAGACCCGCGCCTCTCGCGAAATTGAGCGGACATTTAGCGGCGGTGCAAAACCGCAACGCCCGCTCAGCTGCGCCCGCAGATCCTGACGTCATTTCATGGTGCAACGCCCTTGGTGTGCCCCGAACCGGAACTTCAGTGGCGCCCCCCTTCTTTCCGCCTGGCGCTCCCAGTGACTGGTTGAGTGGAACGGTTCCCAGTCGCTGTGGGGCTGGGGGGGCGCTATTTAAAGGGGGCTCTTCCTGGCTTCTTAGTGGTAGCCATTTTTGGACCACTCCTTCTGTGAGAGAGAGAGAGATTTGCAGAGAGACAAAGGGAGAGAGCTTTCTGCATTGAGTCAGCGCTCGCACAGGTACTTCTGGCTTCAGCCCAGAACTTTGCAGTTGGATTGATTTTTCAGTGCCATAGCCTTGAGTGGCCACATATTATGGGGGCTGCAATGGGTGGAATCGTTGGGTTTCTCCATTGCATTGAGAGGGCTCAGAGACGCCGAGAGAGAGTGCCAATCATGGCCAGACGGAGGAGGGCCAACAGGCGTCGGCACAGGAGACCTTACCCTCCCAGGGTATTCCGCCAACAGTTCTCATACCTAAACATGTCTGAGGAGCAGTGCATTCGGAGGCTTCGATTCAGAAGGGAGGTGGTCACTGAGATCTGCCACCTACTTCAGACAGATCTGCAGCCTCAGCTGAGGAGCAGGACGTCTCTGTCGGTGGCAGTGAAGGTGACAGTGGCTCTCAACTTCTATGCCACCGGCTCCTTCCAATCTGCTACTGGGGACATTGCCAATGTCTCCTAGTTCGCGGTGCATTGCTGCATCCGCCAAGTCACGAATGCCCTCTTCAAAAGGAGACGTCAGTACATCTCCTTCCCCATGACCCTGGACAAGCAGCAAGAACGCGCAATGGGATTTGCAAGAATAGCGGGCTTCCCCATGGTCCAGGGCGCCATTGACTGCACGCATGTGGCTTTGCAGGCGCCGCAAGAGAATGCCGAGGATTACCGCAACCGGAAGGGGTTCCATTCGTTGAACGTGCAGTTGGTGTGTGACCACAGACAGCTGATACTAGCTGTCAATGCCCGTTTTCCAGGCAGCAGCCATGACGCCTTCATCCTGCGCCAGACTTCTGTGGCAGACCTTTTCGAAGCCCCGGCTCACCCAGGAGGCTGGCTTCTCGGGGACAAGGGCTATCCTTTGTGCACCTGGCTGATGACCCCGCTCCGTGTGCCCAGCACCCCTGCTGAAGAACGATACAATGACATCCATCAAGCGACCAGGAACATCATTGAGCACACAATCAGCGTGCTAAAGCAACAGTTCCTCTGTCTGGACCATTCCGGGGGAGCCCTTCAGTACTCGCCTGAGTGAGTCTCCCATTTTGTTGTTGTGTGCTGCATGCTGCACAACCTGGCTATCCTCAGGACTCAGCCACTGCCAGCAGACATTGGAGGACCACCGGAGGAGTGGGAGGAGGAGGAGCACCAAGACAGGTAGGAGGCACAAAGTGCAAGGGCCGTCCGTCAGCGGCTTATTGCAAGTCGGTTCTAGGCCCCCCTCTCAGGGAATGGCTTGTGCCATTGAAAGAACATGAATGGAACCGTTCTGCAAACCCTGAGCCGGTCAAGGCAACAAATAGTTCAAAGAGCAAACATGCACATTCTGAATAAAGACAATTATTTATTTAACAAACTCTGTGCCCTTCCCGCATGACAAAGAAATACAGAGAAACCCGCAAAAAAACAGTCAGACACATAACTGGCTCTCACAACCTGGAGACAATGAACAAAAGAGTTAACCAAAAATGACCCATGATCCTCGGCCTTTCACTAAAAAAAATTCATAGCATTTTGCCACACCTCCTACTTTTTGGCCTGCGAGGGTGATCTGCTTCGCTTGCGAGATTGGCCCCTTCCCACCCTGCAGCTCCTCCGCAATGGGACCCCAGTGGCTGCAGCAAGGCTGGGGGAAGGCTGCTGAGTGTCAGAAAGTGAGTCGGTAGATGCCCTTGGGGGACGGCCTGGACCAGCTCTGGGCCTGGAGGGCCCCGGCTGCTGACTGCTACAACTCTGCATGGGCGGCAGCAGTCTGTCCTACAGGTGGTGGCAGCTGCAGTGGAGAATTGACAGTGTTGGCAGCAGGCTGCCATCCTGACAGAGCACAGGCACTCCCTGGTCGGACGGCACACTGGCACTCCCACGGGGCAGCACTGCAGCATGCGGAGCAATCTGCTGAAGCACAGACTGCTGGCCTGCTGCGGCGCGGCGAGGGCCCCCAGCGAATCCTGCCCGATCCAGCGAGGGTGGCAGCAGTCAGTGGTCGTGTGGCCCTAATCTGTGTCTGCATCAGACCAGCCACTGACTGCATGGCACCACTACGCACTTGCGTGGAAGCCGCCTGTGCTGCCTGTGCTGCACCGAAGTCCTGCAGACTCCTTGCCTGTGCTGCCCTGAAGTTCTGGACACTCCTTGCCAGTGACTCAATGGAGTCAGACATCCTTGCCACTGCAGCCATGAGCTCAGTGTGCCTCTGCTCTGCCTGGGGCGCCCATTTTCAGCAAGGAGCCGCACCTCTTCTGCGCTCACTGTAGCAGGACTGGAGGCCAGACTCTCCCTCCGGGGAGAAGGCCGCCGAGCTTCCCTACCCCCCCCGCATGCTGCAGCCCGCTGGGCCCCAGAGCTTCACCCTCCTCAGGCCCTTCCCCCCTGCTCCCCTCCAGGGAACACGTGTCCCCATTAAGGCCATGGGCTGCCTCGGCTGAGGGTGGCACTAATGGTCCGGCTTCCTCTTCCTGCTCGCCTTCAGAATCACTCACAGTGGCAGCTTGACGGCCCGCCTCCTCACCTGGCGAGTCAGCATGTGAAAGCAGGGAGGTACAAGAGTTGCTTTAGCGTGAGGACAGGGCGGCAGCGAGGGAGGCATGAGTGCTGCAATGCACTGTATTGGTTCGATAGTGGCAAAAGGATGCTGGTGTGTGAGGCACAAGTGGAAGGAGAGAGGTCAAAAAGGTGATGACCTTACCATTGCTGTCCAGAACGGGGTCGGCATCTCCAGTGGCGACGAGGGGCCAATCACCGGCCTGCCATAATCCGTTCCACTTGCTGCTCCAGATCGTTGAGGGCTTTAAGGTCAGGACGGCCTCCCCCGGTCCATTGCTGCTGCCTCCTATTGTGCGCCAGCTTGCCCTGCAAGAGGAAAGGATGGGCTCTGAGTACAGTGTGAAGCCCTGATCTTGGCTGCACTGCCTCCCATGGTCGAATAGCCCTTACAGTGTGAAGCCCTGATCTTGGCTGCACTGCCTCCCATGGTTGAATAGCCCTTACAGTGTGAAGCCCTGATCTTGGTTGCACTGCCTCCCATGGTCGAATAGCCCTTACAGTGTGCAGCCCTGATCTTGGCTGCACTGCCTCCCATGGTGGAATAGCCCCTTACAGTGTGACGCCCTGCTGCCTGGCTGCACTGCCTCCCATGGTCGATTATCCCTTACAGTGTGAAGCCCTGATCTTGGCTGCACTGCCTCCCATGGTCGAATAGCCCTTACAGTGTGAAGCCCTGATCTTGGCTGCACTGCCTCCCATGGTCGAATAGCCCTTACAGTGTGAAGCCCTGATCTTGGCTGCACTGCCTCCCATGGTCGAATAGCCCTTACAGTGTGAAGCCCTGATCTTGGCTGCACTGCCTCCCATGGTTGAATAGCCCTTACAGTGTGAAGCCACTGATCTTGGTTGCACTGCCTCCCATGGTCGAATAGCCCTTACAGTGTGCAGCCCTGATCTTGGCTGCACTGCCTCCCATGGTGGAATAGCCCTTACAGTGTGACGCCCTGATCCTGGCTGCACTGCCTCCCATGGTCGATTATCCCTTACAGTGTGAAGCCCTGATCTTGGCTGCACTGCCTCCCATGGTCGAATAGCCCTTACAGTGTGAAGCCCTGATCTTGGCTGCACTGCCTCCCATGGTCGAATAGCCCTTACAGTGTGAAGCCCTGATCTTGGCTGCACTGCCTCCCATGGTCGAATAGCCCTTACAGTGTGTAAAATGGTGAATGTGCATGTGAGTTTCATGAAAGGCCCATAGGTGTTAGATGAGGGCTGGGCATTGGGGTTTTCAGGACCCTTGGCCATAAAATGAGGTGCACATGCAGGGATGAAGAGGATACTGGAAAGGGTACTCACCCTGACAACCCGAGTGAGGTCATTGAACTTCTTCCTGCATTGCACAGGGGTCCTAGGGACCATGCTGCTGGAGGTCACTCTGTGTGCCACCTCCCTCCAAGCTTTTCGATATTCGTTGGGCAGCGGCCTCCTGCCACTGTCCGGAAACAGGATCGATCGCCTGCGCTCCACCGCGCCAACCAGAACCTTCAGGGCCCCCTCACTGAACCGCTGCACTTGCTCCCTGGCCCTCTCCATGGTCCTAGGCGTTAGAATGTCGCAGCAGGTCTGTCCAGGCTGAGAATCAGGGCTCCAATGTGCAGGGCGTGGCTGCAAGCCAAATCGACTCTCCTCCTTTAAGAGGTGACCGGCACCAGCGTGTCTGCCTGCAATCTCTCTCCCCTCCCCCTCCCCCCCCTCCCCCCCTCCTCCCCCTCTGCCCTCCCCCTCCCCCTCTCCCTCCACTCTCCCCCTCCTCCTCTCCCTCCCCCCTCTCACCCCTCTCTCCCTCCCCCCTTCTCCCCTCTCCCTCCACCCCCCCCTCTCCCCCTCCACCCCACACTCCCCCTCCCCCCTCCAACCCCCTCCCCCTCCACCCCCCTCTACCCCTCCCCCTCAACCCCCCTCTACCCCTCCCCCTCCACCTCTCCCTCCCCCCTCCACCCCCTCTCCCCCTCCACCCCCCCTTCCCCCCCTTCCACCCTCTTCCCCCCTCCCCCTCCCCCTCCACCCCCCTCCACCCCCCCTTCCCCTCCCCCCCCCCTCCACCCCCCCTTCCCCCACATGCTATTCCCACATGCTATTCCCTACAATATACACAGGGGCTGCTATTCACTACAATATACACAGGGGCTGCTATTCCCTATAATATACACAGGGGCTGCCATTCTCTAATATGCACAGGGGCTGCTATTCTCTGTAATATACACAGGGGCTGCTATTCTATTGTAATGATTTGCAGCCCCTGTGTATATTATAGAGAATAGTGTCTGAAGCTCGGACTCCAGCTCGGCAACTCTGAGCCCAAGTTCCTCGAGCTGCCAACACTTACTGCAGATGTGTTCGCTGTGGATCACACTGGTGTCCACCAGCTCCCACATGCAACAGCTGCAACACATAACCTGCCCTGCCATCTCTATGACATTTTATTTGATTCATTAGGTTTTCAAGTTTTGAAATATTAATTAACAAAGTTTAGTTTTTAATCTCGGCTCTTAATTTAAACCAATGCTCAGGTTTAGAAAAAAGAGAGAAATACTCACCAAACAATCATTTACCTGCTTTCCTGTGATGTCACACTTTGAATCAAACCCCCGCCCCACCCCCACTAAGGTAGGTATGTGCAGCTCTCGGCTAGCTCCTCAGATCCCACACTCGCTGCAAACAGTCACCTACCTGCTGTCCTGTGTCGTCACTCCTTGTTTTTTGTTGCTCTCCAAATCATCATAGGTCTGGTGCTGCTGATGCTTAGGTCCCTATCTTATAGAGAATAGCAGCCCCTTTGTATATTATAGAGAATAGCAGCCCCTGTGTATATTATAGAGAATAGCAGCTCCTGTGTATATTATAGAGAATAGCAGCCCCTGTGTATATTATAGAGAATAGCAGCCCCTGTGTATATTATAGGGAATAGCAGCCCCTTTGTATATTATAGAGAATAGCAGCCCCTGTGTATATTATAGAGAATAGCAGCTCCTGTGTATATTATAGAGAATAGCAGCCCCTGTGTATATTATAGAGAATAGCAGCCCCTGTGTATATTATAGAGAATAGCAGCCCCTGTGTATATTATAGAGAATAGCAGCCCCTGTGTATATTATAGAGAATAGCAGTCTCTGTGTATATTATAGAGAATAGCAGCCCCTGTGTATATTATAGAGAATAGCAGCCCCTGTGTATATTACAGGTAATAGCAGCCCCTGTGTATATTATAGAGAATAGCAGCCCCTGTGTATATTATAGGGAATAGCAGCTCCTGTGTATATTATTGAGAATAGCAGCCCCTGTGTATATTATAGAGAATAGCAGGCCCTGTGTATATTATAGGGAATAGCAGGCCCTGTGTATATTACAGGGAATAGCAGCCCCTGTGTATATTATGGATAATAGCAGCCCCTGTGTATATTGTAGGGAATAGCAGCCCCTGTGTATATTACAGAGAATAGCAGCCCCTGTGTATATTATAGAGAATAGCAGCCCCTGTGTATATTATAGTGAATAGCAGCCCCTGTGTATATTGTAGGGAATAGCAGCCCCTGTGTATATTATAGGGAATAGCAGCCACTGTGTATATTATAGAGAATAGCAGCTCCTGTGTATATTATTGAGAATAGCAGCCCCTGTGTATATTATAGAGAATAGCAGCCCCTTTGTATATTATAGAGAATAGCAGCCCCTGTGTATATTATAGGGAATAGCAGGCCCTGTGTATATTACAGGGAATAGCAGCCCCTGTGTATATTATAGAGAATAGCAGCCCCTGTGTATATTATAGAGAATAGCAGCCCCTGTGTATATTGTAGGGAATAGCAGCCCCTGTGTATATTATAGAGAATAGCAGCCCCTGTGTATATTATAGAGAATAGCAGCCCCTGTGTATATTATAGAGAATAGCAGCCCCTGTGTATATTATAGAGAATAGCAGCCCCTGTGTATATTATAGAGAATAGCAGCCCCTGTGTATATTATAGGGAATAGCAGCCCCTTTGCATATTATAGAGAATAGCAGCCCCTGTGTATATTATAGAGAATAGCAGCTCCTGTGTATATTATAGAGAATAGCAGCCCCTGTGTATATTATAGAGAATAGCAGCCCCTGTGTATATTATAGAGAATAGCAGCCCCTGTGTATATTATAGAGAATAGCAGCCCCTGTGTATATTATAGAGAATAGCAGTCTCTGTGTATATTATAGAGAATAGCAGCCCCTGTGTATATTAGAGAGAATAGCAGCCCCGGTGTATATTATAGAGAATAGCAGCCCCTGTGTATATTATAGAGAATAGCAGCCCCTGTGTATATTATAGAGAATAGCAGCTCCTGTGTATATTATAGAGAATAGCAGCCCCTGTGTATATTATAGAGAATAGCAGCCCCTGTGTATATTATAGGGAATAGCAGCCCCTTTGTATATTATAGAGAATAGCAGCCCCTGTGTATATTGTAGGGAATAGCAGGCCCTGTGTATATTACAGGGAATAGCAGCCCCTGTGTATATTATAGAGAATAGCAGCCCCTGTGTATATTGTAGGGAATAGCAGCCCCTGTGTATATTACAGAGAATAGCAGCCCCTGTGTATATTATAGAGAATAGCAGCCCCTGTGTATATTATAGGGAATAGCAGCCACTGTGTATATTATAGAGAATAGCAGCCCCTGTGTATATTACAGAGAATAGCAGCCCCTGTGTATATTATAGAGAATAGGAGCCCCTGTGTATATTATAGGGAATAGCAGCCACTGTGTATATTATAGAGAATAGCAGCCCCTGTGTATATTATAGAGAATAGCAGCCCCTGTGTATATTATAGGGAATAGCAGCCCCTGTGTATATTATAGAGAATAGCAGCCCCTGTGTATATTATAGAGAATAGCAGCCCCTGTGTATATTATAGGGAATAGCAGGCCCTGTGTATATTACAGGGAATAGCAGCCCCTGTGTATATTATAGAGAATAGCAGCCCCTGTGTATATTATAGAGAATAGCAGCCCCTGTGTATATTATAGGGAATAGCAGCCCCTGTGTATATTATAGAGAATAGCAGCCCCTGTGTATATTATAGAGAATAGCAGCCCCTGTGTATATTATAGAGAATAGCAGCCCCTGTGTATATTATAGGGAATAGCAGCCCCTGTGTATATTATAGAGAATAGCAGCTCCTGTGTATATTGTAGGGAATAGCAGCCCCTGTGTATATTATAGAGAATAGCAGCCCCTGTGTATATTATAGGTAATAGCAGCCCCTGTGTATATTATAGAGAATAGCAGCCCCTGTGTATATTATAGCGAATAGCAGCCCCTGTGTATATTATAGAGAATAGCAGCACCTGTGTATATTATAGGGAATAGCAGCCCCTGTGTATATTATAGGGAATAGCAGCCCCTGTGTATATTATAGAGAAAGCAGCCCCTGTGTATATTGTAGGGAATAGCAGCCCCTGTGTATATTATAGAGAATAGCAGTCCCTGTGTATATTATAGAGAATAGCAGCTCCTGTGTATATTGTAGGGAATAGCAGTCCCTGTGTATATTATAGAGAATAGCAGTCCCTGTGTATATTACAGAGAATAGCAGCCCCTGTGTATATTATAGAGAATAGCAGCCCCTGTGTATATTATAGAGAATAGCAGCCCCTGTGTATATTATAGAGAATAGCAGCCCCTGTGTATATTATAGAGAATAGCAGCCCCTGTGTATATTATAGAGAATAGCAGCCCCTGTGTATATTATAGAGAATAGCAGCCCCTGTGTATATTGTAGGGAATAGCAGCCCCTGTGTATATTATAGCGAATAGCAGCCCCTGTGTATATTATAGAGAATAGCAGCACCTGTGTATATTATAGGGAATAGCAGCCCCTGTGTATATTATAGGGAATAGCAGCCCCTGTGTATATTATAGAGAAAGCAGCCCCTGTGTATATTGTAGGGAATAGCAGCCCCTGTGTATATTATAGAGAATAGCAGTCCCTGTGTATATTATAGAGAATAGCAGCTCCTGTGTATATTGTAGGGAATAGCAGTCCCTGTGTATATTATAGAGAATAGCAGTCCCTGTGTATATTACAGAGAATAGCAGCCCCTGTGTATATTATAGAGAATAGCAGCCCCTGTGTATATTATAGAGAATAGCAGCCCCTGTGTATATTATAGAGAATAGCAGCCCCTGTGTAAATTATAGAGAATAGCAGCCCCTGTGTATATTGTAGGGAATAGCAGCCCCTGTGTATATTATAGAGAATAGCAGCCCCTGTGTATATTATAGAGAATAGCAGCCCCTGTGTATATTATAGAGAATAGCAGCCCCTGTGTATATTATAGAGAATAGCAGCCCCTGTGTATATTGTAGGGAATAGCAGGCAGACAGGGCCTGTCCACTCAAGCGTTTGCCTTTATTCTGTACCCAGTCCTAGAATGGGGGTTCAAGGCCGCAACCCTCGCACACCAGCGGTGAGAGTGCTACTCACTGAGGCAAGCTGACACTGCAGAAGCGGTGTTGGCAACGTTGTGTGCCACTGACATTCACTCCCCCTGTGCATCGCTCCTTCTGATCCCTTCTTCCCGCTGCTTTATTTCCTATTCTGTGACAGTGGGTCCCATAATCTCAGAGTGATCGGCAAATTGTCCATTGGGCACATAATCCCAGCATTCAGTCCCGACCCACACACAACGTGCAATCCCATTAAAATGAACACAGAAAAGGAATGAATATTTTAATTAAAAAAAATATAAAGACTGCAGTCTGTGGTATTTTTTAAATATTCATTCTGGGGGTGAGGGCCTCAGTGACAAGGCCGGCGATTTATTGCCCCTCCCTGGTTGCCCCGAGAAGCTGGTGGTGGGTCTTGTTCTTGAACCGCTGGTCGTGGTTTGATATAAACTGAGTGGCCACTTCAGAGGGCAGTTAAGAGTTAACCACGTTGGTGTGGGGCTGGAGTCACATATAGGCCCAGACCGGGTAAGAACGGCAGGTTTCCTTCCCTGAAGGGACATCAGTGAACCAGGTGGGTTTTTACGACAATCCGACAGCTTCAGGGTCACTTTTACGGAGACCAGCTTCTTATTTCCAGATTTTTGAAACCGAGTTCAGCAAGGCCTGGCCCACAGTGCTGGTGGATCAGGTGCCGTACCTGTGGCAAATGGTGATTGGCTATTTGGAAGAAATCACAGCAGACCCAGGGCCAGTGAAAGGAAGGTTTGGATGCTGCATGGGCAAGAAAAGGCAGCACCCAGCATCTGAAGAGAGATTCAGTGTCTTCTGTCTCTGGATTCAGAGACACCACAGCTCAGGCTATCAGGCTGTGAGGATAGTGTAGAGGGAGCTTTACTCTGTATCTAACCTATGCTGTACCTGCCCTGGGAGTGTTTGATGGAACAGTGTAGAGGGAGCTTTACTCTGTATCTAACCCGTGCTGTACCTGCCCTGGGAGTGTTTGATGGGACAGTGTAGAGGGAGCTATACTCTGTATCTAACCTATGCTGTTCCTGCCCTGGGAGTGTTTGATGGGACAGTGTAGAGGGAGCTTTACTCTCTATCTAATCTATGCTGTACCTGCCCTGGGAGTGTGTGATGGGACAGTGCAGAGGGAGCTTTACTCTGTATCAACCCGTGCTGTACCTGCCCTGGGAGTGTTTGATGGGACAGTGTAGAGGGAGCTTTACTCTGTATCTAACCCGTGTAGTGTCCGTGTGTTGATAAAGACACTGAAGACAGGAGTTGGTTCATAGGTATTTACTAAGCAAAGTCTGGGGGGGGGGGGGTTCTAACGGATATACACAATATACAGGGTTATATAGCCCGAGTGGCAATTACCGGCATTACAGCACACCTGGGGCTCTTAAAGGCACATACACTACAATTCCTCCCCTTTTAGCTAACCAGTACATCATATTTTAAGTAATTATTAATTACATGTTATAAGCAAAATAATATACATTGCTGTAGTTAATTAATTATAAGTTAGTCTCTCAGGAGGCTTCCTGACTCGGTCCAGATAACGCCTCGGGGGTGCAGTAGTTTCTGGTGGTGTAGTAGGTTCTTCTGGCAAGGCTGATTCGGCTTGAATGCCAGTGTCGGGTTCATCGGGTTCCAGTATCACCGGATCAGAGGTAGATATGGGTATCTCTACTTCATCGTTAGATGTATAGAGTTGTGGTGTAGGTTGTCCCTTTTCGGATGACTTTATGATTTGGTCAGCATGGCGCCTTATTATGCTTTCTCCTATGTCCACGGTATACATCAGTGGTCCTAGTCGTGTGCAGATAGTTCCAGGCTGCCATTTCTCGGTACGGTAGTCCCGGGCCAAAACTTGTTGACCTATCTGGAAGGTTCTAGTTGGCCTTTCATTCATGCCTTGAAACTGTCAGTTCTCCACGTCCCTTCTGATGTTGGGCTTGACCAAATCCAGCCGGCATCTTAGGTTTCTATTGAAGAACATCATGGCGGGAGTTTAGCTGGTAACCATATGTGTTGCATTCCTGTATGCGAATAAGAAGTTATCCACCTTGTGCTGAAGTTTTATGTCTTCATTACCCATGGCCTTTATGGCCTTCTTGAAGGTCTGGACAAACCTTTCAGCCAATCCATTGGTGGCGGGATGGTATGGGGCGGACGTGTAGTGCTTAACCCCATTGTTTTTTAAGAACTTTCTGAATTCTTCGGACACAAATTGCGGTCCATTATCAGAACATATCTGTTCCGGCAGCCCATTCCTGGCAAATATGGTCCTTAATACTGTGATGGTTTTTTCCGTGGTGGTGGAGGACATCTTTATTACCTCCAGCCACTTGGAGTGTGCATCAATCGCGATTAAGAACATTGAGTCCATAAATGGACCAGCAAAGTCGATGTGCACCCTTTGCCAGGGAGATGAGGGCCACTCCCATGGATGTAGAGGGGCTTGTGGTGGAGCGTTTTGGACCTTCTGGCATCCTAGGCAGCTCTTGGTCATTTCTTCGATGTCTCCATCGATACCTGGCCACCATACAAACGCCCTAGCTAGGTTCTTCATTTTCACTCCACCCAGATGCCCCTCGTGAAGCTCCTTTAGCACTTTATCCTGGAGTTTGGGTGGAATCACCACTCTGGATCCACACATCAAGGTTCCTCGGCACACTGACAGCTGTTCTCTTCTTTGCGAGAATGCTGGCAACAGTGGTTCGCCATGTGCTGGCCATCCCTTCACTGTTAAATCGTAGACCCGTGAGAGAGTCGGGTCATTTCTCGTCTCCCTTTCAATGGCAGAATTTGTCACTGGTAGACATTCCACTATGGTAGAGTGGAACATCTCTACTGGGTCTACTGTAGGTCCCTCTTCTACCGTTGGCAACGGTAGGCGCGATAAACCATCAGCATTCCCATGCTGTTTTGACCCTTTGTATTCTATGTTGTATTGGTGTGCCCCTAGAAAAAGGGACCACCTCTGTAGCCTTTGCGCTGTCATAATGGGAACACCTTTTTTAGGGTTGAATATGGAGATGAGGGGTTGATGGTCAGTCAACAAGGTAAATTTTTGTCCGTGTAGGTAATGGTTGAATTTCTTCACTCCCCATACCAGGCTGAGTGCTTCCCTGTCGATTTGGGCATAGTTACGCTCAGCTGAGTTTAATGAGCGTGACGCAAAAGCTATCGGCCGTTCTGAGCCATCAGGGAATTTATGGGATAATACTGCTCCTATGCCGTAAGGGGATGCATCGCACGCCAGTCTGATTGGCAGTGATGGGTTGTAATGAGCCAAAACTTCTTCGGATGTGATTAAGTCTTTGCATTTATGGAAGGCACGTTTACAGTCTTCGCTCCATTTCCAAATCACTCCTGTTTGTAGAAGTTCATTAAGAGGGTGTAGAAGAGTTGATAAGTTCGGTAAAAATTTATGATAGTAATTTATTAATCCCAGGAACAACCTTAATTGTGAAACATTTTCAGGTGCTGGGGCTTTTATAACCGCTTCAATTTTTTCAGGTGACTTATGCAACCCTTCATTATTAATTATGTGGCCACAATATGATATCTGATTTTGGAAAAATTCGCACTTGGGGCGATTCGCTCGTAGGCCCCATTCTTTCAGCCTAGTGAGCACCTGCTCCAAATTGGCAAGGTGCTCATTGTCGTTTTCTCCTGTTACAAGGATGTCATCTAGGTAGCATTGAGTCCCCGGAATCCCTTGCAGGACTTGCTCCATAGCTCTTTGCCAGATAGCTGGAGCTGATACTACTCCAAAAACCAGTCGATTGTACTGGTACAGGCCTTTGTGTGTGTTTATCGTGAGATACTTTTTAGAGGCCTCCTCAACCTCCATCTGTAGATATGCCTGTGCCAAGTCAATTTTGGTGAAACGTTTCCCTCCAGATAGTGAGGCGAAAATATCTTCTATCCTCGGAAGAGGATACTGTACTGTGTGAAGGACCGGGTTTACAGTCACCTTGAAGTTACCACAGATGCAAATTTTTCTCTGTTCTTCAGATTTATCTTTATTCAATGCTTTTTTCATGACTGGAACGATGGGTGTTGCCCATTCGCTCCAATCTATTTTGGATAATACGCCTGCTTTTTCCAAATTCTCCAGCTCTGCCTCGACTGCTGGACGTATTGCGTATGGCACTGGTCTTGCCTTAAACAATTTGGGAATTGCTGCATCTTCCACTTTTATTGAGGCGGTGATGCCTTTCAAGGTTCCTAGTTTCTCTTGAAACACTTCTTTGGCGTTGGCCAAGATGTCTTTTAATCGTTCAGGTATGATGTCATCCTTGTTTTTTTCCTTACTGGTCACCGTCAGTGCCTGAATGGAGTGCCAGTCTAAATGTATCTTCCTGATCCATTCACGTCCCAACAACGGTGGACCACCATCTTGTAGAATGTATAAATACAACTTTTGTATTTCTTTGCCGTTGTATACAACAGGCACCCTTATTTTTCCTTTGGGGTATACTTTCTGCCCCGTATATGTTTTTAAGATAATGGATGTGTCTTTTAGAGGTATATGCGAAAATAGCCTCTCGTAATCCCGTCGATTTATTACGGTTAGAGCTGATCCTGTATCTAGCTCCATTTTAACTGGGGACCCTGCTATTGTGAGGGTAACCCAAATGGTTTGGTAATCATCTTTGGCAAGTACATTATGTAATTTGAGACAGCTTAGTCTCTTGTTTTCGAAGTCGCTATCGCTCTTCTGGTCTTCGGAGCTACTGCCCGTCATCATTTGTAACTTCCTGTACTTTTCTTTATTGATTTTTTTTTTTCTGTCGGTGGATTTATTTTGTCCAGATCGGCATACCCGTGCAATGTGTCCAATCTTTCCGCATTGCCTGCATGCTTTGTCCTTGAACCAGCAGTCCCTCTGGTTATGGGTGGATCTGCCGCAGCGATAACATCTTTCGAAACCCTATGTCATTTCATGGGTGCTGAAGTCCTGTGTCCTTTGTTGTATCTCTGTAGCTCCTTTTGCTGCTGCTTCGTATGATACAGACATACTGAAAGCTTTGTCCAATGTTAAATCTTTTTCAGAAAGCAGTCTTTTTTGTGTTCCTTCACTTAAGAGATCGCAAACAAATTTGTCTCGAAGATAATCTGATAGTCCTGCCCTGAATTGGCAGTACTTTGATAGCTTCCTTAATTTGGTTAGGTAATCAGCGTTACTTTCATTCTTGTGTTGATTTCTCTTGAAGAACTTGAATCGTTCCGCTATCAGCAGCGGTGTTGGGTTTAAGTGCTCCTGCAGGGTATCAACAATTTCTTTAAAATTCTTGTCCTTTGGTTTGGCTGGAGTGATTAAATTTCGTAACAGCCCGTATGTCTTTGCGCCCATTAAGTTCAGAAGTACTGAAGCTTTTTTTTCATCTTCTATTCCATTTGCAGTGCAATATACCTCTACTCTTTCCACGTATGTGGTCCAATCCTCTATTTCGCTATCAAAAGCATCAATATTACCAGACTTATGCATTTCAGAAAAGATATGGCGCTTCCCGTGCTTTTTTTTCTTTTCTGTAGCAAAGATATGGCGCTTCCCGCGCTTTCCCGCCGCTGCTGCCGATAACAACGCTGTTTACTGCGGTTTCCGTTCTCTTTTTTTTTTAATTTACTGTTGGAGACTCATTCCCGCCGGAGGTCTGAACGCTGACCTGCTTGCCGCGCCGGCCGTCTCCCGAGTGCTCCCTCCCAGTCCGTTATTGCTTGCCTCCGATTTCGCTGCCTGTCTCAGCTGTAGAGCCAGCCACTGGAGCCCCAGCCTGACGCCCAGGAAGGATTAGCGCAGTACCTGCCGCCAGCTTGGCCAGCTGGTGAAACCACAGCTTCTCTCACTTCCTTGAGTCTTCTGGACGCCCGAGGAATCGATGTCCTTGAGGTGCTGCCGAATTGCAGGTAAGTCCGTTTCCACTTCGTCGCCACTGTAGTGTCCGTGTGTTGATAAAGACACTGAAGACAGGAGTTGGTTCATAGGTATTTGCTAAGCAAAGTCGGGGGGGTTCTAACGGATATACACAATATACAGGCTTATATAGCCCGAGTGGCAATTACCGGCATTACAGCACACCTGGGGCTTTTAAAGGCACATACAATACAATGTACTTTATAATGGAGAAGATCCTCACACCAGCATGCCTGGACCTGGACAGTCGGGAAGCGGACGCTTCCACCAAGTTTGCTCACTGGCTCACGTGCTTCGAGACATTCCTGACTGCCTCCACTGCGGTCGAAACGGATGCGGACAAACTGTCTGTCCTGTTCTCCAAGGTGAACCACCGAGTGTACTCAGTCATCCGGGACGCGACCTCGTACACAGCCGCCCTCCAGCTCCTCAAGACCCAGTACACGCGCCCTGTGAACGAAGTATACGCTAGGCACCTTCTGGGGAGTCGCAAGCAACAACCTGGGGAATCGACTGAGGAATACCTCCAAGCACTGTCCGTGCTTGGCCGGGCCTGTGGGTGTAAGGCGGTAACGCCCACTAAGTACACGGAGGAACTGATCCGGGATGCCTTCGTAGCGGGCCACAGGTCCAACTACACCCGACAGCGACTGCTGGAGCAGAGTGACCTCACCCTCGACAAAGCCTCCGACATCGCACTAACGCTGGACGCAGCCTTCCGGGGCATGGATGCCTACTCCTCTGCACCGTGGATGCCGCGGGGAACGACAACCTGGGACACGGTAGGACAGCCCCATAGCACCGTGCCACCCCAGCCACAGCCCAACAACGGCCCAACTACCGCAGCAGTGTCCCAAAGCCAGACAGCAGTATCCCAAGGCCAGAAATGCTACTTCTGTGGCCAGGCCAAACACCCCAGAGCGCGCTGCCCGGCGAAGAATGCGACCTGCTCGGGCTGCGGAAAAAGGGACACTACGCCAGCGTCTGCAAGGCCAAAGCCACCCCGAACGCCAGCAGCGCCGCGTGTGGGCCGTGCGAGCCGCCATCTTGGGCCTCCCCAGCCATGTGCGAACCACCGCAGCAGCAGCCATCTTGGACGACTCCAGCCACATGGGAATCATGGACGCCGCCATCTTGGACACCAGCCGGGACGCAGCAGACCGCCAACCCCCCCCCCATCTGATACTCGCAGCGACACACAGACCCCTACGCTGGCCTCTGTGACGCTGGACCAAACGAGACCGCACCAGCTAGCTCGGTCCAAAATGGACGTTAAGGTAAACGGCCATGCAATAAACTGCCTTTTTGACTCCGGGAGCACAGAGAGCTTCATCCACCCCGACATACACCACAACCCGTATTGTACCTTCCCTGGGAGTGTTTGATGGGACAGTGTAGAGGGAGCTTTACTCTGTATCTAATCCATGCTGTACCTGCCCTGGGAGTGTGTGATGGGACAGTGCAGAGGGAGCTTTACTCTGTATCTAACCCGTGCTGTACCTGCCCTGGGAGTGTTTGATGGGACAGTGTAGAGGAAGCTTTACTCTGTATCTAACCTATGCTGTACCTGCCCTGAGAGTGTTTGATGGGACAGTGTAGAGGGAGCTTTACTCTGTATCTAACCTATGCTGTACCTGCCCTGGGAGTGTTTGATTGGACAGTGTAGAGGGAGCTTTACTCTGTATCTAACCTATGCTGTACCTGCCCTGGGAGTGTTTGATGGGACAGTGTAGAGGGAGCTTTACTCTGTATCTAACTCGTGCTGTACCTGCCCTGGGGGTGTTTGATGGGACAGTGTAGAGGGAGCTTTACTCTGTATCTAACTCGTGCTGTACCTGCCCTGGGGGTGTTTGATGGGACAGTGTAGAGGGAGCTTTACTCTGTATCTAACCCGTGCTGTACCTGTCCTGGGAGTGTTTGATGGGACAGTGTAGAGGGAGCTTTACTCTGTATCTAACCCGTGCTGTACCTGCCCTGGGAGTGTTTGAAGGGACAGTGTAGAGGGAGCTTTACTCTTTATCTAACCTATGCTGTACCTGCCCTGGGAGTGTTTGAAGGGACAGTGTAGAGGGAGCTTTACTCTCTATCAAACCCGTGCTGTACCTGCCCTGGGGGTGTTTGATGGGACAGTGTAGAGGGAGCTTTACTCTGTATCTAACCCGTGCTGTACCTGCCCTGGGAGTGTTTGATGGGACAGTGTAGAGGGAGCTTTACTCTGCATCTAACCCGTGCTGTACCTGCCCTGGGAGTGTTTGATGGGACAGTGTAGAGGGTGGTTTACTCTGTATCTAACCCGTGCTGTACCTGCCCTGGGAGTGTTTGATACGACAGTTGTGACGGAGTTTTACTCTGTATCTAACCTGTGCTCTACCTGCCCTGGGAGTGTTTGATGGGACAGTGTAGAGAGAGCTTTACTCTGTATCTACCCTGTGCTGTACCTGCCCTGGGAGTGTTTGATGGGACAGTGTAGAGGGAGCTTTACTCTGTATCTAACCCGTGGTGTATCTGCCCTGGGAGTGTTTGATGGGCCAGTGTAGAGGGAGCTTTACTCTGTATCTAACCCGTGCTGTACCTGCCCTGGGAGTGTTTGATGGGACAGAGTAGAGGGAGCTTTACTCTGTATCTAACCCGTGCTCTACCTGCCCTGGGAGTGTTTGATAGGCCAGTGTAGAGGGAGCTTTACTCTGTATCTAACCCGTGCTGTACCTGCCCTGGGAGTGTTTGTTGGGACAGTGTAGAGGGAGCTTTACTCTGTATCTAACCCGTGCTGTACCTGCCCTGGGAGTGTTTGATGGGACAGTGTAGAGGGAGCTTTACTCTGTATCTAACCCGTGCTGTACCTACCCTGGGAGTGTTGGATGGGACAGTGTAGAGGGAGCTTTACTCTCCATCTAACTCGTGCTGTACCTGCCCTGGGAGTGTTTGATGGGACAGTGTAGAGGGAGCTTTACTCTGTATCTAACCTGTGCTGTACCTGCCCTGGGAGTGTTTGATGGGACAGTGTAGAGGGAGCTTTACTCTGTATCTAACCCGTGCTGTACCTTCCCTGGGAGTGTTTGATGGGACAGTGTAGAGGGAGCTTTACTCTGTATCTAACCCGTGCTGTACCTTCCCTGGGAGTGTTTGATGGGACAGTGTAGAGGGAGCTTTACTCTGTATCTAACCCGTGCAGTACCTGCCCTGGGAGTGTTTGATGGGACAGTGTAGAGGGAGCTTTACTCTATATCTACCTGTGGTGTACCTGCCCTGGGAGTGTTTGAAGGGACAGTGTAGAGGGAGCTTTACTCTGTATCTAACCCGTGCTGTACCTGTCCTGGGAGTGTTGAAGGGACAGTGTAGAGGGAGCTTTACTCTGTATCTAACCCGTGCTGTACCTGCCCTGGGAGTGTTTGATGGGACAGTGTAGAGGGAGCTTTACTCTGTATCTAACCCGTGCTGTACCTGCCCTGGGAGTGTTTGATGGGACAGTGTAGAGGGAGCTTTACTCTGTATCTAACCCGTGCTGTACCTGCCCTGGGAGTGTTTGATGGGACAGTGTAGAGGGAGCCTTACTCTGTATCTAACCCGTGCTGTACCTGCCCTGGGAGTGTTTGATGGGACAGTGTAGAGGGAGCTTTACTCTGTATCTAACCCGTGCTGTACCTTCCCTGGGAGTGTCTGATGCTGACACCCGGTGCCTGATGTTAAAAGTGTTCTATATTCTGGGGCTAATATCTTCACCCTGATGAAGACAAAATGAAAAAGTTAAGAGAAAGTGAAATGTTGGCGCTCACACTGCCATCCGAACAAAATGAAACAGTCGAGAACAATAATTATTCAAGCATTCAGCTCGTGAATTACAGTAATCACTCTGGCAGTTTACCCAGTCGCAAAAGCTCCCTTCACCTCTGGGCTCTCTGGTTATAAACGTATAAAATAGACTCGCAGACTCAATCTGTGGAAACATTCAGCGGCTCTCCTACTTTGTGTAATTTTCTGCTGTCGCCCCTTGATGCATTTGGAGAGCAGGGTTAGCCGAGTGTGACTAAGCTAAATATGGGCCTGCGTGGCTCGGGCGGCAGCGAATAGATGACAGGCAGCCAAGCAGGGAGCTGGGCGCTCTCGAAATCCGCCAGCTCAGCCCAAGTCCGTCTGTTTAACTGTCGGATGATGGATGGCTGTCTTTCCGGGAGGGAAGGCGAGCCTGGATCGCTGATGACATCATCACTGAACCTCGTCCATTTGCTATGATTCATTGAGAGAAGATGGAGCTCTGCTCTGATTGTGACTGCGCCATGCCATTTTCTGCATCACGGCATCAGATTAAGTTAGGGATTGCCAAAAAAGAAATTTCATTAATATCAACGCATTACATTTTCCACCTTCTTCCCTTGTCACGGCCTTTATGCTTTGCACTTAATAACTTTGCATATTGTGTCTACACCATTTAAGTTTATTATTTGGCAAGTGTAAAAATTATCCAAATCCTTCTCCATTAAAACGTAATGAAGGGCAATTCAGGTCCCGCAGAAAAAACGCAATTTAACTCTTGAGGTTTTAACAGAACGGCACAATGTTCGCTGAATACAACTAGCAGCCAATGTTATCCTTCATCACATCAGAGCCAGGGAACAAAGACTGGTCGATGGGTACTGGCTGAACCAGAGAGGTCAACGGGGTGGCTCCTGGCGCCAGTGAGAAGTGTCTGTGTATCGCGCTGGGCCCCGTCAATTGACCCTTCAGTCCGTCTGTCTTGAAGGTAGTTTCTTGGGAGTCTTGGCTCAGTGCATAGCACTCTCTGGCCTCTGAGTCAGAAGGTCGTGGGTTCAAGTCCCACTCCAGATATTTGAGCACAAAATCCAGGCTGACACTCCCAGTGCAGTATTGAGGGAGTGCCGCAATGTCGGAGGGGCAGTACTGAGGGAGTGCTGCACTGTCGGAGGGGCAGTACTGAGGGAGCGCCGCACTGTCGGAGGGCAGTACTGAGGGAGCGCCGCACTGTCAGAGGGGCAGTACTGAGGGAGCACCGCAATGTCGGAGGGGCAGTACTAAGGGATCACTGCACTGTCGGAGGGGCAGTACGAAGGGATCACTGCACTGTCGGAGGGGCAGTGCTGAGGGAGCGCCGCACTGTTGGAGGGGCAGTACTGAGGGAGTGCCGCACTGTTGCAGGGGCAGTACTGAGGGAGCGCTGCACTGTCGGAAGGGCAGTACTGAGGGAGCACAGCACTGTCGGAGGGGCGGTACTGAGGGAGCACTGCGCTGTCAGAGGGTCAGTACTGAGGGTGCGCCGCACTGTTGGAGGGACAGTACTAAGGGAGCGCTGCACTGTTGGAGGGGCAGTACTGAGGGAGCGCTGCACTGTCGGAGGGGCAGTATTGAGGGAGCGCCGCACTGTCGGAGGGGTAGTACTGAGGGAGTGCTGCACTGTCGGAAGGGCAGTACTGAGGGAGCGCTGCACTGTTGGAGGGGCTGTACTGAGGGGGCGCCGCACTGTCGGAGGGGCAGTACTGAGGGAGCGCTGCACTTTCGGAAGGGCAGTACTGAGGGAGCGCTGCACCGTTGGAGGGGCAGTACTGAGGGAACGCTGCACTGTCGGAGGGGCAGTACTGAGGGAGTGTTGCACTGTTGGAGGGGCAGTACTGAGGGAGTGCTGCACTGTCGGAGGGGGAGAACTGAGCGAGTGGGGTCGCAGATCAGCCGTGATCTCCTTGAATGGCGGAACAGGCTCCCTCAGGACTGCCCCTCCGACAGTGCAGCGCTCCCTCAGTACTGCGCTGGAGTGTGAGCCTAGATTTTTGTGCTCAGGTTTGTGGAGTGGGGCTCGAACACACAACCTTCTGACTCAGAGGCGGGAGTGCTGCCCACTGAGCAATGGCTGACATTGAGCAGTGTCTATGACGGGTGCCCGATTTCATCGCGTTAGTTTCCCAATGGGGGGGTTCGGTTCAGATTTAACTCCCTAGGTTTCTATCTTATTAAAAATTTCACAGCAGCCCTATTAAACTAACCTACAAAATTATTTTTTGCGTTTTTGTGTAGGTACATTGGAACAGGAGGAGGCCATTCAGCCCCTCAAGCCTGTTCTGCCATTCAATGAGATCATGGCTGATCTGCGACCTAACTCCATCTACCCGCCTTGGCCCCATAACCTGTAATACCCTTGTCTAACAAAAATCTATCTGTCTCAGTTTTAAAGTTTTCATTTCATAGAATCATAGTAACTTGCAGCACAGAAGGAGTCTGTTCGGCCCATCGAGCCTGTGCCGGCTCTTTGAAAGAGCTCTCCAATTAGTCTCACTCCCCAACTCTTTGTCCATAATCCTGTATGTGCCTCATTGACCTAGAATGGTTGGTATTTGGAGTCCTCGGTCTCTTATTGCCTGGGCTTGTAGCTGATGGTTGTCTCTGAGGGCCCATGCTGTTTTCAGATGGGAGTTCCCAGCTCCAGCTCTGCTCCAGTTCCCAGGACACTGCAGTCTGAGCATGCCCATTGTCAGCAATCTTACAGGTGCATCATTCTGCATCTTTCAGTGCGGCTGGGCACTTGTGTGTCCTGAGGCCATAACGCTATTTATCAGTTTGTTCTTCCAAATGAGTTAAAGACAAGGTGGAGAATTGATTTTTAAAAATAAGCTTTTTTGCGGTACAATGTGAGATACAACACGGGTGAGGGATGTCAGTGATGGGGAGAGACTAGAGGTTCAGACTGTTCTCCTTAGAGCAGAGAAGGTGAAGGGGAGGGGGAGTGAGAGAGAGTGAGAGAGAGGGAAATAGAGAGAGAGAGTGAGAGAGAGGGAAATAGAGAGAGAGAATGAGAGAGAGGGAAATAGAGAGAGAGAATGCGAGAGAGGGAATGAGAGAGAGGGAATGAGAGAGAGGGAATGAGAGAGAGGGAATGAGAGAGGAAATGAGAGAGAGAGAATGAGAGAGGGGAATGAGAGAGAGAGAAATAGAGAGAGAGAAATAGAGAGAGAGAGAATGAGAGAGAGGGAATGAGAGAGAGGGGGAATGGGAGAGAGAGAATGAGAGAGAGGGAATGGGAGAGAGAGAATGAGAGAGAGAGAATGAGAGAGAGGGAATGAGAGAGAGGGAAATAGAGAGAGAGAATGAGAGAGAGAGAATGAGAGAGAGAGAATGTGAGAGAGGGAATGAGAGAGGGAGAAGGAGAGAGAAACAACAAAAACCCAAAGCAAACTCAATTGCTACTTGGCCCTAAACAGACAATACAACATGGCTGATTACCTGACCATGGTAAAGGATAGCAAACTGAGAAAATCTTGACAATGTACAGACTTAGTGAACATAGCCTGGCGATCGAAAAAGGTAGACACAGACAGACCCGGCTACCAAGAGAGGACAGGATATGCTCTCACTGCAGTCAGGGAGTGGTGGAGACAGAGAGACACTTCCTCACAGCTTGTAGAAAATATCAGGGCATCAGGGAGAATTTCTACCCAAAATTCACAAAAATATGCCCGGAATTCAGAAATTTGAATGACGACCAAAAACTCCCATACCTACTAGGGGAAGAGAGAAATTGTGTAACACTAGCGGCACACTATGTTACAGCTTGCCATAAACAGAGGGACAACCACTAAATATAAGAAAAGAGTATATATAAATTATATGAAAGTATATTTATACACTCAGGGATATATCTGTTTATACACTGTATGGATAGATCTGTATTTGTGTGAACAAACATGAATGTTTTCCGATGCTTTGGCAACATAAGATGTACCTTGTCATGCCAATAAAGCGATTTGAATTGAATTGAATTGAATTGAGAGAGAGAGAGAATGAGAGCGAGTGGATGAGAGAGAGGGCATGAGAGACAGTGAATGGGAGAGGGGGAATGAGAGAGAGGGAATGAGAGAGCGGGAATGAGAGAGAGAATGAGAGAGAGAGAATGAGAGAGAGCGAATTAGAGAGAGAGAATGAGAGAGGGAGAAGGAGAGAGAGAATGAGAGAGAGAATTAGAGAGAGAATGAGAGAGAGGGAAATAGAGAGAAAGAATGAGAGAGAGTAAAATAGAGAGAGAGAATGAGAGAGAGAATTAGAGAGAAAGAATGAGAGAGAGGGAATGAGAGAGAGAATGAGAGAGAGAGAATGAGAGAGAGAGCAATAGAGAGAAAGAATGAGAGAGAGAGAATGAGAGAGAGAATGAGAGAGAGAATGAGAGAGAGAGAATGAGAGAGAGGGAATGAGAGAGAGAGAATGAGAGAGAGAGAATGAGAGAGAGGGAATGAGAGAGAGAGAATGAGAGAGAGAGAATGAGAGCTCTGTCGAAGCCTGGGTCTGTACATTGTCAATGGTAGGTTATTGGGAGACTTCCTAGGAAGATCCACCTATTGCTCACCTCTTGGCTTCAGCACCGTAGACTATATGATTACAGATCTAGACCCATCCTCTTTCAGAACATTCACAGTCAAACCACAAACAACACTGTCAGATCACAGTCAAATTACTGCATATCTTGAAAGGACAGAAACAACCAACACAGAAACACAACCCAGTAAACTGTACAACATTAAAAAATCTTACAGATGGGCCAAAAACAACACGGAAAAATACCGGAAAGCAATTAGCAATCAAACAACTCAAGCTCCCTTGGACACCTTTCTGGAAAGTACATACACACACAATAAAGAAGGCGTAAACCGGGCAGTGAATAACCTAAATAATATTTTTGATAATTTGGCATCAACGTCAAACTTGAAAGTTCGCAAGAACAAACCCAAAACAAAAAACTACGAAAAATGGTTTGACTCCGATTGCCAGAACATGAGGAAAAAACTCAGAAAAATATCAAACCAAAAACACAGACAACCAGAAAACGAGGAATTACGCCTTACTTATTGTCAGGCACTAACACAATACAAAAACACACTCAGAACCAAGAAAGAGCAGTATATTAAGAATACACTCATCTCCATTGAGGAATCCATTGATTCCAATTGTTTCTGGGACAACTGGAATACATTACACAAAAAACAACACGACGAATTGACAATTCAAAATGGAGACACATGGGAAAACCATTTTGAAAAATTATACCAGAAAAACACACTAAGCCCAGAGCAATAACAAATATGCGAAAAACTGGCAAAGCTAGAATTTGCCATAAAAGATAACCAAAACCCGATAGACCCCATAATATCTGAAAAAGAGCTAATTGAAAAACTCAAGGACCTGCGACCAGGAAAAGCTTGCGGTGCAGACGGCATCCTAAGCGAGATGATTAAACACACGGACGATAAAATGAAATTGGCTATACTGAAACTCTTCAACTTGGTTCTGAGTGTTGGTTACTTCCCTGATATCTGGAACAAAGGACTCATAATGCCCATATACAAAAGTGGGGACAAAGTTGACCCAAATAACTATCGAGGCATCTGTGTAAACAGTAACCTGGGGAAGGTTTTCTGTAGTATCATAAACAAAAGACTTATAAGCTTCCTTGAGGAGCACAATGTCTTGAGTAAAAGCCAAATTGGATTCCTACCAAACTATAAAACATCAGATCATATCTTCACCCTACAGACCCTAATTGACAAACATGTTCATCAAAACAAAAGCAAAATTTTTGCCTGCTTTATAGATTTCCAGAAGGCTTTCGATTCCATCTGGCATGACGGTCTATTCTTGAAACTTATGGAAAGTGGTGTAGGGGGAAAAACATATGATGTAATTAAATCAATGTATACAAACAATAAATGTGCAGTTAAAATTGGAGACAAACAAACAAAATACTTCCCACAGGGGCGTGGTGTGACGCAGGGCTCGCCCATCTCACCGACACTCTTTAATATTTACATAAATGAATTGGCAAAACTACTTGAACAATCTACAGCACCCGGCCTCACCCTATATGAATCCAAGGTTAAATTCCTCCTCTATGCAGATGACCTGGTTCTGCTGTCACCAACTAAGGAGGGTCTACAGCAGAACCTGGATCTGCTGGAGTCATTCTGTCAGACCTGGGCCCTGACAATAAACCCCCAAAAAACCAAAGTCCTTGTGTTCCAGCAAAGATCCAGACATCAGGGACCCAGAATAAATTTCACACTAGGAACAACTAAAATCAAATAAACAACTAACTACACATACTTGGGCATAAAAATCAGCTCTACGGGAAATTTTCATCTGGCTGTGAATGAACTGAAAGAGAAAGCTAGAAGGGCTTTCTATGCCATTAAAAGATCAATCCAAATAGAAATCCCAATTAGCATTTGGCTCAAAATCTTTAAATCAGTAATTGAACCAATTGCACTCTATGGAAGTGAGGTGTGGGGACCGCTAATACAACAAGAATTTGCAAAATGGGACAAACACCCAATTGAGATCCTACATGCAGAATTCTGTAAAAGTATCCTCCGGACTCAAAGGAAAACCATAAACAATGCATGCAGGGCAGAACTAGGCCAATATCCATTAATAATTACTATCCAAAAAAGAGCCACCAAATTTTGGAAACACCTAAAAATGAGCAACCCCCACTGCTATCATTACGAAGCCTTGAAATGCCAAGAGAGGACCATAAAGAAGAATACCCTCAGTCAACTAGTCCTGGGACTCAGTGAAGCAACCACTAACACTACTAACAATAACCAGCCCCAGGACAGTGACATCGTAGCACAGAGAATTCGACCCAACACAATTGTCACTAAGCAAAAGGAAAAATACCTGTCATATTGGACAGAAACAACAAAAACCCAAAGCAAACTCAATTGCTACTTGGCCCTAAACAGACAATACAACATGGCTGAATACCTGACCATGGTAAAGGATAGCAAACTGAGAAAAACCTTAACAAGGTACAGACTTAGTGAACATAGCCTGGCGATCGAAAAAGGCAGACACAGACAGACCCAGCTGCCAAGAGAGGACAGGATATGCTCTCACTGCAGTCAGGGAGTGGTGGAGACAGAGATGCGCTTCCTCACAGCTTGTGGAAAATATCAGGGCATCAGGGAGAATTTCTACCAAAAATTCACACAAATATGCCCTGAATTCAGAAATTTGAATGACGACCAAAAACTCCCATACCTACTAGGGGAACAGAGAAACTGTGTAACCTTAGCGGCACACTATGTTACAGCTTGCCATAAACAGAGGGACAACCAGTAAACCTAAGAAAAGAGTATATACAAATTATACGAATGTATAATTTATACACTCAGGGATATATCTGTTTATACACTGTATGAATAGATCTGCGTTTATGTGTTCAACCATAAATGTATTTCGATGCTTTGGCAACATAAGATGTACCTTATCATGCCAATAAAGCAATTTGAATTGAATTGAATTGAATTGAGAGAGAGGGAATGAGAGAGAGGGAATGAGAGAGAGGGAATGAGAGAGAGAGAATAAGAGAGAGAATGAGAGAGAGAGAATGAGAGAGGGGGAATGAGAGAGAGCGAATGAGAGAGAGAGAATGAGAGGGAGAGAATGAGAGAGAGAATGAGAGAGAGAGAAATAGAGAGAGAATGAGAGAGAGGGAATGAGAGAGAGTGAAATAGAGAGAAAGAATGAGAGAGAGGGAATGGGAGAGAGAGAATGAGAGAGAGAGAATGTGAGAGAGAGAATGAGAGAGAGGGAATGAGAGAGGGAATGAGAGAGAGGGAATGAGAGAGGGAGAAGGAGAGAGAGAGAATGTGAGAGAGGGAATGAACGAGGGAGAAGGAGAGAGAATGAAAGAGGGGAAATGAGAGAGAATGAGAGAGAGAACGAGAGAGGGAAAGAGAGAGAGAATGAGAGAGAGAATGAGAGAGGGAATGAGAGAGAGGGAACGAGAGAGAGGGAATGAGAGAGAGGGAATGAGAGAGGGAATGAGAGAGGGGAAATGAGAGAGAGAGAATGAGAGAGAGAGAATGTGAGAGAGGGAATGAGAGAGAGAGAATGAGAGAGAGAGAATGAGAGAGAGAGAAGGAGAGAGAGAATGAGAGAGAGATTGAGAGAGAGAGAATGAGAGAGGGAAATGATAGAGAGAGAATGAGAGAGAGAGAAATAGAGAGAGGGGGAATGAGAGAGGGGGAATGAGAGAGAGGGAATGAGAGAGGGAATGAGAGAGGGGGAATAAGAGAGAGAGAATGAGAGAGAGAGAGAATGAGAGAGAGAGAGAATGAGAGAGAGAGAATGAGAGACGGGGAATGAGAGAGTGAATGAGAGAGAGAATGAGAGAGAGGGAATGAGAGAGAGAGAATGAGAGAGAGCGAATGAGAGAAAGAGAATGAGAGAGAGGGAATGAGAGAGAGAGAATGAGAGAGAGAGAATGAGAGAGAGGGAATGAGAGAGGGGGGATGATAGAGGGGGAATGACAGCGTGACAGCGTAACACAAAGAATTCGACCCAACACAATCGTCACTCAGCAAAAGGAAAAATATCTGTCATATTGGGCAGAAACAACAAAAACCCAAAACAAACTCAATTGCTACTTGGCCCTAAACAGACAATACAACATGGCTGATTACCTGACCATGGTAAAGGATAGCAAACTGAGAAAAACCTTGACAATGTACAGACTTAGTGAACATAACCTGGCGATCGAAAAAGGTAGACACAGGCAGACCCGGCTACCAAGAGAGGACAGGATATGCTCTCACTGCAGGCAGGGAGTGGTGGAGACAGAGATGCACTTCCTCACAGCTTGTAGAAAGTATCAGGGCATAAGGGAGAATTTCTACCCAAAATTCACATAAATATGCCCAGAATTCAGAAATTTGAATGACGACCAAAAACTCCCATACCTACTAGGGGAAGAGAGAAATTGTGTAACACTAGCGGCACACTATGTTACAGCTTGCCATAAACAGAGGGACAACCACTAAATATAAGAAAAGAGTATCTATAAATTATATGAAAGTATATTTATACACTCAGGGATATATCTGTTTATACACTGTATGGATAGATCTGTATTTTTGTGAACAAACATGAATGTTTTCCGATGCTTTGGCAACATAAGATGTAACTTGTCATGCCAATAAAGCGATTTGAATTGAATTGAATTGAATTGAATTGAGAGAGAGAGAGAATGAGAGCGAGTGGATGAGAGAGAGGGCATGAGAGACAGTGAATGGGAGAGGGGGAATGAGAGAGAGGGAATGAGAATAAACACAAAACACAAAACCATGAAAAATGGTTTGATTCAGACTGTCATAACATGAGGAAAAAACACAGAAAAATATCAAACCAAAAACACAGACAACCAGAAAACGAAAAATTACGCCTTACTTATTGTCAGGCACTAACACAATATAAAAACACACTCAGAACCAAGAAAGAGCAGTATATTAAGAATACACTCAGCTCCATTGAGGAATCTATTGATTCTAATTATTTCTGGAACAACTGGAATACATTACACAAAAAGCAACACGACGAATTGTCCATTCAAAACGGAGACACATGGGAAAACCATTTTGAAAAATTATACCACGAAAACACACTAAGCCCAGAGCAAGATCAAATATGTAAAAAACTGGAAAAGCTCGAACTGGCCTTAAAAGATAACCAAAACCCGTTAGACTCCCTAATAACTGAAAAAGAGCTATTTGAAAAACTCAAAGACCTGTGACCAAGAAAAGCTTGCGGTGCAGATGACATCCTAAACGAGATGATTAAACACACGGATGATAAAATGAAATTGGCTATCCTAAAACTCTTCAACTTGGTTCTGAGTGTCGGTTACTTCCCTGATATCTGGAACAAAGGACTCATAACACCCATATACAAAAGTGGAGACAAAGTTGACCCAAATAACTATCGAGGCATCTGTGTGAACAGTAACCTGGGGAAGGTATTCTGTAGTATCATAAACCAAAGACTTATAAACTTCCTTGAGGAGCACAATGTCTTGAGTAAAAGCCAAATTGGATTCTTACCAAATTATAGAACATCGGATCATATCTTCACCCTACACACCCTAATTGACAAACATGCTCACCAAAACAAAAGCAAAATTCTTGCCTGCTTTATAGATTTCCAGAAGGCTTTCGATTCTATTTGGCACGACGGTCTATTCTTAAAACTTATTGAAAGTGGTGTAGGGGGAAAAACATATGATGTAATTAAATCAATGCATACAAACAATAAATGTGCAGTTAAAATTGGAGACAAACAAACAAAATACTTCTCACAGGGGCGTGGCGTGGCACAGGGCTCACCCATCTCAACGACAGTCTTTAATATTTACATAAATGAATTGGCAAAACTACTTGAACAATCTACAGCACCTGGCCTCGCCCTATATGACTCCAAGGTTAAATTCCTCCTCTATGCAGATGACCTGGTTCTGCTCTCACCAACTGAGGAGGGCCTACAGCAGAACCTGGATCTGCTAGAGTCGTTCTGTCAGACCTGGGCCCTGACAATAAACCCCCAAAAAAACAAAGTTCTTGGGTTCCAGCAAAGATTCAAACATCAGGGACCCAGAATAAATTTCACACTAGGAGCAACTAAAATTGAACAAACTACAAACTACACATACTTAGGCTTAAAAATCAGTTCTACGGGAAATTTTCATCTGGCTGTGAATGAACTGAAAGAGAAAGCAAAAAGGGTTTTCTGTGCCATTAAAAAGTCAATCCAAATAGAAATTCCAATTGGCATTTGGCTCAAAATTTTTTAATCAGTAATTGAACCAATTGCACTCTATGGCAGTGAGGTGTGGGGTCCGCTAACACAAGAATTTGCAAAATGGGACAAACACCCAATTGAGATCCTGCATGCAGAATTCTGTAAAAGTATCCTCCGGACTCAGAGGAAAACCACAAACAATGCATGCAGGGCAGAACTAGGCCAATATCCACTACTAATTAATATCCAAAAAAGAGCCATCAAATTTTGGAAACACCTAAAAATGAGCAACCCCCACTGCTATCATTACGAAGCCCTGAAATGCCAAGAGATGATCATAGAGAAGAGTCCCCTCAGTCAACTAGTCCTGGGACTCAGTGAAGTAACTACTAACACTACTAATAATAACCAGCTCCAGGACAGTGACATCCTAGCACAGAGAATTCGACCCAACACAATTGTCACTAAACAAAAGGAAAAATATCTGACCTATTGGATAGAAACAACAAAAACCCAAAACAAACTCGATTGCTATTTGGCCCTAAACAGATAATACACCATGGCTGAATACCTGACCACGGTAAAAGATAGCAAATTGAGAAAAACCTTGACTATGTACAGACTTAGTGAGCATAGCCTGGCCATCGAAAAGGCAGACACAGGCAGACTTGGCTGCCAAGAGAGGACAGGATATGCTCTCACTGCAGTCAGGGAGTGATGGAGACAGAGATGCACTTCCTCACAACTTGTGGAAACTATCAGGACCTAAGGGAGAATTTCTACCCAAAATTCATAAAAATATGCACTGAATTCAAAAATTTGAATGACGACCAAAAACTCCCATACCTATTAAGGGAACAGAGAAATTGTGTAACTTTAGCGGCAAACTATGTTACAGCTTGCCATGAGCAGAGGGGCAACCATTAAACCTAAGAAAAGATTATATGCATATTATATGAGTGTATATTTATACACACAGGGATATATCTGTTTATACACTGTATGGATAGATCTGCGTTTATGTGTTCAACCATACATGTTTTTTGGTGCTTTGGCAACATAAGATATACCTTGTCATGCCAATAAAGCAATTTGAATTGAATTGAATGAGGGAGGGGGAATGAGAGAGAGAGAATGAGAGAGAGGGAATGAGAGAGAGGGAATGAGAGAGCGAATGAGAGAGAGAGAATGAGAGAGAGAGAATGAGAGAGAGAGAATGAGAGAGAGGGAATGAGAGAGAGGGAATGAGAGAGAGAGAATGAGAGAGAGAGAGAATGAGAGAGAGGGAATGAGAGAGAGAGAATGAGAGAGAGAGAATGAGAGAGAGAGAGAATGAGAGAGAGAGAATGAGAGAGAATGAGAGAGAGGGAATGGGAGAGAGAGAATGAGAGAGAGAGAATGAGAGAGAGAGAATGAGAGAGAGGGAATGAGAGAGAGAGAATGAGAGAGAGGGAATGAGAGAGAGAGAATGAGAGAGAGGGAATGAGAGAGAGAGAATGGGAGAGAGGGAATGAGAGTGAGAGAATGAGAGAGAGAGAATGAGAGAGAGGGAATGAGAGAGAGAGAATGAGAGAGAGAGAATGAGAGAGAGAGAATGAGAGAGAGAGAATGAGAGAGAATGAGAGAGAGGGAATGGGAGAGAGGGAATGGGAGAGAGAGAATGAGAGAGAGAGAATGAGAGAGAGAGAATGAGAGAGAGGGAATGAGAGAGAGAGAATGAGAGAGAGAGAGAATGAGAGAGAGAGAATGAGAGAGAGAGAATGAGAGAGAGAGAATGAGAGAGAGGGAATGGGAGAGAGAGAATGAGAGAGAGAGAATGAGAGAGAGAGAATGAGAGAGAGGGAATGAGAGAGAGAGAATGAGAGAGAGGGAATGAGAGAGAGAGAATGAGAGAGAGGGAATGAGAGAGAGAGAATGGGAGAGAGGGAATGAGAGTGAGAGAATGAGAGAGAGAGAATGAGAGAGAGGGAATGAGAGAGAGAGAATGAGAGAGAGGGAATGAGAGAGAGGGAATGAGAGAGAGGGAATGAGAGAGAGAGAATGAGAGAGAGAGAATGAGAGAGAGAGAATGAGAGAGAGGGAATGAGAGAGAGAATGAGAGAGAGAGAATGAGAGAGAGAGAATGAGAGAGAGGGAATGAGAGAGAGGGAATGAGAGAGAGAGGCTGTTTTCCCGATATCTGGTGCCAAGGACTAATCTCCCCCATATATAAAAGTGGAAACAAATCAGACCCAAATAACTACCGCGGCATCTGTGTCAACAGTTGTCTAGGGAAGTTATTCTGCAGTATTCTAAATAGTAGATTACTTGATTTTCTTAACAAACATAATATCCTCAGAAAAAACCAAATAGGCTTTCTTCCAAAACACCGCACCGCCGATCATATCTATACCCTTCACACCCTCATTGAAAAACATATACACCAAACAAAAAATGGAAAAATATTCGCCTGTTTCATCGACTTCAAGAAAGCCTTTGACTCTATATGGCACGAAGGGCTCTATTATAAACTTCTTCAGTGTGGAATAGGGGGCAAAGTCTATGACCTTATTAAATCAATGTATCTGAAAAACAAATGCGGGGTCAAAATTGGAGACAAACGCACCGATTTCTTCACCCAGAGAAGAGGCGTCCGGCAGGGCTGCAATTTGAGCCCGACCCTGTTCAACATATACATAAATGAATTAGCAGACATGCTGGAGCAAAGCGAGTCACCAGGTCTCCGTCTCCTGGATGGAGAAGTGAAATCCCTGTTCTATGCGGACGACCTGGTTCTGCTGTCTCCCACAGAACAGGGATTACAGCAACAACTAGACCTACTCGACAAATACTGCCAAAATTGGGCTCTAACAGTAAATCTAAAAAAAAACCAACATCATGATTTTTCAAAAAAGGCCCAGATGGCAGGAAAACAAATACCAGTTTACCCTCAGTGATACCACTATAGGACACACTATGAGCTACACCTACCTTGGTCTAACTATCACAGCATCAGGGAGCTTCAACATAGCAGTGAATGCACTAAAAGAAAAAGCCCGAAGAGCCCTATATGCAATAAAAAGAAAATTCTACAACATCCAAATCCCAATCAAAATCTGGCTCAAAATATTTGACAGCATAATCCTGCCCATTGCACTGTACGGTAGTGAAGTATGGGGCCCGCTAAATCACCAAAGCTACACTAAATGGGAAAAACACACAATAGAAGCCCTACATGCAGAATTCTGCCGAAGCATCCTTCGCATCCAAAGAAAAACGCCAACAAATGCATGCAGAGCCGAACTAGGCAGATACCCACTGATAATAAACATCCAAAAACGAGCACTAAACTTCCTAAATCACCTCAAATCTAGCTCCCCAGACACCCTTCATTTCAAAGCATTTCAGACCCAAGAGCTAAACCCAGAAAAGAGTCCCCTGAGTCAGCTGCTACTGAAACTAAGTACTCAGCCGGACCCTGACCAGCCCCAGACCAACACAGCCGTCCAAACACCAATCCGAGTGAACCAAATCATTAAACAATGCAAAGAAACCTACCTGGAACATTGGAACAAAATAACCGAAAGCCAAAGCAGATTAGAATGTTACCGGGCCCTAAAAAGAGAATATAAACTGGCAGACTACCTCACGACCATCAGAGACACAAAACAGAGACAGACCCTCACCAGGTACAGACTAAGCGACCACCAACTGGAAATTGAAAAAGGCAGATACAAGAAATCCTGGCAGCCTAGAGAGAATAGAATATGCGATCAATGTCTGGCCGGCGAGGTTGAAACAGAAATGCATTTCCTCCTAAAATGCGAAAAATTCAACACATCAAGAAACATATTATTCAACAAGCTAAGCCAAACAACCCCAGATTTCAAGGAATTGGATGATCTGTCAAAATTGAGATTAGTCTTAGGAGAAGGAGACAGACCATACCTTGGGGCCAAATATGTAACAACATGTCACAACCTGAGGACTGTTTAAAATTAAGACTGTTTAAAATTAATATTGAACGTACCAAATGAAGTACAAAGACTGTTTAAAATTAATATTGTTTAAAAGTAATATTGTATGTACCCAACAAATGTCAAATCGATTGACACCTACAGAATGTTTGAAAATGTACCTTTTTGCTATGTAAGCTTTGGCAATATGGTTCTCTGTAAACTTTCATGCCAATAAAGCATTTGAATTTGAATTTGAATTTGAATTTGAATGAGAGAGAGAGAATGAGAGAGAAAGAATGAGAGAGAGAGAATGAGAGAGAGAGAGAATGAGAGAGAGAGAATGAGAGAGAGAGAATGAGAGAGAGGGAATGAGAGAGAGGGAATGAGAGAGAGGGAATGAGAGAGAGAATGAGAGAGAGAGAATGAGAGAGAGAGAATGAGAGAGAGGGAATGAGAGAGAGAGTGAGAGAGAGGGAATGAGAGAGAGAGAATGGGAGAGAGGGAATGAGAGAGAGAGAATGAGAGAGGGAGAATGAGAGAGAGAGAATGAGAAAGAATGAGAGAGAGGGAATGGGAGAGAGAGAATGAGAGAGAGAGAATGTGAGAGAGAGAATGAGAGAGAGGGAATGAGAGAGGGAATGAGAGAGAGGGAATGAGAGAGGGAGAAGGAGAGAGAGAGAATGTGAGAGAGGGAATGAGAGAGGGAGAAGGAGAGAGAATGAAAGAGGGGAAATGAGAGAGAGAGAATGAGAGAGAGAACGAGAGAGGGAAAGAGAGAGAGAATGAAGTAGAAAGACTGTTTAAAATTAATATTGTTTAAAAGTAATATTGTATATACCCAACAAATGTCAAATCGATTGACACTTACAGAATGTTGGAAAACTGTACCTTTTTGCTATGTAAGCTTTGGCAATATGGTTCTCTGTAAACTTTCATGCCAATAAAGCATTTGAACTGAACTGAACTGAACTGAGAATGAGAGAGAGAGAATGAGAGAGAGGGAATGAGAGAGAGAGAATGAGAGAGGGAGAATGAGAGAGAGAGAATGAGAGAGGGAGAATGAGAGAGAGAGAATGAGAGAATGAGCTTTACTTTGATTATACTGAGAATTCTAAACCAATGTTGGTAATTTTTCCGCTGTCCCATAGTGAGTCCACAGCCCAGTTTACGTCTCGTTCTTCTGCCGATTCACTATCACTAGTTTTACACTATCGCACAAAATCAAAATCTCCCCAAAGATTTATGCGATTCTCGGAGGATTCCTTCTCTCAGTCAATAACCGGGAACGCGAAATACTGGAGGTATGAGAGAAAAGGTAGGCAAGAGAAAGAGGAATAGAGAGAAGGATACAGAGGAAAAGAGAGAGAAAAGAGTTAGAAAGACAGAAGATCTGCAAACTGCTCTGTAAAATATCGGACAGAGACTGTGAAATTGTGGGCTCATTTCTCAGCCAGTTTAATTGTTTTACCAAATGATTTGAAATGAACTCACACTCACACACTCTCACTTACACTCACACTCTCACACAATCACACTCTCACTCTAACTTACACTCACACTCGCACACAATCACACACACTCTCACTTACACTCACACTCACACACTCTCACTTACACTCACACTCACACACTCTCACTTACACTCACACTCGCACACAATCACACTCACTCTCACTTACTCACACTCAAATGCTCAAACACTCTCACACACACACTCTCATACACTCTCACACACTCATACTCATACACATACACACTCACTCGCACTCACATTCTCTCACTCACTCACACAGTCACACACATACAATCACACAATCACACACTCACCATCACATACTCTCACACACTTACACTCATACACACTTACACTCTCACACCCTCACACTCACACACACACACTCTCACACACTCACACTCACACACTCACACACACTTACACACATTCAGGCACACTCACACTCTCACCCTCACACACAATTACACTATCACACTATCACACATTGACGCTCACACTCACATACACTTACACACTGACACACTCACACACTCTTGCCCTCACACACCCACTCACTCACACTCACACGCACACACACACTCACACACACATTCCCACACACACACTGACTGACACACTCACTCTCACTCACTCTCACATACACTCATACACACTCACACGCACTCTCATACGCTCACACTCACACTCAAACACACTCTCACAAACAACTCACTCACACTCACAAACTGACATACTCACACACACTCTCATGCACACACACAAACTCACACACACTCAGATTCTCACCCCCTCTCACTCACACACACTGACACTCACACACACTCACCCACACTCACTCTCACACACACACTCATCCTCACAAACTCACACTCTCACACACTATCACTCACACACACTCACCCTCACACACTCTCATGCACTCACAATCTCGCACACCCACTCACTTACACACACACTCACACTGTCACACACTCACACTCACACAGAGTCAGACTCTCACACCCTCTCACTCACACACGCTCACACACTCACACTCACGCACGCTCTCACAGATTCATTCACTCACACTCACACACTCACTCTCACACACACTCACCATCACATACTCTCACACACTCACACTGCTACACACTCACACTCACGCACACACACACACCCTCACACACTCTCACACACTCACACTTTCACACACTGACTCACTCAATTCAATTCAATTCAAATTGCTTTATTGGCATGACAAGATAAATCTTATGTTGCCAAAGCACAGAAATACATGTATGATTGACCACATAAACTCCGATCTAGACATACAGTGTATAGACAAGTATACCCATGTATACATAGATATACACATATATAATATGCATATAATCTTTTCTTAGATTTAATGGTCACTGGTTGTCCCTCTGCTTGTGGCAAGCTGTAATATAGTTTGCCGCTATAGTTACACATTTTCTCTGTTCCCCCAATAGATATGGGAGTTTTTGGTGGTCATTCAAATTTTTGAATTCAGGGCATATTTTTGTGAATTTTGGGTAGAAATTCTCCCTCATGTCCTGATAGTTTCCACAAGTTGTGAGGAAGTGCATCTCTGTCTCCACCACTCCCTGACTGCAGTGAGAGCATATCCTGTCCTCTCTGGGCAGGCAGGTCTGCCTGTGTCTGCCTTTTTCGATGGCCAGGCTATGTTCACTAAGTCTGTACATTGTCAAGGCTTTTCTCAGTTTGCTATCCTTTACCACGGTCAGGTATTCAGCCATGGTGTATTGTCTGTTTAGGGCCAAATAGCAATCGAGTTTGTTTTGGGTTTTTGTCGTTTCTGTCCAATAGGTCAAATATTTTTCCTTTTGTTTAGTGATAATTTTGTTGGGTCAAATTCTCTGTGCTAGGATGTCACTGTCCTGGGGCTGATTATTATTAGTAGTGTTAGTAGTAACTTCATTGAGTCCCAGGACTAGTTGACTGAGGGGACTCTTCTCTATGATCATCTCTTGGCATTTCAGGGCTTCGTAATGATAGCAGTGGGGGTTGCTCATTTTTAGGTGTTTCCAAAATTTGATGGCTCTTTTTTGGATATTAATTAGTAGTGGATATTGGCCTAGTTCTGCCCTGCATGCATTGTTTGTGGTTTTCCTCTCAGTCCGGAGGATACTTTTACAGAATTCTGCATGCAGGATCTCAATTGGGTGTTTGTCCCATTTTGCGAATTCTTGTGTTAGCGGACCCCACACCTCACTGCCATAGAGTGCAATTGGTTCAATTAATGATTTTCAAATTTTGAGCCAAATGCCAATTGGAATTTCTATTTGGATTGACTTTTTAATGGCACAGAAAGCCCTTCTTGCTTTCTCTTTCAGTTCATTCACAGCCAAATGAAAATTTCCCGTAGAACTGATTTTTAAGCCTAAGTATGTGTAATTTGTAGTTTGTTCAATTTTAGTTGCTCCTAGTGTGAAGTTTATTCTGGGTCCCTGATGCCTGGATCTTTGCTGGAACCCAAGAACTTTGTTTTTTTGGGGGTTTATTGTCAGGGCCCAGGTCTGACAGAATGACTCTAGCAGATCCAGGTTCTGCTGTAGACCCTCCTCAGTTGGTGAGAGCAGAACCAGGTCGTCTGCATAGAGGAGGAATTTAACCTTGGAGTCACTAACTCACACACTAACACACACTTACACTCTCATGCACTCTCAATCACAAACTCACTCTCACACACTCACACTCATACACACTTACATTCTCACACACTCTCACACACACACTCAGACTCTCACTCTCACACACAATCACACTATCACCAAATCGCACTCTCAAATGCTCTCAAACAATCACAATCTCAAATGCGCTCACACAATCACACACACACTCGCACCCTCTCACACACTCTCAGAAACACTCTCACTCACTCACACACACTCTCACACACACTCACACTCACATGCACTCTCACAAACACTCACTCACACTCATACACACTGACACACTGGCATACACTCACACATACTCTCACACACACACAAACTCTGTCATACACACACTCACTCACACACTCACTTACACTCACACACACACTGACACTCATACACTCACACACACTCACACACACACCCAATCACACTCACACACACTCATGCACACACTGACACACTCACACACACACTCACACCCAATCACACTCACACACACTCTCACAAACACTCACACACATGCACACACTGACACACTCGCACATACTCACAAACACTCACACACACACACACACTCACACACTCACACACCCATTCACTCACACCCACTCACTCACACCCACTCACACTCTCACACCCACACACTCTCACACACACTGACATACACACACACTCACAAACACTCACACACTCACACACCCACTCACATCCACTCACACACTCACACACACACTCACACTCACACACTCACACTCTCACACAATTGCACACAATCACACCTGTTCACACACACAATCACACTCACAAACACACAATCACTCAAACTCAGATGCACTCACACACACTCACACACTCGCACACACACCCTCACACATTCTCACACACTCACACTCTCACTCACTCACACATTCAATCACACTCACACACACTCTCACACACTCTCAATCACACACTCACACTCTCACACACTCACACAGTCTCACACACTCTCTCACACTCACACTCTCACACACTCACACTCATACTCTCACACACTCACCCTCACACACACTCACACACACACTCCGACTCTCACACCCTCTCACTCACACAAACTCTCACACACTCACACATTCACAGTCACACACATGTACATACACTCACACACACATATTCTCACACACTCAGACTCTCACACACACACACACTCACACACACACTCACACTCACACACTCACACTCACACAATTGCACACACTCACTCTAACCATCTCCCCTTGACATTCAATGGCATTACCATCGCTGAATCCCCCACTATCAACATCCTGGGGGTTACCATTGATCAGAAACTGAACTGGACCAGCCATATAAATACTGTGGCTACAAGAGCAGGCCAGAGGCTGGGAATTCTGCGGCGAGTGTCTCACCTCCTGACTCCCCAAAGTCTTTCCACCATCTACAAGGCACAAGTCAGGAGTGTGATGGAATACTCTCCACTTGCCTGGATGAGTGCAGCTCCAACAACACTCAAGAAGCTCGACACCATTCAGGATAAAGCAGCCCGCTTGATTGGCACTCCATCCACCACCTTCAACATTCACTCCCTCCACCACCGGCGCACTGTGGCTGCAGTGTGTACCATCTACAAGATGCACTGCAGTAACTCGCCAAAGCTCCTTCAACAGCACCTTCCAAACCCGCGACCTCTACCACTTAGAAGGACAAGGGCAGCAGACGCATGGGAACATCACCACCTACAAGTTCCCCTCCAAGCCACACACCATCCTGACTTGGACCTGTATTGCCGTTCCTTCACTGTCGCTGGGCCAAAATCCTGGAACTCCCTTCCTAACAGCATTGTGGGTGTACCTACACCATATGGACTGCAGCGGTTCAAGGCGGCGGCTCACCACCATCTTCTCAAGGGCAATTAGGGATGGGCACTAAATGCAGGCCTAGCCAGCGACGCCCACATCCCATCAATGAATTTAAAAAACCTCACACCTGTTCACACACTCACACACAATCACACTCACAAACACTCACAATCACTCAAACTCACACACACTCACACACACTCATACACTCTAACACTCTCACACACTCACACTCTCACACACCCACTCACTCACTCACACACTCTCACACCATCACCCTCACACACACTCACTCACACACACACTCACACACACTCACACTCACACACACTCACACTCTCACACATTCACTCCCAAAAACTCACTCACTCACACACTCACGCTCAAACATTCTCACACAATCACACACACTCAGACACTCACACAAACACTCACATACAATCACACCCTCACTCACACACCCACTCACTCACACACACTCACACTCACACAGACTCTCACAAAACCCACTCACTCACACTCACACACATTCACACACACTCACACACACACACACACTCACAAACGCACACACTCTCACACAATCACACACACACACTCACACCCTCTCACACACAATCACACTCACACACATTCACAAACACTCACACACACGCACACACACTCACACCCTCACACTCACATACTCGCACACCCACTCACTCACACCCACTCACACACTCACTCTCATACACACTCACACACACTCACACACACTCACACACACACTCACACTCACACACTCACTCTCACACAACCACACAAACTCACACCTGTTCACACACACTCACACACAACCACACTCACAATCACTCAAACTCTCACACACACAGACACACTCACACACACTCACACTCTCAAACACTCTCACACACTCACTCTCAAAAACTCACTCACACACACTCACTCACTCACAGACACTCACACTCTCACACTCTCACACTCACACCCTCACTCTCAAACACTCTCACATAATCACACACACACTCAGACCCTCTCACACACACTCACAGCCTCACTTACTCACACACCCACTCACTCACACTCACACACACTCTCACAAACACTCAAACTCACTCACACACTCAAACACACCCACACTCTCACAAACACTCACACACACGGACACACTCACACACACTCACAAACACTAACACACACTCACACACCCACTCACTCACACCCACTCACTCACATCCAATCACACACTCTCTCACACTCACACACTCTCACACTCACACACACACTCACACTCTCACACACTCACACACTCACACTCCCACACACGCAAACTCACACACACACAGAAGCTCACCCCCTCTCACTCACACACACCCATATTCTCACACACTCTCACACAGACACACTCACACTCAGACACACACTCTCACAAACGCAAAATCACACTCTCAGACTCTTACACCCTCTCACCCACACACACACATGCTCTCACACACACTTAAACACTCACACACTCACATACACTCTCACACACTCACACTCACAAACACTCACACACATACACTCACACTCACACACACTCACACTCAAACACACACTTAAACACTCACAAACTCGCACACTCACATACACTCTCACGCACTCACACTCACACACACTCACAGACTTACACACTCACACACATATACGCACAATCCCACACACACACTCACAATTACACACACTCACACACATATACAAGCACTCTCACTCACACTCACATAGACTCTCATACTCTCACACTCTCACACACTCACTCACTCACACTCATTCACACTCTCCCACACACACTCACACACTAACACTCTCACACACACACACTCACACTCACATTCACACACTCACACACACTAACACTAACACACACTCACACGCTCACACACTCACACACACTCACACACATTCACAATCTCACACACTCTCAAGCACTCACTTACACTTAGACACACTCACACACACACATTCACAATCTCACACACTCTCAAGCACTCACTCACACTCTCGCACACCCACTCACACACACACACACACTCACACTCACACACTCTCACACGCTCACACTCACACACATCCACATTCACTTACACACTTGTAATGATCAGTAACCTGTCATTTTAGAATGGTAGACTAGGTGGAGCTGTAGAGCTGTATGTATATAAGAGTAGGCTACCCACAAGGCTGTACAAGTCCACATGTGCTCAATAAAGTGACTAGCTAGAAGCTAGCTGTTCATAATGATAATGTCTATTTATTTATGAACATAACATGGTACCAGGATTGGTAAAATCTGCTGAATATTGTGAAATGCGACATGGAGAATTTGAAGCCACCGAAGGGTTTGAAACTCACAGGGAATGTCGACTGCAATTGGCGGACTTTCAATCAACAATTCGAACTCTACATTGCTGCCATCGGATTCGGTATGAAGCCAGACGCAAGGAAAATAGCTTTGCTGCTCACAGTGGCAGGCCCGCAGGCAATAGAGGTATTTAATACATTTGTATTTAATCAAGAGGAGGACAGAGAAAAAATAGACGATGTGTTAAAGAAGTTTGATACACATTGTTCTCCCAAAAAGAATGAGACCTATGAGAGGTACGTGTTCCATTCAAGGACACAGCAGCAAAATGAGACTTTTGATAGCTTTGTGACCGATCTGAAACTGAAAGCACAGACGTGTAATTTCTCTGAACTGAAATTATCCATGATTTGTGACCAGATTGTGTTTGGTATTCATGATAAAAAGGTTAGGGAACGTCTGTTGAGAGAAACCGAACTAACATTGGAAAATGCTGTGAAAATATGCCAAGCCAGTGAGCTAGCTCAAAAGCATGTGAAGACTTTCAGTGAAAATAATAATAATGCGATTGTAGTAAGTGATAGTGCTGCTGTCGGTGCTGTGTCCTACAAGGGGAAGAAACGTGAGCAGAACAGAAATGAAACGCAATTGGAGGAAGGAATTTTTAATTGTGAATGCTGTGGTTACAAATACCAGTTAAGACAATGCCCAGCGTTTGGAAAAATGTGCACAAAATGTCATGGAAAGAATCACTTTGCCAAACAATGTGTTTCAAAAGTAAAAACTAAGAAAGGGTAACGAGCTAATGTGATTGAGGACACTGATTTAAGTGAGACATTTTCTGTAGGAATTGTATCACGTGACAATATCAAAAAGGATACAGAAAATGTGCAGCCCTCAGGAATGGACAATGCTGAACATAAAATTAATGCAGTAAAAGAGGACAAATGGATAATGCCACTGCAGGTAAATGGAGCATTAGTTACATTGAAACTAGACACTGGGGCAAAAGCAAACTTAATCAGTATGAGTGAAATTAAAAATATGAAAGAAAAGCCCAAAATACAGAAAAAGTCAGTACTACTGAAGAACTATAATGGACAGAAAATAGATAGCTTAGGTGTATGCAGACTTAAAGTGACAGTCAAAGACAAAGTGCATCATCTCATGTTTTCTGTTGTGGCTGAAGGACTTGATTCACTACTAGGTGACAAAGCTTGTGAAGACTTAGAACTGGTCAAGAGAGTCTACCGTATAAACTGTGTCATAAGCAGACCAGATGACTCGGTGGATTCTGTAGTGAGTAATTTCCAGGATGTGTTCAAAGGATTTGGAGTTCTACCATTCACTTACAAGATCCAGCTAAAGGAGGATGCTCAGCCAGTGGTACATGCTCCACGGAGAGTTCCAGCACCCCTGCGTGACCGGCTCAAGAAAGAACTGGACAGAATGACCACACTAGGAGTCACCAGGAAAATCGAAGAGCCAACAGACTGGGTTAACTCCATGGTATGTGTAAAGAAAAAGAACAATGATCTAAGAATATGCATGGATCCAAAGGACTTAAACGCAAACATAAAACGTGAACACTACCAGATTCCCAAGCGAGAAGAAATCACCAGTGAAATGTCAGGTGCCAGATACTTCACAAAGCTCGATGCCTCAGAAGGATTTTGGCAACTAAAACTGGATGAAGAAAGCACCAAATACTGTACCTTCAACACACCATTTGGCAGGTATTGTTTCCTCAGAATGCCTTTCGGGATAATATCTGCATCTGAAATCTTTCATAGAGCGATGGAACACATAATTGAAGGTCTGGAAGGAGTTCGGGTCTATGTTGATGACATCATCATCTGGGGTGTAGTGTCCGTGTGTTGATAAAGATACTGAAGACAGGAGTTGGTTCATAGGTATTTACTAAGCAAAGTCTGGGGGGGGGGGGTTCTAACGGATATACACAATATACAGGCTTATATAGCCCGAGTGGCAATTACCGGCATTACAGCACACCTGGGGCTCTTAAAGGCACATACACTACAATTCCTCCCCTTTTAGCTAACCAGTACATCATATTTTAAGTAATTATTAATTACATGTTATAAGCAAAATAATATACATTGCTGTAGTTAATTAATTATAAGTCAGTCTCTCAGGAGGCTTCCTGACTCGGTCTGGATAACGCCTCGGGGGTGTAGTAATTTCTGGTGGTGTAGTAGGTTCTTCTGGCAAGGCTGATTCGGCTTGAATGCCAGTGTCGGGTTCATCGGGTTCCAGTATCACCGGATCGGAGGTAGATATGGGTATCTCTACTTCATCGTTAGATGTATAGAGTTGTGGTGTAGGTTGTCCCTTTTCGGATGACTTTATGATTTGGTCAGCATGGCGCCTTATTATGCTTTCTCCGATGTCCACGGTATACATCAGTGGTCCTAGTCGTGTGCAGATAGTTCCAGGCTGCCATTTCTCGGTACGGTAGTCCCGGGCCAAAACTTGTTGACCTATCTGGAAGGTTCTAGTTGGCCTTTCATTCATGCCTTGAAACTGCCGGTTCTCCACGTCCCTTCTGATGTTGGGATTGACCAAATCCAGCCGGCATCTTAGGTTTCTATTGAAGAACATCATGGCGGGAGTTTGGTTGGTAACCATATGTGTTGCATTCCTGTATGCGAATAAGAAGTTATCCACCTTGTGCTGAAGTTTTATGTCTTCATTACCCATGGCCTTTATGGCCTTCTTGAAGGTCTGGACAAACCTTTCAGCCAATCCATTGGTGGCGGGATGGTATGGGGCGGACGTGTAGTGCTTAACCCCATTGTTTTTTTAAGAACTTTCTGAATTCTTCGGACACAAATTGCGGTCCATTATCAGAACATATCTGTTCCGGCAGCCCATTCCTGGCAAATATGGTCCTTAATACTGTGATGGTTTTTACCGTGGTGGTGGAGGACATCTTTATTACCTCCGGCCACTTGGAGTGTGCATCAACCGCGATTAAGAACATTGAGTCCATAAATGGACCAGCAAAGTCGATGTGCACCCTTTGCCAGGGAGATGAGGGCCACTCCCATGGATGTAGAGGGGCTTGTGGTGGAGCGTTTTGGACCTTCTGGCATCCTAGGCAACTCTTGGTCATTTCTTTGATGTCTCCATCGATACCTGGCCACCATACAAACGCCCTGGCTAGGTTCTTCATTTTCACTCCACCCAGATGCCCCTCGTGAAGCTCCTTTAGCACTTTATCCTGGAGTTTGGGTGGAATCACCACTCTGGATCCACACATCAAGGTTCCTCGGCACACTGACAGCTGTTTTCTTTGCGAGAATGCTGGCAACAGTGGTTCGCCATGTGCTGGCCATCCCTTCACTGTTAAATCGTAGACCCGTGAAAGAGTCGGGTCATTTCTCGTTTCCCTTTCAATGGCAGAATTTGTTACTGGTAGACATTCCACTATGGTAGAGTGGAACATCTCCATTGGGTCTACTGTAGGTGCCTCTTCTACTGTTGGCAACGGTAGGCGCGATAAACCGTCAGCATTCCCATGCTGTTTTGACCCTTTGTATTCTATGTTGTATTGGTGTGCCCCTAGAAAAAGGGACCACCTCTGTAGCCTTTGTGCTGTCATAATGGGAACACCTTTTTAGGGTTGAATATGGAGATGAGGGGTTGATGGTCAGTCAACAAGGTAAATTTTTGTCCGTGTAGGTAATGGTTGAATTTCTTTACTCCCCATACCAGGCTGAGTGCTTCCCTGTCGATTTGGGCATAGTTACGCTCAGCTGAGTTCAATGAGCGTGACGCAAAAGCTATCGGCCGTTCCGAGCCATCAGGGAATTTATGTGATAATACTGCTCCTATGCCGTAAGGGGATGCATCGCACGCCAGTCTGATTGGCAGTGATGGGTTGTAATGAGCCAAAACTTCTTTGGATGTGATTAAGTCTTTGCATTTATGGAAGGCACGTTTGCAGTCTTCGTTCCATTTCCAAATTACTCCTGTTTGTAGCAGTTCATTAAGAGGGTGTAGAAGAGTTGATAAGTTTGGTAAAAATTTATGATAGTAATTTATTAATCATAGGAACGACCTTAATTGTGAAACATTTTCAGGTGCTGGGGCTTTTATGACCGCTTCAATTTTTTCAGGTGACTTATGCAACCCTTCCTTATTTATTATGTGGCCACAATATGATATTTGATTTCGGAAAAATTCACACTTGGGGCGATTTGCTCGTAGGCCCTGTTCTCTCAGCCTAGTGAGCACCTGCTCTAAATTGGCAAGGTGCTCGTTGTCATTTTCTCCTGTTACACGGATGTCGTCTAGGTAGCATTGAGTCCCCGGAATCCCTTGGAGGACTTGCTCCATAGCTCTTTGCCAGATAGCTGGAGCGGATGCTACTCCGAAAACCAGTCGATTGTACTGGTACAGACCTTTGTGTGTATTTATCGTGAGATATTTTTTAGAGGCCTCTTCAACCTCTATCTGTAGATATGCCTGTGCCAAGTCAATTTTGGTGAAACGTTTCCCTCCAGATAGTGAGGCGAAAATATCTTCTATCCTCGGAAGAGGATACTGTACCGTGTGAAGGACCGGGTTTACATTCACCTTGAAGTCTCCACAGATGCGAATTTTTCTCTGTTCTTTAGATTTATCATTCTTCAATGCTTTCTTCATGACTGGGACGATGGGTGTTGCCCAATCGCTCCAATCTATTTTAGATAATACGCCTGCCTTTTCCAAATTCTCCAGCTCTGCCTCGACTGCTGGACGAATTGCGTATGGCACTGGTCTTGCCTTAAAAAACTTGGGAATTGCTGCATCTTCCACTTTTATTGAGGCGGTGATGCCTTTCAAGGTTCCTAGTTTCTCTTGAAACACTTCCTTGGCATTGGCCAAGATGTCTTTTAATCGTTCAGGTATGACGTCATCATCATTTTTTTCCTTACTGGTCACCGTCAGTGCCTGAATGGAGTGCCAGTCTAAACGTATTTTTCTGATACATTCACGTCCCAACAGCAGTGGACCACCATCTTGTAGAACGTATAAATACAACTTCTGTATTTCCTTGCCGTTGTATACAACAGGCACCCTTATTTTTCCTTTGGGGTATACTTTCTGCCCCGTATATGTTTTCAAGATAATGGATGTGTCTTTTAAAGGTATATGCGGAAATAGCCGCTCGTAATCCCGTCGATTTATGACGGTCAGAGCTGATCCTGTATCTCGCTCCATTTTAACTGGGGACCCTGCTATTGTGAGGGTAACCCAAATGGTCTGGTAATCTTCTTTGGCAATTACATTATGTAATTTGAGAGAGCTTAGTCTCTTGTTCCCGGAGTCGCTATCGCTCTTCTGGTCTTCGGAGCTACTGTCCGTCATCATTTGTACCTTTCTGTGCTTTTCCTTATTGATTCTTTTCCTGTTAGTGGATTTTTTGTTTTCAGATCGGCACACACGTGGAATGTGTCCCATCTTTCCGTATTGCCTGCATGCTTTGTCCTTGAACCAGCAGTCCCTCTGGTCATGGGTGGATCTGCCGCAGCGATAACATCTCTCGAAACCCTATGTCATTTCATGGGTGCCGAAGTCCTGTGGCCTTTGCTGTATCTCTGCAGCCCCTATTGCACTGAAAGCCTTGTCCAGTGTTAAATTTTTCTCAGAAAATAGCTTTTTTTGTGTTTCTACACTTAGGGGATCGCAGACGAATTTGTCTCGCAGAGAATCTGCCAGTCCTGCCTCGAATTGGCAGTGTAGGGTATCAAAAATCTCCTTAAAATTCTTGTCCATCGGTTCGGCTTGAGTGATTAGGTTTCGTAACAGCTTGTATGTCTTTGCGCCCATTAGATCCAGAAGTACTGAAGCTTTTTTCTCATCTTCTATTCCATTTACGGTGCAATATACCTCCACTTTTTCCACATATGTGGTCCAATCCTCTATCTCGTTATCAAAAGCATCAATATTGCCAGAATTAGGCATCTTAGAAAAGATATGGCGCTTCCCGCGCTTTTCTTTCTTTTCTGTAGAAAAGATATGGTGCTTCCCGCGCTTTCCCACCGCTGCTGCCGATGACAACGCTGTTTACTGCGGTTTCCGTTCTTTTTTAATTTTTTTAATTTACTGTTAGAGACTTGTTCCCGCCGGAGTTTCTCTCCAGGTTTGAACGCTGACCTGCTTGCCGCGCCGGCCATCTCCCAAGTGCTCCCTCCCAGTCCGTTATTGCTTGCCTCCGATTTTGCTGCCTGTCTCAGCTGTAGAGCCAGCTGCTGGAGCCCCAGCCTGACGCCCAGGAAAGATTAGCACAGTACCTGCCACCAGCTTGGCCAGCTGGTGAAACCACAGCTTCTCTCACTTCCTTGAGTCTTCAGGATGCCCGAGGAATTGATGTCCTTGAGGTGCTGCCGAATTGCAGGTAAGTCCGTTTCCACTTCGTCGCCACTGTAGTGTCCGTGTGTTGATAAAGGCACTGAAGACAGGAGTTGGTTCATAGGTATTTACTAAGCAAAGTCTGGGGGGGGGGGGGTTCTAACGGATATACACAATATACAGGCTTATATAGCCCGAGTGGCAATTACCGGCATTACAGCACACCTGGGGCTCTTAAAGGCACATACACTACATGGGGCTCCACACTGAAAGAAGACAATGAGAGACTGACTAAAGTGCTACAGAGCATACGCCAGAATGGACTGAAGCTCAACAAAGCCAAGTGTCAGTTTGGCGTCCAGGAAGTCACTTTCCTAGGAGATAATCTATCTGGTAAAGGAATAGAGCCAGATATGGAAAAAGTAAACGCCATACTCAACATGCCCCGACCCACTGATAAAAAAGGAGTGCTATGCATCATGGGGATGATAAACTTCATTGGAAAATTCATTCCTAACTTGTCAGCCAAGACAGCCTGTCTGCGAGACCTGCTACATAAAACAAATGAGTTCGCATGGACAGAAAGACATGAACAAGACTGGATGAAACTCAAAACAGTGCTGAAAACCACACCTGTACTCACCTTCTTTGACCCAACAAAGAGAATCAAAGTGTCAATGGATGCTACAAGCAGAGGGTGAAGATTGGAAGCCTGTTGCCTATGCCTCCAGGTCTATGACTGATTCTGAGTATCAATACGCCCAGATTGAAAAGGAATGTCTAGGCTTGGTAGTTGGACTAGAAAAGTTCCATGGCTACATATATGGACTTCCCACCTTCACAGTTGAGACAGACCACTGCCCACTGGTTGTCATCATAAAAAAGAACCTGAATGAGATGTCTCCAAGGATACAACGACTCATGATGAAGCTGCAAAGATATGACTTTGAACTGATCTACACACCAGGCAAACACATAGTGTTAGCAGGTGCACTATCCCAAGCACCCACAATGAGTCATGTGAGCTCTACTGAGGAAGACGTGGATGTTCATGTGAGTATGGTCACTGCTGCGCTGCCCGTGTCAGACACAAAATCAAAGCAAATAGCAGAAGAAACAGTAAAAGACAGTGTTACAAACAGTAATAGAGAACATTCATCATGGTTGGCCAAAAGGTTCCTGTCCAAAGTACTTTCACATAAGGTCAGAGTTGAGTGTCGCAAGTGGACTATTACTAAAACAGAACAGAATAGTCATTCCACATGCTCAAAGGATTCATGAGGGACACCTCGGAATTGAAAAATGCAAAAGGAGAGCAAGAGACACTGTTTATTGGCCTGGCATAAATAAGGACATTGAGAACATGATAGGCCAATGTGAGACATGTCAGAAACACCAAAACAAACAAGCAAAGGAACCAATGATAGTAGCTGACTTACCAACAGCACCATGGCAAAAGGTTGGTATGGACCTCTTTCATTTGAATGGTAAAGAATATCTAATAGTGATTGACTACTATTCTAACTATCCTGAGATGGCGCTGATCTCAAGCACCACAGCAAGCAGTGTCATAATGCATGCTAAATCCATCTTCGCCAGACATGGAATTCCCAGGATTGCCGTTAGCGACAATGGTCCGTGCTTCAACTGTAAGGAGTGGCAACAGTTTGCAGCACAGTATGACTTTCAGCACATCACATCCAGTCCTTTGTATGCTCAGTCAAATGGTAAGGCAGAGAAAGGTGTTCAAGTTCTCAAACAGCTACTGAAGAAAGCGACAGAAAGCAAGTCTGATCCTTATCTCGCCTTGCTGAGCCACCGAGCCTCACCTTTAGACTGTGGTTCTTCACCTGCTGAACTCCTAATGGGTCGCAAGTTGCGTACCACGCTACCCTGCTGTGCAAAAGAAAAGCAGAGCAAGGAACTGAGACAGAGACTTCAACTGTTAAAGCTGAAACAGAAATCATACTATGACAAGTTATCCAAAACCCTAAAACCATTGACAAGGGATGATGTTGTCAGGATTGAGGATCCAGATGCATGGAACAGGAAAGCTACAGTTCTTGAGGAAGTAGGACCAAGGTCATACACTGTTAGAACTGAGGAAGGACAGATTCTCAGGAGGAACCGCCGTTCCCTCCTAAAAACGCAAGAGACTATCCAAGAGCAGATTGATGACAATGCCGCAACTGAATCTTGTCAATCACCACCAGAACAATCTAACACAAACACACATACAGGCTCTCATGGAAACACATCAGACTTACCTGTGCTGAGAAGATCCACATGTGAAGTAAAAAAGCCTGATAGACTTAATCTTTGAGTATAAAGTAAAGCTTTGAAAATGTGTTGACTGTTGTGAAAATGTTTATGTTTATAGAGCACTAACAAAAGTGTTACTGATATCATCTTTATCGTGTTTCTTGAAAGTTGATTGATATTGATTGATATTGATTTTGTTTAACTTCAAAGAAAGGGGGCTGTAATGATCAGTAACCTGTCATTCTAGAATGGTACACTAGGTGGAGCTGTAGAGCTGTATGTATATAAGAGTAGGCTACCCACAAGGCAGTAGTCAAGATGGAGGCTGTACAAGTCCACATGTGCTCAATAAAGTGACTAGCTAGAAGCTAGCTGTTCATAATGATAATGTCTATTTATTTATGAACATAACAACACTCACTCTCACACACTCTCTCTCACACGCACACAGACCCACTCACACACTCACTCACTCACTCACACATACACACACACACTCACTCACACTCATTCACATATTCACACACACACCCACACACACTCATACTCACACACCCATACACGCATTCATACTCTCACTCACACACTCTCTCACACACCCCCCACACACTCAGACACTCACACACACGCTCTCACACACACACTCACACTCACTCACTCACTCACACACACACTCACTCACACACACACTCTCACACACACACTCACACTCACTCAATCACACACACACTCACTCACACACTCACTCATACATACACACACACACACTGTCATACACACTCACACTCACACACACACACTCACACACTCACTCACACACTCACTCACACACTCACTCACACACTCACACACTCACTCACACACTCACTCACACTCATAATCACTCACACTCACACACTCACACACACTCACTCACAGTCACACACACAATCACACACACACTCAGTCACACACACGCACACACTCACTCACACAGTCACACTCACACTCACCTTTGGTTGGAGCGATGATAGACCATATCTAAAAAGCTGATTACATTTGTTAGAATGAGCAATTAGCCCTAATATTGAGCAAGAGAATCACAATGGAAAAATCTACAAAAATATTCACAGGGAGCAAACAAAGAGAAGCAGCGACGCTGAAGGAAAAGGTCCTGAACAGGAAGGACAACAATGAGCAGAAAGGAGTCAAACACATTTAAATAGGTAAAGAAAGAGTGAAAAGATAGATAAATTAGATGAAAGGAAGGAAACAGAAGATAAGGATAAAATGGAGAGAGAGGAGAAGGAGGGAAGGAAAGTGAGGAGGAGAAAAGAGGGGAGGGAGGAGAAAGGAAAGAGAGATATGGGAGAGAATGAGGGATAAAAGGAGAGAGACAGGAGAAGGAAAAGGAGGGAAAGAGCATAACGGAAAGACACTGAAAGAGGTAAAGAAAGGAAGAATGAGCGAGGACAAGGGAGAACAATAGAAAGACAGGAAAAGAGAAGAAGTAGAGATGGAGGAAGGAGAAATGGGGAGAGAAAGAGGGGAAGAGAAGAGAGAAATAGGAGAGAGAGAGAAAGAGGATTAGAGAGAAGGAGGGAGAGGACTAGAGGGGATGGGAGCGAGTAAAGATGGAAAGAGAGAAGTGCTGTAAACGGCACTGTAAAATAGAGGGCAGACATGGGGAATTAGCTGGCTCGTTTATCACAGCTGATATTTGACATTTCTGTGCAGAATTTATGGTTGCAAGCCGTTAAAATCCCCACTTCTCAAGACAAAGCCCTTAAGTGTTGATTTAAGCCCGGAGACAGGAAAATTGGAGAGCGAGTGCCTCCGGGCCAAGCTGGAGGATACAAGGGACGGGGACAAAAGCTGTGCCCTGAATCCGTTAAACCAGATGAGACTGAATATCAGGCACCTGATGAAGGGAGAGCCGAGCCTGGCCACTCAGTGGCTGGATAATGACTCGTTCAGTGTGGGGAGGGACTCAACTCTGCCGTGGAATCACGGGGACCTGAGATGGATGGAAGTGAAGGATTTATTTGTACAAGATTAATGAAGTGACCCAGGTGTCAGACGCTATTCCAAAAACATACACTCCTCTCTCCCAGGCATAAATACTTCAGCTAAACCACCTCCGCCAGCACACACCAAGCCGTTGGCAAGTAATCTCCTGTCATTTGACAAAAATTGCACTATAACAAGGTGCAGTGATACTGAGAGAAAAGAGCTTTACTCCAAACAGCTCCATCAGCTTTTCACCATTGTGGCTCTCGCCTTGTTCTATTTCTCTTTCTCTCTTCTTCTACCTCTCTCTTCTCCTCATCTTCCTTCTCTTTTTCTCACCCACTTTCTCCTTCTTTAGGCTCCCCCTTCCTTTCTTTCACTCCCTCATTATATTAGCCGATATCCATCTCTCCCCATCTCTCTCTTTCCCACTTTCTCTCCAGTCGCTCTGTTTTTCCACTGCGGCTTTCTATCACTCCTTTCTTTCTCTGCTCTTTTCTCTTTCATTGACTGCACACGCGCTCCCCCATCTATCTGCGCACGCTATTTTTCCTGTAGTATATATGGGCATATCTGGGTACGCTGTTAACCAGCAGGCTAACCGGGCAATATAAGAGAGAATGGGGTTAGAGTAGAGAGCTCCCGTGTTGGACCAGCATCCCAAAGGCACAAAGCGACATGTGGCCTCCTTTTGTACTAAAATTTCAACATTTCTATAAAAGGATTGAGCAAATCATTTCATATTTGTTGAAATTCAAATGCTCCCAGGGTATGTACAGCAGGGGTTAGATACAGAGTAAAGCTCCCTCTACACTGTCCCATCAAACACTCCCAGGGCAGCGACAGCACAGGTTAGATACAGAGTAAAGCTCCCTCTATACTGTCCCATCAAACACTCCCAGGGCAGCGACAGCACAGGTTAGATACAGAGTAAAGCTCCCTCTACACTGTCCCATCAAACACTCCCAGGGCAGCGACAGCACAGGTTAGATACAGAGTAAAGCTCCCTCTATACTGTCCCATCAAACACTCCCAGGGCAGCGACAGCACAGGTTAGATACAGAGTAAAGCTCCCTCTACACTGTCCCATCAAACACTCCCAGGGCAGTTTCAGCATGGGTTAGATACAGAGTAAAGCTCCCTCTACACTGTCCCATCAAACACTCCCAGGGCAGGTACAGCACGGGTTAGATACAGAATAAAGCTCCCTCTACACTGTCCCATCAAACGCTCCCAGGGTAGGTACAGCACGGGTTAGATACACAGTAAAGCTACCTCTACACTGTCCCCATCAAACACTCCCAGGGCTAGTACAGCACGGGTTAGATACAGAGTAAAGCTCCCTCTACACTGTCCCATCAAACACTCCCAGGGCAGGTACAGCATGGGTTAGATACAGAGTAAAGCTCCCTCTACACTGTCCCATTACACACTTCCAGGGCAGGTACAGCACGGCTTAGATACAGATAAAAACTCCCTGTACACTGTCCCTTCAAACACTCCCAGGGCAGGTACAGCACGGGTTAGATACAGAGTAAAGCTCACTCTACACTGTCCCATCAAACACTCCCAGGGCAGGTACAGCACGGGTTAGATACAGAGTAAAGCTCCCTCTACACTGTCCCATCAAACACTCCCAGGGTAGGTACAGCACGGGTTAGATACACAGTAAAGCTTCCTCTACACTGTCCCCATCAAACACTCCCAGGGCTAGTACAGCACGGGTTAGATACAGAGTAAAGCTCCCTCTACACTGTCCCATCAAACACTCCCAGGGCAGGTACAGCACGAGTTAGATATAGAGTAAAGCTCCCTCTACGCTGTCCCATCAAACACTTCCAGGGCAGGTACAGCATGGCTTAGATACAGAGTAAAGCTCCCTCTACACAGTCCCTTCAAACACTCCCAGAGCAGGTACAGCACTGGTTAGATACAGAGTAAATCTCCCTCTACACTGTTCCATCAAACACTCCCAGGGCAGGTACAGCACGGGTTAGATACAGAGTAAAGTTCCCTTTGCACTGTCCCATCAAACACTCCCAGGGCAGGTACAGCACAGGGTTAGATACAGAGTAAAGCTCCCTCTACACTGTCCCATCAAACACTCCCAGGGCAGGTACAGCATGGGTTAGATACAGAGTAAAGCTCCCTCTACACTGCCCCATCAAACACTCCCAGGGCAGGTACAGCACGGGTTAGATACAGAGTAAAGCTCCCTCTACACTGTCCCATCAAACACTTCCAGGGCAGGTACAGCACAGGGTTAGATACAGAGTAAAGCTCCCTCTACACTGTCCCATCAAACACTCCCAGGGCAGGTACAGCACGGGTTAGATACAGAGTAAAGCTCCCTCTACACTGTCCCATCAAACACTCCCAGGGCAGGTACAGCACGGGTTAGATACAGAGTAAAGCTCCCTCTACACTGTCCCATCAAACACTCCCAGGACAGGTAGTCCCCTCTTTCACCTCTACTCATTTGCATGGCTGTGCATCTTATGTCCTTCTATTCGGATCAATCCTTTCTTCTTCGTCCCCCAGTCGTTTGGTGGGCAAGTGCAGCACTCTGTGCGATCCTCAGTTATACAGATTTCTGGTTCAATCTCTGATGGGTATTGAGTCGCCAACCTCAGCCAAGGTGGCAGTAAGGGCATTACAAGTGATCTCAGAGCCCCAAGTTTGGGCAGGATAAAAAAAAAGAATTTGTGTTCTTGTCCCTGATGTTTGAGCAGTGATCCCTGCTGGAATGTCTGCTTCTGTGGAGTGTTCATAAGGGGACGCTCGGGCTCAGGGATGTCTTGCTCGCCCACCACAGTTGAAATGTTGACACTCGCTGTTTAGTTCAGACATTAGAAATGGCTCTGCAGGTGGCCTCAGAGATATACCCCAGTGTGAGTCAACACCTTCAGAGGAGGAGAGAAAGCAAGAAAGTATTCACTGAGGTCACTGGAGTCAAGTGACAGTCAACCCCGGGGATGGAAACTTTTGAGGATTATGAGGCAGGACGAAATTCTTCTCTCATCCCCCTCCTCCACACTTGAGGAGAGTGATGCAACATGTTTACTGAAGGAGATATAGGCAACAGGATATTATCGAGCTCCCATTATAGATTAAACATTCACTCCCTCCACCACCGGCGTACCATGGCTGCAGTGTGTACCATCTACAAGATGCACTGCAGCAACTCGCCAAGGCTTCTTCGGCAGCATCTCCCAAACCCGCGACCTCTTCCACCTAGAAGGACAAGGGCAGCAGGCGCATGGGAACACCATTCCCTCCAATTTCCCCTCCAAGTCACTCATCATCCTGAATTGGAAATATATCGTCAATCCTTCATCATCCCTGGGTCAAAATCCTGGAACTCCCTCCCTAACAGCACTGTGGGAGCACCTTCACCACACGGACTGCAGCGGTTCAAGAAGGCGGCTCACCACCACCTTCTCAAGGGCAACTAGGGATGGGCAATAAATGCTGGTCTTGCCAGTGACACCCACATCGCGAGAATGAATTTTTAAAATAACTTCACATCATTAGAGTGTGGTCGGAAGGAATTCACCATATTGACTGAAGGACAAGCTCATTTTGGCATGTGTTATTCTACAGATATCTGGGCAAAGGGTGAGAAGTTTGACCTCCTGAAGACCAGCCCCGTGGTCTTCATTCCATGTTGGTTCAGGGTCAGTAGCATAGAAACATCTCCGAACCTCCTGCCAAGTTCAGAGGCAGTCGACCCATCACTGATACTGTGTGGTGATCTCCTCCCAGACCTGCCTCCTGTTGTGCAGACTCAGCCATGGATTGCCTGAATCTCTGGCCACCTCAGTCCCTCCCTCTGTGCTTTCCAACTAGCACATCTGGGCTGGTGAAGAGTTAGTTATGATAGGCGTTTGTTAAGGTTTTAGTCAGTGATAATCCTGTCCTGAGGTTCGAGGGAGGGACGGGGGATGGGGAAGCTTAACTTCGTGAACTGTGGTTTCGTAGTGCTGGTAACAGGAAGTTGCTCTACGCTTTCCTGTTTCGGCACCGATCACCCAATACACACAATTCCTAAATTGCAGGCTCCCCAACCTCAGCCTCCCTCTTCCTCTGGGAGTCAACATTTGGGGAAAAAACGTGTTTTAAAGAAAGAAAGACTTACATTTCTACAGCATCTTTGATGATACAAAGATGGGTGGGAAAGCAAGTTTTGCAGAGGACTCAAAGAATCTGCAAATGGATATAGACAGGCTAAGTGAGTGGGCAAACATTTGGCAGATGGAGTATAATGTGGGACAGTGCGAGGCTATTCACTTTGGCAGGAAAAACAAAAAAGCTAATTATTATTTGAATGGAGAGAGATTACAAAATGCTACAGTTCAGAGGGACCTGGGGGTCCTTGTGCATGAAACACAAAAAGTTAGCATGCAGGTACAGCAAGTAATCAAAAAGGCAAATGGAATGTTGGCCTTTATTTCAAGGGGGTTGGAGAATAAAAGCAGGGAAGTCCTGCTACAACTGTACAGGGTATTGGTGAGACCACACCTGGAGTACTGCGTACAGTTTTGGTCTCCTTATTTAAGGAAGGATATACTTGCATTGGAGGCAGTTCAGAGACGATTCACTAGGTTAATTCCAGAGATGAGGGGGTTGATTTATGAGGAAAGGTTGAGCAGGCTGGGCCTATACTCATTGGAATTCAGAAGAATGAGAGGTGATCTTATTGAAACATATAAGATACTGAGGGGGCTCGACAAGGTAGATGCAGAGAGGATGTTTCCCTTCGTGGGGAAATCTAGAACTCGGGAGCACAGTTTCAGAATAAAGGGTCGCCCTTTCAGAACTGAGATGAGGAGGAATTTCTTCTCTCAGAGGGTCATAAATCTGTGGATTTCACTGCCCCAGAGAGCCGTGGAGGCTGGGTCATTGAATATATTTAAGGTGGAGATAGACAGAGTTTTGCAAGATAAGGGAGTGAAGGGTTATGGGGAGCGGACGGGGAAGTGGCTTTGAGCCCAAGATCAGCCATGATCTTATTGAATGGCGGAGCAGGCTCGAGGGGCCAAGTGGCCTATTCCTGCTCCTATTTCTCATGTTCTTTCACGACCACCGGACGTCCCAAAGAGTTTTATAGCCGATGAAGTACTTTTTGAAGTGTAGTCACTGTTGTAATGTAGGAAACGCGGCAGCCAATTTGCACACAGCAAGCTCCCACAAACAGCAATGTGATAATGACCAGATAATCTCTTTTAGTGATGTTGATTGAGGGATAAATATTGGCTCCAGGACACCGGGGAGAACTCCCCTGCTCTTCTTCGAAATAGTGCCGTGGGATCTTTTACATCCACCTGAGGGTAGAGGGGGCCTCGGTTTAATGTCTCATCTGAAAGACGGCACCTCTGACAGTGCGGCGCTCACTCAGTATTGCCCCTCCGACAGTGCAGCGCTCCCTCAGTACTGCCCCTCCGACAGTGCGGCGCTCCCTCAGTACTGCCCCTCCGACAGTGCAGCGCTCCCTCAGTACTGCCCCTCCGACAGTGCGGCGCTCCCTCAGTACTGCCCCTCCGACAGTGCAGCGCTCCCTCAGTACTGCCCCTCCGACAGTGCAGCACTCCCTCGGTACTGTCCCTCCGACAGTGCGGCGCTCCCTCAGTACTGCCCCTCCGACAGTGCGGCGCTCCCTCAGTACTGCCCCTCCGACAGTGCAGCGCTCCCTCAGTACTGCCCCTCCGACAGTGCAGCGCTCCCTCAGTACTGCCCCTCTGACAGTGCAGCGCTCCCTCAGTACTGCCCCTCCGACAGTGCAGCGCTCCCTCAGTATTGCCCCTCCGACAGTGCAGCGCTCCCTCAGTACTGCCCCTCCGACAGTGCGGCGCTCCCTCAGTACTGCCCCTCCGACAGTGCAGCGCTCCCTCAGTACTGCCCCTCCGACAGTGCGGCACTCCCTCGGTACTGCCCCTCCGACAGTGCAGCGCTCCCTCAGTACTGCCCCTCCGACAGTGCGGCGCTCCCTCAGTACTGCCCCTCCGACAGTGCGGCACTCCCTCGGTACTGCCCCTCCGACAGTGCAGCGCTCCCTCAGTACTGCCCCTCCGACAGTGCGGCACTCCCTCGGTACTGCCCCTCCGACAGTGCAGCGCTCCCTCAGTACTGCCCCTCCGACAGTGCAGCACTCCCTCAGTACTGCCCCTCCGACAGTGCAGCGCTCCCTCAGTACTGCCCCTCCGACAGTGCGGCGCTCCCTCGGTACTGCACTGGAGGGTCAGCCTGGATTTTGTGCTCAAGTCTCTGGAGTGGGACTCGAACTCACGACCTTCTGACTCGGAGGCCAGAGTGCTGCCCACTGAGCTCAGCTGACACCAGCAGCTACATCCCTCCACTTGATAAACACTTTAAAAAAAATCTCCAAATATACCAATGAAAAAAAGTCTTGCACTGCCCTAATTCAGGTTGAATCGCAGTGGCTGTAAATTGTCAACTTTCAGCCGAGACAACAAACTGCCCCACCCCCAATCTCCTCCGATCATGTTATTGGGTAGGTGTCAAAATGGGGAAACCTTGTAAAAAATCAATAGGGAGAAAGGAGACATTCATCTTTCTTAGGCACTACAGCGAAAAGGAAGATGCATTCACCGCTGAAAGGTTTAATGACATTACTTCTGTCCTCAGAATCCCCTGCCGCACTGTGTCTTTCTTCCCTCCTGGCAAGTTGCAAGGCCATTTTCTCAAACTTACCTCTCTGTTGTCTGGTAATGTTCAATCATGTCAGTTCTCCGAGGCAGCATCTTTATCTGAAAATTGTCTGTAGCTGACCCCATTTTTTATATCACCGTTACCAGCAGTGTTGCTGCTTCCATTCCCTGGATGTGCCTTGTCTGCTGTGCTCTCTCCTCTCTCTTGTCTTAGTGCACCAAAATAACCACGGTAAGGAAGAAAGAGATCTATTTTTTGCAGCGACTGCTTTATTACAGTCTCGGGAACATCTCGAAGGGCTTCAGAACCCATGGGATGGTCGTTGGACCTCGTAAAATGGGCCAATGTTGGAGACCTTGGGCCAGCACCGAAAAAGAGGCGTGAAAGACATCCGAGCTGATATTGGGTCAGGCCCTGGCGACTGGCTAAACATGTGTTCGGTCCCTTCCATGTGTGAATGAGAAGCCTAACGCCTGTTTAAGGCCCCCACTCTGTGAAACTGGGCAGTGCGTAGCAGACCAGGAGCCGGACCTAATGCTGTGCCCACATGACCACAATGGGGGTGGGTATTTATCCGACCACCTGAGAGGAGATGATGGTTTGCTTAATGTCCCTGGTAATCCCAGGTAATGAGCCTGGGGTCAGACAACAGACCCTCACTGTAGCAGTTTGAAGTAGGCTGTGAGTGCTGCCATCCCACAACCTGGCTCGTCCGGCTTTGAGACACAGTCCTCAATGCCTGCAGCCTGTGGCCATTTTCAATCTGTGTTCATTTATTTTGTTTTACAACACACCTCTTTAATATAATTAAATCCTAAATTCCTTTCTGTGAAGAAACAAATGACCAGAAATCCTTGGGGGAAAGTTTATCAAAAATAAATCAAATCAAACTGCAGGATTCCTACCCCATTCTTTGAATGAAGGGCCGAGCCTCACAGAGCAACACTCCACCAATCAGATGGCAGCGAGCTCAACACTCCACCAATCAGATGGCAGCGAGCTCAACACTCCACCAATCAGATGGCAGCGAGCTCAACACTCCACCAGTCAGATGGCAGCGTGTTCAACACTCCACCAATCAGATGGCAGCGAGCTCAACACTCCACCAATCAGATAGCAGCGAGCTCAACACTCCACCAATCAGATGGCAGCGAGCTCAACACTCCACCAATCAGATGGCAGCGAGCTCAACACTCCACCAATCAGATGGCAGCGAGCTCAACACTCCACCAATCAGATGGCAGCGAGCTCAACACTCCACCAATCAGATGGCAGCGAGCTCAACACTCCACCAATCAGATGGCAGCGAGCTCAACACTCCACCAATTAGATGGCAGCGAGCTCAACACTCCACCAATCAGATGGCAGCGAGCTCGAGGTTTGAAATCCTGCAGATTGGAGAAAAAAAAGAACGACTTGCATTTCTATAGCGCCTTTCACGACCACCGGATGTCCCAAAGCGCTTTACAGCCAATGAAGTATCTTTGAAGTGTACTCACTGTTGTAATGTAGGAAACATGGCAGCCAATTTGCGCACAGCAAGCTCCCACAAACAGCAATGTGATGATGACCAGATAATCTGTTTCAGTGATATTGGTTAAGGGATAAATATTGGCCCAGGACACTGGGGAGAACTCCCCTGCTCTTCTTCAAAATAGAGCCATGGGATCTTTTACATTCACCTGAGAGGGCAGACAAGGCCTCGGTTTTAACATCTCAGCCGAAAGATGGCCCCTCCGACAGTGCGGCGCTCCCTCAGTACTGCCCCTCCGACAGTGCGGCGCTCCCTCAGTACTGCCCCTCCGACAGTGCGGCGCTCCCTCAGAACTGCCCCGCCGACAGTGCAGCGCTCCCTCAGTACTGACCCTCTGACGGTGCAGCGTTCCCTCAGTACTGCCCCTCCGACAGTGCAGCGCTCCCTCAGTACTGCCCCTCCGACAGTGCAGCGCTCCCTCAGTACTGCCCCTCCGACAGTGCGGCGCTCCCTCAGTACTGCCCTTCCGACAGTGCGGCGCTCCCTCAGTACTGCCCCTCCGACAGTGCAGCGCTCCCTCAGTACCGCCCCTCCGACAGTGCGGCGCTCCCTCAGTACTGCCCCTCCGACAGTGCGGCGCTCCCTCAGTACTGCCCCTCCGACAGTGCAGCACTCCCTCAGTACTGCCCCTCCGACAGTGCAGCGCTCCCTCAGTACTGCCCCTCCGACAGTGCAGCGCTCCCTCAGTACTGACCCTCTGACGGTGCAGCGTTCCCTCAGTACTGCCCCTCCGACAGTGCAGCGCTCCTTCAGTACCGCCCCTCCGACAGTGCGGCGCTCCCTCAGTACTGCCCCTCCGACAGTGCAGTGCTCCCTCAGTACTGCACCTCCGACAGTGCAGCACTCCCTCAGTACTGCCCCTACGACAGTGCCTCGCTCCCTCAGTACTGCCCCTCCGACAGTGCAGCGCTCCCTCAGTACTGACGCTCCGACAGTGCCTCGCTCCCTCAGTACTGCCCCTCCGACAGTGCAGCGCTCCCTCAGTACTGACGCTCCGACAGTGCAGCGCTCCATCAGTACTGCCCCTCCGACAGTGCAGCGCTCCCTCAGTATTGACGCTCCAACAGTGCAGCACTCCCTCAGTACTGCCTCTCCGACAGTGCAGCGCTCCCTCAGTACTGACGCTCCGACAGTGCAGCGCTCCCTCAGTACTGCCTCTCCGACAGTGCGGCGCTCCCTCAGTACTGCCCCTCCAACAGTGCGGCGCTCCCTCAGCACTGCCCCTCCGACAGTGCAGCACTCCCTCAGTACGGCCCCTCCGACAGTGCATCGCTCCCTCAGTACTGCCCCTCCGACAGTGCAGCGCTCCCTCAGTAGTGACGCTCCGACAGTGCAGCGCTCCCTCAGTACTGCCCCTCCGACAGTGCAGCGCTCCCTCAGTACTGCCTCTCCGACAGTGCAGCGCTCCCACAGTACTGACGCTCCAACAGTGCAGCACTCCCTCAGTACTGCCCCTCCGACAGTGCGGCACTCCCTCAGTACTGACCCTCTGACGGTGCAGCGTTCCCTCAGCACTGCCCCTCCGACAGTGCGGCGCTCCCTCAGTACTGCCCCTCCGACAGTGCAGCACTCCCTCAGTACTGCCCCTCCGACAGTGCCTCGCTCCCTCAGTACTGCCCCTCCGACAGTGCAGCGCTCCCTCAGTACTGACGCTCCGACAGTGCAGCGCTCCCTCAGTACTGCCTCTCCGACAGTGCAGCGCTCCCTCAGTACTGACGCTCTGACAGTGCAGCGCTCCCTCAGTACTGCCTCTCCGACAGTGCAGCGCTCCCTCAGTACTGACGCTCCGACAGTGCAGCGCTCCCTCAGTACTGCCTCTCCGACAGTGCCTCGCTCCCTCAGTACTGCCCCTCCGACAGTGCAGCGCTCCCTCAGTACTGACGCTCCGACAGTGCAGCGCTCCCTCAGTACTGCCCCTCCGACAGTGCAGCGCTCCCTCAGTACTGACGCTCCAACAGTGCAGCGCTCCCTCAGTACTGCCTCTCCGACAGTGTGGCGCTCTCTCAGTACTGATGCTCCGGCAGTGCAGCGCTCCCTCAGTACTGCCTCTCCGACAGTGCGGCGCTCCCTCAGTACTGCCCCTCCGACGGTGTGGCGCTCCCTCAGTACTGCCCCTCCGACAGTGCAGCACTCCCTCAGTACTGCCCCTCCGACAGTGCCTCGCTCCCTCAGTACTGCCCCTCCGACAGTGCAGCGCTCCCTCAGTACTGACGCTCCGACAGTGCAGCGCTCCCTCAGTACTGCCCCTCCGACAGTGCAGCGCTCCCTCAGTACTGCCTCTCCGACAGTGCAGCGCTCCCTTAGTACTGACGCTCCGACAGTGCAGCGCTCCCTCAGTACTGCCTCTCCGACAGTGCAGCGCTCCCTCAGTACTGCCCCTCCGACAGTGCAGCACACCCTCAGTACTGACCCTCCGACAGTGCAGCGCTCCCTCAGTATTGCCCCTCCGACAGTGCAGCGCTCCCTCTGTACTGCCTCTCCGACAGTGCAGCGCTCCCTCAGTACTGCCCCTCCGACAGTGCAGCACTCCCTCAGTACTGCCCCTCCGACAGTGCAGCGCTCCCTCAGTATTGCCCCTCTGACAGTGCAGCGCTCCCTCAGTACTGCCTCTCCGACAGTGCAGCGCTCCCTCAGTATTTCCCCTCGAACAGTGCAGCGCTCCCTCAGTACTGCCTCTCCGACAGTGCAGCGCTCCCTCAGTACTGCCTCTCCGACAGTGCAGCGCTCCCTCGGTACTGCCCCTCCGACAGTGCGGCGCTCCCTCGGTACTGCCCCTCCGACAGTGCAGCGCTCCCTCAGTACTGCACTGGAGTGTCAGCCTGGATTTTTGTGCTCAAGTCTCTGGAGCGGGATATAAAACCCTCAACCTGCTGACCCAGAGGTGAGTGTGCTACCCACTGAGCCACGGCTGACTGAAGGACGAGAGCAGTTCCACAGTTTTTAATTGTTGGTAATGAATAAGTTTGAGTTGGAAATGATGTGATGAGAATTGATTTCAACACAGTGAGGATTTAGGGATGATTCAACTTATCAGCCTCATTCCTCATCTTTGATTGTCTTAGAACAGCAGCTCAAGAACGATCAGATTCCACTCAGATTATCTCCAAATGTAATTATCCTACAAGCCTCGATGTGTCCCGTCATCCTCACAATTGTAATTACACAGGGGCTGCCGAAGAGGGACTGCCGAAGAAGAAGAAGAAGAAGAAGAAGAAGAAGAATTACACAGTCATTATACACCTTCAGCTAGAGAGGTCCTCTATCCAGCCCCCTCCCTCGCCCCACCCCACTGCCCCATACATGGTGCAAGGTTCCAAATCTGACTCAACACCTTCTCATGAATGATAAAATTACCAACTCTACTCTTTTCAAATAATTGGTGATGATACTGGAAGAATTCTTCAGGGCTCCGCCCGCACTGACTTCATAACTCTGTTCTTTTGCGACATGTTTACAATTGCACTAGAAATAGCGAAGAGGAAACTTATTTACGATCTTTCTACGCATAACGAGAGCAATTCTGTCCCTGCGATGAACTAAATGAACAGCGAAGGACTGGGTTCAACCAACACCACCATCAGTAGGTCAAGCCATTGAGAATATAGAGTGAAATACTGTTCACTTTTTAGTGAACTTTTATGCACATCAAGTAAGGGGTGTTAATGCTTTCATATTTCTGGGGCACAACATCAGTTGAGATTGGCTACAGAGTAAAGCTCCCTCTACACTGTCCCATCAAACACTCCCAGGGCAGGTACAGCACGGGTTAGATACAGAGTAAAGCTCCCTCTACACTGTCCCATCAAACACTCCCGGGGCAGGTACAGCACGGGTTAGATACAGAGTAAAGCTCCCTCTACACTGTCCCATCAAACACTCCCGGGGCAGGTACAGCACGGGTTAGATACAGAGTAAAGCTCCCTCTACACTGTCCCATCAAACACTCCCAGGGCAGGTACAGCACGGGTTAGATACAGAGTAAAACTCCCTCTACACTGTCCCATCAAACACTCCCAGGGCAGGTACAGCACGGGTTAGGTACAGAGTAAAGCTCCCTCTACACTGTCCCATCAAACACTCCCGGGGCAGGTACAGCACGGGTTAGATACAGAGTAAAGCTCCCTCTACACTGTCCCATCAAACACTCCCGGGGCAGGTACAGCACGGGTTAGATACAGAGTAAAACTCCCTCTACACTGTCCCATCAAACACTCCCAGGGAAGGTACAGCACGGGTTAGGTACAGAGTAAAGCTCCCTCTACACTGTCCCATCAAACACGCCCAGGGAAGGTATAGCACGGGTTAGATACAGAGTAAAGCTCCCTCTACACTGTCGCATCAAACACTCCCAGGGCAGGTACAGCACGGGTTAGATACAGAGTAAAGCTCCCTCTACACTGTCCCATCAAACACTCCTGTAGTGTATGTACCTTTAAGAGTGAACTACTTTTACAGCTCCTGTATACTGTAGTACTGGCAGTGACCACACCTGTATATAAGCCTTGAGCAGGCATCTGTACTGTTAGTTTTTAGACTACCCTCATCCAGTAAACACCTGTTGATTGTTGATCTGCAGTCTCCGTCTAGTTATTGAAGAACACCATACTTTAAGATTCACGGATTCAAAAGTGGCGACGAGGTCGATTCGAATCTACCTGCAACTCTGCATTTCCTCCCAAGGATTCGCTCCGGGAGGACAGTGGAAGAAAGTCGAGGCCCGAAGCACGGGCGTCGACCACGAGCAACCGCCCAGTCATCCGGCAGAGAGTGAACATCGCAGGGGAGGCTGTTGAGAGCTGGGCTTGGTCCTCCAGCCACGACGATCCAGCAACAGACTGGCAACAGGTACAGCGCAGCGCAGACCCTTCCCGGACAGCGGCAGCTAGAGCCGACCGATGGCACAGAAAAGGCCGAGCAGCGTCGACGGGGTAACAGAGAGGGTAAAGCGCACAGGACGCAGCCGGGGGTTGAAGACCGAGCGGCGTCGACGGAAAACAAAAAGAGAGAGAGGGTAAAGCACAGCCGGGGTTCAGGACCGAGCGGCGGCAACAAGAGAGGCGCACAGGAGAACGCGCAGAGCACAGCCAGGGCTCAAGGGCTGAGCAGCGTCCGCGGGGAAAGGAAGGAAGCGCGGGAGATGCCATTTGAGCCGCGGAGAAGAAAGGAAAGTGCGGGAGACGCCATTTTGAGCCAGCAGGGAAGAAGGGAGAGTGTGGGAGACGCCATTTTAGCCAGTCTAACCACACCCAAGGATGCCGAAGAGTGGCAGTGTCACAGCGTTCGACAATGAAGTCAAAGATTGGGCGACATATGTGGAATGCATTGAGGTGTACTGCAAGGCGAATGAAGTGCCAGATGCCAGGAAAGCACTGATTTTGTTGAATTCCATGGGTGCAAAAACGTATGGCTTACTGCGAAACCTAATAACCCCAGAGAAGCCAGTGGATAAGGATTTCGAAAGCATAGTGGAAATCCTACAGGACTACTTAAACCCCACACCGCTGCTGATAGCAGAAAGATTTAAGTTCCACAAAAGGAACCAGCATAAAGACAAAAGTAATGCTGAGTATTTAACGGAACTGCGCAAGCTATCGAAACACTGCCAGTTTGGAATGGGACTAGCAGATATGTTAAGGGACAAGTTTGTGTGTGGGCTTCAAAGTGAAGGAACCCAGAAACGGCTTCTATCAGAAAAGGATCTTACGCTGGGCAAGGCTTTCAGCATCGCAGTATCACACGAAGCAGCCGCACGGGGCGCTGCAGAGATACAACGGAGACCGCAAGAATATGGCACCAATGAAATGTCATATGGAGCAGGGAAGTGTTATCGCTGCGGCAGAACAACACACGACCAGAAGGATTGTTGGTTCAAGGACCAAGTGTGCAGACAGTGTGGAAAAGCAGGACACATAGCAAGAGTCTGCAGGTCAGGGAAGAAAACCAGCAGCAAGAAATCTCCACAGGAGAAGTACGAAAAGGTACATAAGGTGATGGACAGTAGTTCAGATGAACAGAAAAGTGATACAGACTCCGGAAGCAAGGAGCTGGGTTGTCTGAAACTACATAATATAATCAAAATGGAGGATCACCAGACTATCTGGGTCACGTTCAAGATAGACGGAGTCCAAGTGAAAATGGAATTGGACACAGGATCAGCCCTAACAGTCATAAACCGAAGGGACTACAAGCGGCTATTCTCACATATACCCTTGAAAGCTACAGAGATTGTCTTGAAGACGTATACGGGGCAAAAAGTCTACCCCAAAGGAAAAATAAGGGTGAACGTGATATGCAACGGCCAGGAAATACCAAAAATGGAACTATATGTATTGCCAGATGGAGGACCACCACTACTAGGATGTGAATGGATCCGGAAGATACAATTAGATTGGCATTCCATACAGGCACTGCAGGTTGAGGCCAAAAAGGATGACGACGTCACACCTGGACGACTGTCAAAAATGCTAACTGACGCACAAGAAGTGTTCCAGGAGGGACTCGGAACATTAAAAGGCACAACAGCGATGATTAAAATAGAGGAAAATGCAAGCCCAAAGTTTTTTAAGGCCAGACCGGTGCCTTGTGCGATCCGACCAGCCGTCGAAGCAGAGCTGGAAGGTTTGGAACGTTCAGGAGTACTGTCCAAAGTGGACTGGAGCGAGTGGGCTACACCCATCGTTCCTGTAATGACGAGGTCGTTGAGTAATACGCCTGGGGAACCAAAGAAGGTCCGCATCTGTGGGGATTTTAAGGTGACAGTGAACCCAGTCCTTCACACGGTACAATATCCGCTTCCACGGATTGAAGATATTTTCGCCTCACTATCTGGAGGAAAATGCTTCACTAAGATTGATCTGGCCCAGGCGTACCTGCAAATGGAGGTAGAAGAAGCCTCGAAACAATACCTCACGATCAACACTCACAAAGGTCTCTACCAATACAACCGGCTGGTGTTCGGGGAAGCATCGGCTTTGGCTATTTGGCAAAGGGCAATGGATCAAGTCCTGCAAGGGATTCCAGGGACCCAGTGTTATTTGGACGACATCCTGGTCATGGGTGAAAATGACAGTGATCACCTCGTCAACCTGGAGAAGGTGCTCACTAGATTGAAGGAATATGGGCTACGAGCTAATCGCCACAAGTGCGAGTTTTTCCAGAAGCAGATCTCGTATTGTGGCCACGTTATTGATGAAGAGGGGTTACATAAGTCCCCTGAAAAGATTGAGGCAGTAGTCAAGGCTCCAGCACCGGAAAATGTGTCACAACTGAGGTCGTTCCTCGGGCTGGTGATCTACTACCATAAGTTCTTACCAAATTTGTCTACAGTATTACACCCACTGAACAACCTACTGCAAACGGGGGTACCATGGAAGTGGAATGACGAATGTAAACGAGCTTTCCAGAAGTGCAAAGAATTGATCACATCAAAAGAGGTGTTGGCCCATTTCAACCCAGCACTACCAATTCGGTTGGCGTGTGATGCATCACCCTATGGTATTGGAGCGGTGCTGTCGCACAAATTCCCAGACGGGTTGGAGAGGCCAGTAGCCTTTGCGTCTCGGTCACTAACCTCAGCCGAGCGCAACTACGCACAGATTGACAGGGAGGCCCTCAGCCTATCGCAGAGAATCGCAGAATCGCAGAAACCCCACAGTGCAGATAGAGGCCATTTCGGCCCATCGAGCCTGCACCGACACATATCCAACCCGATCCCTGTAACCCCTACACCAACACATATCCCACCCTATCCCCGTAACCCCACGTATTTAATCCCCCTAACACTAAGGGTCAATTTATCATAGCCAATCAACCTAACCCGCACATCTTTGGCCTAGTATGGGGAGTAAAAAAATTCAACCACTATCTGCATGGGCAGAAGTTCACCTTGCTGACTGACCACCAACCACTTGTCTCCATCTTTAATCCCAAGAAGGGCGTTCCGGTGATGACTTCACAACGGCTACAAAGATGGTCCCTTTTTCTAGGGGCGAACCAATATGAAATAGAGTATAAGGGCACGAAACAGCATGGAAACGCTGATGGGCTATCACACCTGCCACTGCCTACTGTGGAGGAAGCACCAGCAGTGGACCCTGTCGAAATATTTTATTCGTCGATAATTGAACGCTTGCCAGTAACTAACGCGGATATAGAGAAGGAGACCCGGAATGATCCGACACTGTCTCGGGTATATGATTTGACGGTGAAGGGATGGCCAACACATGGCGACTCACTGTTGCCAGCATTCTCATCCAGAAGAGAACAGCTGTCAGTATGCCAGGGGACAGTGATGTGTGGATCCCAAGTGGTAATTCCACCCAAGGGAGAGAGTGCTCAATGAGCTTCATGAAGGCCATCTGGGAGGGGTGAAAATGAAATGCCTTGCTAGGGCTTTTGTGTGGTGGCCGGGGATCGATCAACAAATCGAGAACCTAACAAAGAGCTGCTCAGGATGCCAGAAGGTCCAAAATGCACCACCACATGCCCCTCTACACCCATGGGAGTGGCCTTCCTCTCCATGGCAATGGGTGCATATTGATTTTGCTGGTCCATTCATGGACTCAATGTTCTTAATAGCAGTGGATGCGCACTCGAAATGGCCTGAGGTGATCAAAATTTCCTCCACCACTACGGAGAAAACGATTGCAGTCCTACGGACCATATTTGCCAGGAACGGCTTGCCAGAGCAGATTTGCTCTGATAACGGAGCACAATTTGTGTCTGAAGAGTTCCGGAAATTTATGAGAAGGAATGGGGTAAGGCATTACACATCCGCCCCGTATCATCCAGCCACAAATGGATTGGCTGAGAGGTTCGTACAAACCTTTAAAAAGGCAGTAAGGGCCATGTGCGATGATGACATTCCACTGCAGCATAAGGTGGACAATTTCCTGTTAGCCTAGAGAAATGCGACACATACAGTTACCAACCAGACCCCGGCCATGATGTTCTTTAACCGAAGGTTGAGATCTCGTCTGGACTTTCTCAGACCAAATGTGCGAAGAAATGTTGAGGATAAGCAATTCCAGCACATCAATGAGAAGCCGACAAGGAGCTTCAATGTAGGACAACCAGTCTTGGCCCGTGACTACCGAACAGAGAAATGGCAACCCGGAACGATATGCACACGGCAGGGGCCACTAATGTACACAGTGGATGTCGGGGAGAACATTGTGAGACGCCACGTCGACCAGATCCTAGCGTCACAGGAACAAGTCAACCCCATGTCTCGCGTACCTGGGGATGAACCCGACATACCTGTAGCATCTACCCCAGAAACAGTAGCAGCGGAAACTGATGAACTAACCGACGACAGGGGGCCAGAATCGCTTCCGCACCAAGAACAAGACACTCAGGAAAGGCGCTATCCAGAAAGGATCAGGAAGCCGCCCCACAAACTGAATTTATAAATGGACTATTTCAGTTAATGTGCATGTTAAAGTGTTAACTGTTATTTGAATGTTATGGTACTGTTAATCTAAAAGGGGAGGAATTGTAGTGTATGTACCTTTAAGAGAAAACTACTTTTACAGCTCCTGTATACTGTAGTACCGGCAGTGACCACAACTGTATATAAGCCTTGAGCAGGCATCTGTACTGTTAGTTTTTAGACTACCCTGATCCAGTAAACACCTGTTGATTGTTGATCTGCAGTCTCCGTCTAGTTATTGAAGAACATCATACTTTAAGATTCACGGATTCAACAACTCCCAGGGCAGGTACAGCAAGGGTTAGATACAGAGTAAAGCTCCCTCTACACTGTCCCATGAAACACTCCCAGGGCAGGTACAGCACGGGTTAGATACAGAGTAAAGCTCCCTCTACACTGTCCCATCAAACACTCCCAGGGCAGATACAGCACGGGGTTAGATACAGAGTAAAGCTCCCTCTACACTGTCCCATCAAACACTCCCAGGGCAGGTACAGCATGGGTTAGATACAGAGTAAAGCTCCCTCTACACTGCCCCATCAAACACTCCCAGGGCAGGTACAGCACGGGTTAGATACAGAGTAAAGCTCCCTCTTCACTGGCCCATCAAACACTCCCAGGGCAGGTACAGCACAAGTTAGATACAGAGTAAAGCTCCCGCTACACTGTCCCATCAAACACTCCCAGGACAGGTACAGCACAGGTTAGATACAGAGTAAAGCTCCCTCTACACTGTCCCATCAAACACTCCCAGGGCTGGTACAGCACGGGTTAGATACAGAGTAAAGCTCCCTCTACACTGTCCCATCAAACACTCCCAGGGCAGGTACAGCACGGGTTAGATACAGAGTAAAGCTCCCTCTACACTGTCCCATCAAACACTCCCGGGGCAGGTACAGCACGGGTTAGATACAGAGTAAAGCTCCCTCTACACTGTCCCATCAAACACTCCCAGGGCAGGTACATTTATGGGTTAGATACAGAGTAAAGCTCCCTCTACACTGTCCCATCAAACACTCCCAGGTCAGGTACAGCACGGGTTAGATACAGAGTAAAGCTCCCTCTACACTGTCCCATCAAACACTCCCAGGGCAGGTACAACATAGGAGGTTAAGAGATCTAATAGATGTGTTCAAAACTTATGAGGGGTTTTGATAGATTAAATAAGGAGAAACTGTTTCCACTGTCAGGAGGGTCGGTAACTGGAGGACACAGATTTAAGATAATTGGCTAAAAAGCCAGAGGCGACATGAGAAGATTTCTTTTTACGCAGTGAGTTGTTGTGATCTGGAACGCGCTGCCTGAAAGGGCAGTGGAAGCAGATTCAATAGTAACTTTCAAAAGGGAATTGGATAAATACTTGAAAAGAAATAAATTGCAGGGCTTTGGGGAAGTGAGTGACAGCGAGTGGTGAAACTTCGCTCCATTTATGAATACAGTTCCATCGCCCTGTCACTACCTTAATTCGTAGTTTATATCAGTGTGATTGTGGTCACCTCATAAATATATCGTTTAATATCAGCCAGGTCCCCTCTGGAGAAGTAAATTTTAAAAAATGAAGCTTATAAATAAGTAAATAGAAAATCAGCAGTTCTTTCTTAAAATTTATTGCTGAAAACTGCTGCATCTTCAAAGGTGGGGAGTTAACCGCTCGCTGGACTGAGAGCTGTGCTAAGAGCAGCGGAGATGGTTTCAGGGACTCTGTTACTGCAGTGCATTAGGAACTGAACTATCACCTTTAGTATCCAAGCCTGCCCGGAGTTATAGGACGGGAAGTCTCCCTGCACTTTCTGTCAAGGATTTGGCAATCTCGAGAGAGCATGGTCCAGGAGCACAAAGTGTCGTTATTTCAGCACCAATGGCAATCTCACTCAGAGAGGACATAGGATGGCTGGGGGATCAGGTACATTGTGGGAACAGTGTAGAGGGAGCTTTACTCTGTATCTAACCCGTGCTGTACATGCCCTGGGAGTGTTTGATGGGACAGTGTAGAGGGAGCTTTACTCTGTATCTAACCCGTGCTGTACCTGCCCTGGGAGTGTTTGATGGGACAGTGCAGAGGGAGCTTTACTCTGTATCTAACCCGTGCTGTACCTGCCCTGGGAGTGTTTGATGGGGACAGTGTAGAGGGAGCTTTACTCTGTATCTAACCCGTGCTGTACCTGCCCTGGGAGTGTTTGATGGGACAGTGCAGAGGGAGCTTTACTCTGTATCTAACCCGTGCTGTACCTGCCCTGGGAGTGTTTGATGTGACAGTGTAGAGAGAGCTTTACTCTGTATCTAACCCGTGCTGTACCTGCCCTGGGAGTGTTTGATGGGACAGTGTAGAGGGAGCTTTACTCTGTATCTAACCCGTGCTGTACCTGCCCTGGGAGTGTTTGATGGGACAGTGTAGAGGGAGCTTTACTCTGTATCTAACCCGTGCTGTACCTGCCCTGGGAGTGTTTGATGGGACAGTGTAGAGGGAGCTTTACTCTGTATCTAACCCGTGCTGTACCTGCCCTGGGAGTGTTTGATGGGACAGTGTAGAGGGAGCTTTACTCCGTACCTAATCCGTGCTGTACCTGCCCTGGGAGTGTTTGATGGGACAGTGTAGAGAGAGCTTTACTCTGTATCTAACCCCGTGCTGTACCTGCCCTGGGAGTGTTTGCTGGGACAGTGTAGAGGGAGCTTTACTCTGTATGTAACCCGTGCTGTACATGCCCTGGGAGTGTTTGATGGGACAATGTAGAGGGAGCTTTACTCTGTATCTAACCAGTGCTGTACCTGCCCTGGGAGTGTTTGATGGGACAGTGCAGAGGGAGCTTTACTCTGTATCTAACCCGTGCTGTACCTGCCCTGGGAGTGTTTGATGTGACAGTGTAGAGAGAGCTTTACTCTGTATCTAACCCGTGCTGTACCTGCCCTGGGAGTGTTTGATGGGACAGTGTAGAGGGAGCTTTACTCTGTATCTAACCCGTGCTGTACCTGCCCTGGGAGTGTTTGATGGGACAGTGTAGAGGGAGCTTTACTCTGTATCTAACCCGTGCTGTACCTGCCCTGGGAGTGTTTGATGGGACAGTGTAGAGGGAGCTTTACTCTGTATCTAACCCGTGCTGTACCTGCCCTGGGAGTGTTTGATGGGACAGTGTAGAGGGAGCTTTACTCCGTACCTAATCCGTGCTGTACCTGCCCTGGGAGTGTTTGATGGGACAGTGTAGAGAGAGCTTTACTCTGTATCTAACCCCGTGCTGTACCTGCCCTGGGAGTGTTTGCTGGGACAGTGTAGAGGGAGCTTTACTCTGTATGTAACCCGTGCTGTACCTGCCCTGGGAGTGTTTGACGGGACAGTGTAGAGGGAGCTTTACTCTGTATCTAACCCGTACTGTACCTGCCCTGGGAGTGTTTGACGGGACAGTGTAGAGGGAGCTTTACTCTGTATCTAACCCGTGCTGTACTTGCCCTGGGAGTGTTTGATGGGACAGTGCAGAGGGAGCTTTACTCTGTATCTAACCCGTGCTGTACCTGCCCTGGGAGTGTTTGATGGGACAGTGTAGAGGGAGCTTTACTCTGTATCTAACCCGTGCTGTACCTGCCCTGGGAGTGTTTGATGGGACAGTGTAGAGGGAGCTTTACTCTGCATCTAACCCGTGCTGTACCTGCCCTGGGAGTGTTTGATGGGACAGTGTAGAGGGAGCTTTACTCTGTACCTAATCCGTGCTGTACCTGCCCTGGGAGTGTTTGATGGGACAGTGTAGAGAGAGCTTTACTCTGTATCTAACCCCGTGCTGTACCTGCCCTGGGAGTGTTTGCTGGGACAGTGTAGAGGGAGCTTTACTCTGTATGTAACCCGTGCTGTACCTGCCCTGGGAGTGTTTGACGGGACAGTGTAGAGGGAGCTTTACTCTGTATCTAACCCGTACTGTACCTGCCCTGGGAGTGTTTGACGGGACAGTGTAGAGGGAGCTTTACTCTGTATCTAACCCGTGCTGTACTTGCCCTGGGAGTGTTTGATGGGACAGTGCAGAGGGAGCTTTACTCTGTATCTAACCCGTGCTGTCCCTGCCCTGGGAGTGTTTGATGGGACAGTGCAGAGGGAGCTTTACTCTGTATCTAACCCGTGCTGTACTTGCTCTGGGAGTATGTAGATGGCGTGTCACAACGGACCCTTTACCAGGTATCCACATGCACTTTGCAGCATCGGTAGCAATCTGGAGCGGGAACGTTGTTGATTTTCCCATCATTCTGTATCCTCTGGCGTGCAGAGGCCCACAGTCCCGTCTGCTCTAGTTGAGTTCAGGTAACTGAAGGAGAACAGAGCAACAATACTGGAACCCCATTTGAACCCTAGAAATAGCGCCTTTTTTTTTGCAACAACCTCAAATCTCACTCTGATGTCTCATCTTAACTCTTGTCAGCTCTTGGGAAAAAAAGATTAAAAAATAACAACATTAGATTAAATTAAGCAAGCACGCTTGGAACTTAAGCACAAAATTACACGTGTAATCGCAACAGTCAGGCAGCGGAGTCAAAATAACATTTGGCAGCAGGAAAATTAAAGGTGGGAGCTGCCAAGTCAGTGTTGCTTCTGATGGCGATAATCTCATTCACCTGATTGCACAACCTGAAACAATATCTCCCAATAAAATATTTACAATCAGCTTTTGATGTGCTCAGCCCTTTCCCAAGGATTGATCAGAGGCACGTCGCATCCGTCAGTGGAATTAAAAGCGACGCGATTTTCATGAAAAGAGGTTTAGAAAAACGTGCATCAGGACTTTGAGGCCGAATTCAGGTTCTTATCTTCTCAACGCCTGGAAGCCAGGCTCTCTCATTCATGACTCCAGGCTCTCTTCTCCAGTCAGCTTTTCTCCCCTCCCTGGTTTATCAATAGTACTCTGGTCACCGCTCCTCTCTTGTTCTACCTCAGCTCCACGAACCCCCGTCCTACACAGTCTTTCTAGACATCAGAACAATGGCCATTTTGAGTCAGCTTCTCAGGCGTCTCTGTAAATCTTCCGCCAGAGTTACACCAGTAGACCGGGAGAATCCTGTGGAAAATCCAGCCATGTGTCTTATTACGTCACCCCGCCCCCACCCCCCCCACCCTCCACCACAACAGAGAAACATACAGCACAGAAGGAGGCCATTGACGTCTGTGGCGGCTCTTTGAGAGAGCTATCCCATTAGTCCCTCTCCCCCTGCCCTGTGAAGGAGCTGTCCCATTAGTCCCTCTCCCCCTGCCCTGTGAAGGAGCTGTCCCATTAGTCCCTCTCCCCCTGCTCTGTGAGAGAGCTGTCCCATTAGTCCCTCGCCCCCTGCTCTGTGAGAGAGCTGTCCCATTAGTCCCTTGCCCCCCTGCTCTGTGAGAGAGCTGTCCCATTAGTCCCTCGCCCCCTGCTCTGTGAAGGAGCTGTCCCATTAGTCCCTCTCCCCCCCTGCTCTGTGAAGGAGCTGTCCCATTAGTCCCTCTCCCCCCCTGCTCTGTGAAGGAGCTGTCCCATTAGTCCCTCGCCCCCTGCTCTGTGAAGGAGCTGTCCCATTAGTCCCTCGCCCCCTGCTCTGTGAAGGAGCTGTCCCATTAGTCCCTCGCCCCCCTGCTCTGTGAGAGAGCTGTCCCATTAGTCCCTCTCCCCCTGCCCTGTGAAGGAGCTGTCCCATTAGTCCCTCGCCCCCTGCTCTGTGAAGGAGCTGTCCCATTAGTCCCTCGCCCCCTGCGCTGTGAGAGAGCTGTCCCATTAGTCCCTCGCCCCCTGCTCTGTGAAGGAGCTGTCCCATTAGTCCCTCGCCCCCTGCTCTGTGAGAGAGCTGTCCCATTAGTCCCTCGCCCCCTGCTCTGTGAAGGAGCTGTCCCATTAGTCCCTCGCCCCCTGCTCTGTGAGAGAGCTGTCCCATTAGTCCCTCGCCCCCTGCTCTGTGAGAGAGCTGTCCCATTAGTCCCTCGCCCCCTGCTCTGTGAGAGAGCTGTCCCATTAGTCCCTCGCCCCCTGCTCTGTGAAGGAGCTGTCCCATTAGTCCCTCGCCCCCTGCTCTGTGAAGGAGCTGTCCCATTAGTCCCTTGCCCCCCTGCTCTGTGAGAGAGCTGTCCCATTAGTCCCTCGCCCCCTGCTCTGTGAAGGAGCTGTCCCATTAGTCCCTCGCCCCCTGCTCTGTGAGAGAGCTGTCCCATTAGTCCCTCGCCCCCTGCTCTGTGAAGGAGCTGTCCCATTAGTCCCTCGCACGCTGCTCTGTGAGAGAGCTGTCCCATTAGTCCCTCGCCCCCTGCTCTGTGAAGGAGCTGTCCCATTAGTCCCTCGCCCCCTGCTCTGTGAGAGAGCTGTCCCATTAGTCCCTTGCCCCCCTGCTCTGTGAGAGAGCTGTCCCATTAGTCCCTCGCCCCCCCTGCTCTGTGAGAGAGCTGTCCCATTAGTCCCTCGCCCCCTGCTCTGTGAAGGAGCTGTCCCATTAGTCCCTTGCCCCCTGCTCTGTGAGAGAGCTGTCCCATTAGTCCCTCGCCCCCTTCTCTGTGAGAGAGCTGTCCCATTAGTCCCTCGCCCCCCTGCTCTGTGAGAGAGCTGTCCCATTAGTCCCTCTCCCCTGCTCTGTGAGAGTGCTGTCCCATTAGTCCCTCGCCCCCTGCTCTGTGAGAGAGCTGTCCCATTAGTCCCTCTCCCCTGCTCTGTGAGAGAGCTGTCCCATTAGTCCCTCTCCCCTGCTCTGTGAGAGTGCTGTCCCATTAGTCCCTCGCCCCCTGCTCTGTGAAGGAGCTGTCCCATTAGTCCCTCTCCCCTGCTCTGTGAAGGAGCTGTCCCATTAGTCCCTTGCCCCCCTGCTCTGTGAGAGAGCTGTCCCATTAGTCCCTCGCCCCCTGCTCTGTGAGAGTGCTGTCCCATTAGTCCCTCGCCCCCTGCTCTGTGAGAGAGCTGTCCCATTAGTCCCTCTCCCCTGCTCTGTGAGAGTGCTGTCCCATTAGTCCCTCGCCCCCTGCTCTGTGAGAGAGCTGTCCCATTAGTCCCTCGCCCCCTGCTCTGTGAAGGAGCTGTCCCATTAGTCCCTTGCCCCCTGCTCTGTGAGAGAGCTGTCCCATTAGTCCCTCGCCCCCTGCTCTGTGAGAGTGCTGTCCCATTAGCCCCTCACCCCCTGCTCTGTGAGAGAGCTGTCCCATTAGTCCCTCGCCCCCCTGCTCTGTGAAGGAGCTGTCCCATTAGTCCCTCGCCCCCCTGCTCTGTGAGAGAGCTGTCCCATTAGTCCCTCTCCCCCTGCCCTGTGAAGGAGCTGTCCCATTAGTCCCTCGCCCCCTGCTCTGTGAAGGAGCTGTCCCATTAGTCCCTCTCCCCCTGCTCTGTGAAGGAGCTGTCCCATTAGTCCCTCGCCCCCTGCTCTGTGAGAGAGCTGTCCCATTAGTCCCTTGCCCCCCTGCTCTGTGAGAGAGCTGTCCCATTAGTCCCTTGCCCCCCTGCTCTGTGAGAGAGCTGTCCCATTAGTCCCTCGCCCCCCTGCTCTGTGAGAGAGCTGTCCCATTAGTCCCTCGCCCCCCTGCTCTGTGAGAGAGCTGTCCCATTAGTCCCTCTCCCCCTGCCCTGTGAAGGAGCTGTCCCATTAGTCCCTCGCCCCCTGCTCTGTGAAGGAGCTGTCCCATTAGTCCCTCTCCCCCTGCTCTGTGAAGGAGCTGTCCCATTAGTCCCTCGCCCCCTGCTCTGTGAGAGAGCTGTCCCATTAGTCCCTTGCCCCCCTGCTCTGTGAGAGAGCTGTCCCATTAGTCCCTTGCCCCCCTGCTCTGTGAGAGAGCTGTCCCATTAGTCCCTCGCCCCCCTGCTCTGTGAAGGAGCTGTCCCATTAGTCCCTCGCCCCCCTGCTCTGTGAGAGAGCTGTCCCATTAGTCCCTTGCCCCCCTGCTCTGTGAGAGAGCTGTCCCATTAGTCCCTCGCCCCCTGCTCTGTGAAGGAGCTGTCCCATTAGTCCCTCGCCCCCTGCTCTGTGAGAGAGCTGTCCCATTAGTCCCTCGCCCCCTGCTCTGTGAAGGAGCTGTCCCATTAGTCCCTCGCCCCCTGCTCTGTGAGAGAGCTGTCCCATTAGTCCCTCTCCCCCTGCTCTGTGAAAGAGCTGTCCCATTAGTCCCTCTCCCCCTGCTCTGTGAAAGAGCTGTCCCATTAGTCCCTCGCCCCCTGCTCTGTGAAAGAGCTGTCCCATTAGTCCCTCGCCCCCTGCTCTGTGAGAGAGCTGTCCCATTAGTCCCTCTCCCCCTGCCCTGTGACGGAGCTGTCCCATTAGTCCCTCGCCCCCTGCCCTGTGAAGGAGCTGTCCCATTAGTCCCTCGCCCCCTGCCCTGTGAAGGAGCTGTCCCATTAGTCCCTCGCCCCCTGCTCTGTGAGAGAGCTGTCCCATTAGTCCCTCGCCCCCTGCTCTGTGAAGGAGCTGTCCCATTAGTCCCTCACCCCCTGCTCTGTGAGAGAGCTGTCCCATTAGTCCCTCGCCCCCCTGCTCTGTGAGAGAGCTGTCCCATTAGTCCCTCTCCCCCTGCTCTGTGAAGGAGCTGTCCCATTAGTCCCTCGCCCCCTGCTCTGTGAAGGAGCTGTCCAATTAGTCCCTCACCCCCTGCTCCGTGAATGCTCTCAAATCATGAGAGTAGGACAAAGCGCCAAAGGTGCAAACTAGTTTACGGCTAAATTTGCGACTGATATCAGGACGTTCTTCTTCACACAGAGAGTGATCAGAACTTGGAACACACTCTGGGTAAAGGAGTGGAGGTGAAAAATTGGAATTATTTAAGAAACAATTGGATGCTACAATGGGGAAAGATAAGGAGCATTCTGGATGAATGAACTAATGGTCCGAATGACCTTGTGAATTATCTTGTGAACTTCTGCCTCCACATGCTCCTCCAACCAAGACAGAGTCTTCCATAATGGTGCCACGGTCCATCAGAGGGCGGTGTCCTGGCCAATATTTACCCTTCAACTGACATCACTAAAAATCAGATCATCTGTTCATTTATCTCATTGCTGTTTGTGGGATCTTGCTGTGTGCCAATTGGCTGCTGTGTTTCCTACACTACAACAGTGCCCACACTTCAAAGGTGCTTCATTGGCTTAAAACACTTTGGGACGTCCTGAGGTCATGAAAATAAAAACATAAGAAATAGGAGCAGGAGTCGGCCATTCGGCCCCTCGAGCCTGCTCCACCATTTAATGAGATCATGGCTGATCATCCACCTCAACTCCACCTTCCCACCCGATCCCCATATCCCTTGATTCCCTTAGTTCCCAAAAATCTATCGATCTCTGTCTTGAATATACTCAACAACTGAGCCTCCACAGCCCTCTGGGGTAGAGAATTCCAAAGATTCACCGCCCTCTGAGTGAAGAAATTTCTCCTCATCTCAGTCCTAAATGGCCGACCCCTTATTCTGAGACTGTGACCCCTGGTTCTAGACTCCCCAGCCAGGGGAAACATCCTTCCTGCATCTGCCCTGTCAAGCCCTGTAAGGATTTTATATGTTTCAATGAGATCATCTGATTCCTAAGAGCATAAGTATTCTTCTAAACTCTAGAGAATATAGGCCTAGTCTACTCAATCTCTCCTCCATAGGACAATCCCCCCATCCCAGGAACCAGTCTGGTGAACCTTCATTGCACTCCCTCTATGGCAAGTATATCCTTCCTTAGGTAAGGAGACCAAAACTGTACACAATACTCCAGGTGTGGCCTCACCAGGGCCCTGTACAACTGTAGTAAGATGTCTTTACTCTTATACAAATGCAAGTTATTTCTTTCTCTTTGGTGACTCTGGACATACTTCAAGATTGGGCCAGGTGACCTTGAGGGCAGGGAGTCTGAGTGTGAGGTAACCCAGCGGTCTAAAGGAAGTCTCCACGTAGAGTAACAGGCAGAGTGTAAAAGTGGTATGATTACTCCTTGCATGTGTCAATGAGCCAAATGTGAAACGCGTCAACAAAAAAACGGTTTACATTTACAAACAAGAAACGTCAGTGTTGTCTTTGGTGCGAATTGCTGAAATAATCCCACAATGACAGATGACTTCAGGTGCACATTCAGACAGACTGGAGGCTGACAGATATTGTGTGCCTCGTTAATCACTAACAGTGTAATCAGTAACAGAATCAGGAACCAGGCCTGCAGTCTGTTCAAATAAACACACAGTGCTTCACGCACTTAACCCATTCATCAGATACAGGCCCAGGCTGCAACCACAGAACAGAGGGAGGGAGGGAGGGAGGAAGGAAGAAAGAAAGGAAGGAAGGAAGGAAGGCAGGAAGGAAGGGAAGGAAAAAGGAAGGAAGGAAGGAAGGAAAGGAAGGAAGGAAGGAAGGAAGTGAAGAATGAAGGGAGGAAGGGAAGGATGAAGGAAGGAAGGGAAGGAAAGAAGAAAGGAAGGGAAGAAGGGAAGAAGGAAGGAAAGAAGGAAAGAAAGGAAGAAGGAAGGAAGGAAGGAAGGAAAGATGGAAGGAAAGATGGAAGGAAGGAAAGATGGAAGGGAAGGAAAGGAAAAAGGAAGGAAGGAAGGAAGGAAGGAAGGAAAGATGGAAGGAAAGATGGAAGGAAGGAAAGATGGAAGGGAAGGAAAGGAAAAAGGAAGGAAGGAAGGAAGGAAGGAAAGATGGAAGGAAGGAAGGAAGGGACAAAGGAAACAAGGAAGGAAGGAAAGAAAGAAGGAAGGAGGAAGGAAGGAAAGAAAGAAGGAAGGGAAGAAAGGAAGGAGGGAAGAAGGGAAGGAAGAAAGACTTACATTTCTATCGCAACTTTCACAATCTCAGGATGTCCCAAAGCGCTTTACAGCCAATTAAGTATTTTTGAAGTGTAGTCACTGTTGTAATGTATACACAGCAATACAGGGAGGACAGATGGCATGAATATGTCCAGAGTCACATATACCAAGAATGACTGTACACAGCCTACGACAAGACAGGAAGGCAGATTATTATCTGAATGGCAATAGATTGGGAGAAGGGGAAGTGCAATGAGACCTGGGCATCCTTGTGCACCAGTCGCTGAAAGTAAGCATGCAGGTGCAGCAGGCGGTTAAGAAGGCAAATGGTATGTTGGCCTTCATAGCGAGAGGGTTTGAGTACAGGAACAAGGATGTCTTGCTGCAGTTGTACAGGGCCTTGGTGAGACCACATCTTGAGTATTGTGTGCAGTTTTGGTCGCCTTATCTGAGGAAGGATGTTCTTGCCATGGAAGGAGTGCAGCGAAGATTCATCAGACTGATACCTGGGATGGCAGGAATGACGTATGAGGAGAGATTGGGTCGATTGGGCTTGTACTCACTGGAGTTTAGAAGAATGAGAGGGGAGCTCATCGAAACTTATAAAATTCTAACAGGACTGGACAGACTAGATGCAGGAAGGATGTTCCCGATGGTCGGGGAGTCCAGAACCAGGGGTCACAGTCTAAGGATAAGGGGTAAGCCATTTAGGACAGAGATGAGGAGGAATTTCTTCACCCAGAGAGCGGTGAACCTGTGGAATTCTCTGCCACAGAAGGCAGTAGAGGCCAATTCATTAAATATATTCAAGAAGGAGTTAGATATATTTCTTAAGGCTAAAGGGATCAATGGGTATGGAGAGAAAGCAGGGACAGGGTACTGAATTTGGATGGTCAGCCATGATCTCATTGAATGGCGGAGCAGGTTTGAGGGGCCGAATGGCCTACTCCTGCTCCTATCTTCTATGTTTCTATGTTTCTATGACTGTCTGACTATCACTTGTTTTTATCGCAGGATAGAGAGAGTGAGATAGGAAGAAAGAAACAGAGAATAAAAGAATGATAAGGGAGGAAGGGATGGTGAGGCAAGAGGGGGATTGAATGTAAGAAAGCACGAAGCAATAAAAAGGCCTTTCCTCCTACAGCCCATGCACTCTCTACCCTATCATAGTCTCTACCCTACCCATTCAATCTCCTCCCACAGCTCATGTACACTGCTGCACCATGGCTGCAGTGTGTAGATGCTACAGGATGCCCTGCAGCAACTCAGCAAGGTTACAGTGCTTCCCTCCCTGAGACCTCCAACACCAACAATAACAAGAGTAGCAATGTTGTGGAACATCAGCACCTCCAAGTTCCCCTCCAAGTCAGACACTCTCCTGACTTAAACATAATTTGTTGTTCATTATCATTGGGTCAATAGCCTGAAATTCCCTGCTGGCCCCAGTGTGGGACTGGTACTTACACTGGAAGGAGGCTTATGTAGATCCAATTTTAAAATGGTGGGGTAAGGCAGGGGCGGGTAACTATAGGCCCATTAGCTTGAGGTCAGTAATAAGTAAGACACTCGAAGATATCATTAGGGATGCATTATAATGACCACTTAGATAGAGAAGGAGACCAACTAAATACATATTTTGGTTCTGTCTTCACAAAGGAGGACACAAATAAGCTCCCAGAGATGTCGGGGAACATAGGGTCTGATGAAAGGGTGGAACTGAAAGAAATCAGTATTTGTAGGGAAATGGTGTTAGGGAAATTGATGGGATTGAAGGCCGATAAATCCCCAGGGCCTGATAATCTACATCCTAGGCTACTTAAGGAAGTGGCCCTAGAAATAGTAGATGCACTGCTGGTCATCTTCCAACATTCGATGGAATCTGGAACAGTTCCCATGGATTGGCGGGTAGCTAATGTTACCCCACTATTCAAAAAAGGTGGTAGAGAGAAAATGGGGAATTACAGACCGGTAAGCCTGACATCGGTAGTGGGGAAAATGCTAGAGTCCATTATAAAAGATGTAATAGCAGAGCACTTGGAAAACAGTGACAGGATCAGACAAAGTCTGATATTGTTGCTATCACGGAGACATGGTTGAGGGAGGGTCAGGACTGGCAGCTCAATATTCCGGGGTATAGAATCTTCAGGCGAGACAGAGGGGGGTGTAAAAGGGGAGGGGGTGTTGCAATATTAATTAAGGAGTCAATTACTGCTGTAAGGAGGGATGATATATTAGCGGGTTCCTCTAATGAGGCCATATGGGTAGAACTTAAAAACAAAAAGGGGGCAAGCACTTTGCTGGGAGTGTACTATAGGCCCCCAAACAGTCAGGGGGAGATAGAGGAACAGATATGTAGGCAAATCTCCGAGAAGTGCGAAAATAACAGGGTAATAATAGTGGGGGATTTCAACTTCCCCAATATAAATTGGGACAGTCAGAGTGTGAAAGGCTTAGAGGGTGCAGAATTCTTAAAGTGCATCCAGGAGAGCTTTTTGAGCCAACATGTAGAAAGTCCTACAAGAGAGGGGGCGGTACTGGACCTAATTCTGGGGAATGTAGCCGGGCAAGTGGTGGAAGTGTCAGTAGGAGAGCATTTTGGCGACAGTGACCATAATTCGGTGAGATTTAAGGTGGTCATGGAAAAAGACAAAGACGGCCCGGAAATAAGGGTTCTAAATTGGGGGAAGGCCGATTTTAATATGATAAGGCAGGATCTGGCCAAAGTGGACTGGGAGCAGCTGCTTATAGGAAAATCCACATCAAAACAGTGGGAGACTTTCAGAAGGGAAACAGAGAGAGTACAACGCCAACATGTTCCTGTAAAGGTCAAGGGTGGGACCAACAAGCAAAGGGAACCTTGGATGACAAGGGATATACAAAAATGCATTAGAAATAAGAGGGGGGCTTTTGGCAGTTACAAAAGACTAAAGACAGAAGAAGCCCTAGAGGAGTATAAAAAGTGCAGGGGCATACTTAAAAAAGAAATTAGGAGGGCAAGGAGGGGCCATGAAATAACACTGGCGAGCAAAATAAAGGAAAATCCTAAGATGTTTTATAAGTATATTAAGGGCAAGAGGATAACCAGGGAAAGGGTAGGGCCCATTAGGGACCAAAGTGGCAATCTGTGTGTAGAGCCAGAGGATGTAGGCGGGGTTTTAAATGAATTTTTTGCATCTGTGTTCACTATGGAGAAAGACGATGCAGACATAGAAATCGGGCAAGGGGACTGTGACATACTTGAACATATTAGCATCGAGAGGGAGGAGGTGCTAGCGGTTTTAGCGGGCCAAAAAGTGGATAAATCTCCAGGCCCGGACGAGATGTATCCCAGGCTGCTGTGGGAGGCAAGGGAGGAGATTGCAGGGGCTCTGACACTAATTTTCAGAACCTCTCTGGCCACAGGGGATGTACCAGAGGACTGGAGAACAGCTAACGTAGTACCATTATTCAAGAAGGGTAGCAGGGATAAACCAGGGAATTACAGGCCAGTGAGTCTAACATCTGTGGTGGGGAAATTATTGGAAAAAATTCTGAGGAACAAAATTAATCTCCACTTGGAGAGGCAAGGATTAATCGGGGATAGTCAGCATAGCTTTGTTAAGGGTAAATCATGTCTAACAAATCTGATCGAATTTTTCGAGGGGGTGACTAGTGGGGTGGATGAGGGAAATGCTGTGGATGTGGTGTACATGGACTTCAGTAAAGCTTTTGACAAAGTCCCGCATAGGAGACTGGTCAAGAAGGTAAGAGCCCATGGGATCCAGGGTGCCTTGGCGCGTTGGATCCTAAACTGGCTGAGTGGCAGGAGGCAGAGGGTGATGGTCAAAGGTTGCTTTTGTGACTGGAAGCCTGTGTCCAGTGGGGTACCTCAGGGATCGGTGCTGGGTCCCTTATTGTTTGTGATCTACATAAATGATTTGGATGAAAATGTAAAAGGTATGATCAGTAAGTTCGCAGATGACACGAAAATTGGTGGGGTGGTAAATTGCGAGGAGGAAAGCCTCCGGCTACAGGACGATATAAACGGGTTGGTCAGATGGGCGGAAAAGTGGCAAATGGAATTTAACCCTGAAAAGTGCGAGGTGATGCATTTTGGACGGACAAATAAGGCAAGGGAATACACAATGAGTGGTAGGACCCTAGGAAGTACAGAGGGTCAGAGGGACCTTGGTGTACATGTACATAGATCCCTGAAGGCAGCGGAGCAGGTAGATAAGGTGGTTAAAAAGGCATATGGGATACTTGCCTTCATTAGCCGAGGCATAGAATATAAGAGCAGGGAGGTTATGATGGAGCTGTACAAAACGCTGGTGAGGCCACAGCTGGAGTACTGTGTGCAGTTCTGGTCGCCTCACTATAGGAAGGATGTGATTGCTTTGGAGAGGGTGCAGAGAAGATTCACCAGGATGTTACCTGGGATGGAGCGCCTCAGCTATGAAGAGAGGCTGGACAGGCTGGAGTTGTTTTCCTTGGAGCAGAGAAGGCTGAGGGGGGACCTGATTGAGGTGTACAAAATAATGAGGGGCATAGATAGGGTAGATAAAGAGGAACTTTTCCCCTTAGTGGGGGGGTCAATAACAAGGGGGCATAGATTCAGGGTAAGGGGCAGGAGATTTAGAGGGGATTTGAGGAGGAACTTTTTCACCCAGAGGGTGGTTGGAATGTGGAACTCAATGCCTGAAAGGGTGGTGGAGGCAGGAACCCTCACAACATTCAAGAAGCATTTGGATGAGCACTTGAAATGCCATTGCATACAAGGCTATGGACCAAATGCTGGAAAATGGGATTAGACTGGACAGGGATGGATGGGCGGCGCAGACACGATGGGCCGAAGGGCCTCTTTCTGTGCTGTAAAACTCTATGAAGTCAACATGGATTTACAAAAGGTAAATCGTGCTTGACTAATCTACTGGAATTTTTTGAGGATGTAACTGGTAAAATAGATAAGGGAAAACCAGTGGATGTGGTGTATTTGGACTTTCAGAAGGCTTTCGATAAGGTCCCGCATAAGAGATTAGCGTGTAAAGTTAAGGCACATGGGATTGGGGGCAAGGTATTGACTTGGATAGAGAACTGGTTGGCAGACAGAAAGCAAAGAGTTGGAATAAACGGGTCTTTTTCCGAGTGGCAGGCAGTGACTAGTGGGGTACCGCAGGGATCGGTCCTTGGACCCCAGCTATTCACAATATATATTAATGATCTAGACAAGGGAACTAGATGTAATATCTCCAAGTTTGCAGACGACACAAAGCTGGGTGGGCGTGTGTGCTGTGAGGAGGATGCCGAGAAACTCCAAGATGATTTGAACAGGTTGGGTGATTGGGCAGAAGCATGGCAGATGCAATATAACGTGGATAAATGTGAGGTTATCCACTTTGGTGGCAAAAACAGGAAGGCAGATTATTATCTGAACGGCAATAGATTGGGAGAAGGGGAAGTGCAACGAGACCTGGGTGTCCTTGTGCACCAGTCGCTGAAGGTAAGCATGCAGGTGCAGCAGGCGGTTAAGAAGGCAAATGGTATGTTGGCCTTCGTAGCGAGAGGGTTTGAGTACAGGAACAAGGATGTCTTGCTGCAGTTGTACAGGGTCTTGGTGAGACCACATCTTGAGTATTGTGTGCAGTTTTGGTCACCTTATCTGAGAAAGGATGTTCTTGCCATGGAAGGAGTTCAGCGAAGATTCACCAGGCTGATACCTGGGATGGCAAGAATGACGTATGAGGAGAGATTGGGTCGATTGGGGTTATACTCGCTGGAGTTTAGAAGAATGAGAGGGGATCTCATTGAAACTTACAAAATTCTGACAGGACTGGATAGACAAATGCAGGAAGGATGTTCCCGATGGTCGGGGAGTCCAGAACCAGGGGTCACAGTCTAAGGATAAGGGGTAAGCCATCTAGGACAGAAATGAGGAGGAATTTCTTCACCCAGAGAGTGGTGAACCTGTGGAATTCTCTACCACAGAGGGCAGTAGAGGCCAATTAATTAAATATATTCAAGAAGGAGTTGGATATATTTCTTAAGGCTAAAGGGATCAAGGGGTATGGGGAGAAAGCAGGGACAGGGTACTGAATTTGGATGATCAGCCATGATCTCATTGAATGGCGGAGCAGGCTTGAGGGGTCGAATGGCCTACTCCTGCTCCTATCCTCTATGTTTCTATGTAAGGTCTTATCAGGGGCCCCCAAGACGGCTTCTGAAAAAGAATGCTGGGTATTACCAATTTGATTGAAGTTTTTGAAGAAGTCACCAGGTTAGTGGTTGAGGGTAACCCGTTAACCATTGTCTACCTGGACTTTCAGAAACCCATTGATTAATGTACCGCACAAGAGGCTTCTCTGTAAGAGTGAATCTTCAGGAATTGCTGGTAATCTGCTGCAGTGGATGAAGAATTGGGTGAATGCACGCAGTGGTTGTCGATGGATTTGGATCTGCGTGGAGATCGGTCTCCAGTGACGTCCCACAGAGGTCACTGGAGACCTTTGGTCTTTACTATTTCTTTAATGACCTAGATGTAGGGGGAATGATACCAAGATACGTGCGAGGGTAAGGATTGTAGAGGATGCTCAACTACGACAAGCAGATCTCGATGAGTTGGTGGAATGGGTCAGTGTTTGGCAAATGACGTTTAACTTAGAAAAATGTAGAGTTATGGACGTGGGCAGATCTAACGCTAAATATGCATACACACTGACATAAGAAAACTACTGGGCACTTGGTCTGAGTATTAAACAAAGCTTTAATCAACTGTTTTACAACATGGAGGTCTCGTTGTGTCCTTCACTAGTTCCTGTTAAAGAATGTCCTGAGCAAGCTGGGCCCATGCCCGAGTATTTATACTCTCCCTGGACAGCGCCACCAGCAGGCCGCTCAGTATTACTTCATAAGTCATTTCCACATGAATGACCAAATTCATGTCGCACCCTACAGGGAACAGTATTATAACCAGTAGTGAAAGACAGATATCTGGGTATTATAGTGCAGCATTCTCTAAAGGTTCACATACAATGTCGTGAGGCTACAGCTAAAGCAAAACAAGGTACTAGGTTTATTCCCAGGACAAGTCCTTGTACACGATCTTGGTTAGACCTCCGTTAGAATACTGTGTCCAGTTTTGGTCTCCTCACATGGTGGGTGATATTGAGGCTTTGGAGAGGGTGCAGAGGAGGAGCCACTGGCCTAATTCCCAGTCTAAAGCATCTTAGTTATCAAGATAGGCTCAAAGAGCTAGGATTCAATACACTTTAGGAAAGCGTAGACTTAGGGGTGATTTGATCGAGGTTTATAAAATAATGAAGGGACTAGACTATGCTTGTGTGGAACAACAACAGAAAATGCTGGAAATACTCAGCAGGCCAGGCTGCATCCGTGGAGAGAGAAACAGGGTGAACGTTTCAGGTCTGGGACCCTTCATCAGAACTGGAAAAAGCTGGAGATGGAACAGATATTAAGCAGGTGTAGAGACAGGGGGGGGGGGTTTAGGAGGGGAGGAAGGAATTGAAAGAACATGCTGTGAAAATGTTGCAAATGCTGTAGTGTATGTACCTTTAAGAGAGAACTACTTTTACAGCTCCTGTATACTGTAGTACCGGCAGTGACCACACCTGTATATAAGCCTTGAGCATGCCTCTGTACCCCAGTCTTGAGACTACCCTACTCCAGTAAACACCTGTTGATTGTTAAGTTACAGCATCCGTGTGGTTATTGAAAAACATCCTACTCTCAGAATCACGGATCTAACAGTGGCGACGAGTGTCGATTCGAATCTACCTGCAACTCTGCATTTCCCTTCGAGGATTCGCTCCGGAGGGCGGTGGAAGAAAGTCGAGGCCAGAAACACGGGTGTCGACCACGAGCAACCGCCCAGTCGTCCGGCAGAGAGTGAACATCGCAGGGGAGGCTGTGGAGAGCCGGGCTTGGTTCCCCAGCCACGACGATCAGCAACAGACTGACGACAGGTACAGCACAGACCCTTCCCGGACAGCGGCGGCTGGAGCCGACTGACGGCGGAGAGAAAGCCGAGCAGCGTCGACGGGGTAAGACAGAGGGTGAAGCGCACAGGGCGCAGCCGGGAGTTGAAAACCGAGCGGCGTCGAGGAAACACAAAATGGAGAGAGAGAGGGTAAAGCAACAGCCGGGTTCAGGACCGAGCGGCGGAAACGGGAAAGGCGCACAAAAAAAAAGAACGCGCAGAGCACAGCCAGGGCTCAAGGGCTGAACAGTGTCCGCGGGGAGAAGAAGGGAGAGCGCGGGAGACGCCATTGAGCCGCGGAGAAGAAGGAAGAGCGCGGAAGACGCCATTTTTAGAAGCCGCAGAGGAGAAGAAGGGCGAGCACGGGAAGGAAGGAAAGCACGGGAGATGCCATTTTGTGCCAGCGGAGAAGAAGGGGAAGTGCGGGAGATGCCATTTTTGACAGTTAAATCACACCCAGGGATGCCGAAGAGTGGCAGTATCTCTACGTTTGACAATGAAGTCGAAGATTGGGCGACATGTGGAACGTATTGAGGTGTACTGCAGGGCGAATGAAGTGCCAGATGCTAGGAAAGCACTGGTTTTGTTAAATTCCATGGGTGCAAAAACTTATGGGTTACTGCGAAACCTAATAACCCCAGAGAAGCCTATGAACAAGAATTTCGAAAGCATAGTAGAAATCCTACAGGACCACTTAAACCCCACACCACTGCTGATAGCAGAACGATTTAAATTCCATAAAAGGAACCAACACAAAGACGAAAACAATGCTGAGTACCTAACGGAACTGCGCAAGCTATCGAAACACTGCCAGTTTGGAGCGGGACTAGCAGATACATTAAGGGACAAGTTTGTGTGTGGGCTGCAAAGTGAAGGAACCCAGAAATGGCTTCTATCAGAAAAGGATCTTATGCTGGACAAGGCTTTCAGTATGGCAGTATCACACGAAGCAGCCGCAAGGAGCGCTGCAGAGATACAACGGAGACGGCAAGAATATGGCACCAATGAAATGTCCTATGGAACAGGGAAGTGCTATCGCTGCGGCAGAACAACACACGACCAGAAGGATTGTTGGTTCAAGGACCAAGTGTGCAGACAGTGTGGAAAAGCAGGACACATAGCAAGAGTCTGCAGGTCTGGGAAGAAAACCAACAGTAAGAAATCTCCATAGGAGAAGTACAAAAAGGTACACCAGGTGATGGACAGTAGTTCAGACGAACAGAAAAGTGACACAGACTCCGGCAGCAAGGAGCTGGGTTGTCTGAAACTACATAAGGTAACCAAAATGGAGGATCACCAGACTATCTGGGTTACACTCAAAATAGACGGAGTGCAAGTGAAAATGGAATTGGACACAGGATCAGCCCTAACAGTCATAAAACAAAGGAACTACAAGCGGCTATTTTCACATATACCCTTGAAAGCTACAGAGATTGTCTTGACGACGTACACGGGGCAAAAAGTCTACCCCAAAGAAAAAATAAGGGTGAAAGTGATATATAAAGGCCAGGAAATACCTAAAATGGACATATATGTATTGCCAGATGGAGGACCACCACTGCTAGGACGTGAATGGATCCAGAAGATACAATTAGATTGGCATTCCATACAGGCACTGAAGGTTGAGGCCAAAAAGGATGACGACGTCACACCTGGACGGCTGTCAAAAATGCTAACTGACGCAAAATAAGTGTTCCAGGAGGGACTCGGAACACTAAAAGGCATAACAGCAACGATTAAAATAGAGGAAAATGCAAGCCCAAAGTTTCTTAAGGCCAGACCGGTGCCTTATGCGATCAGACCAGCTGTCGAAGCAGAGCTGGAAGGGTTGGAACGTTCAGGAGTACTGTCCAAAGTAGACTGGAGCGAGTGGGCTACACCCATCGTTCCTGTAATGAAGAGGTCGTTGAGTAATACGCCTGGGGAACCAAAGAAGGTCCGCATCTGTGGGGATTTTAAGGTGACAGTGAACCCAGTCCTTCACACGGTACAATATCCGCTTCCACGAATTGAGGATATTTTCGCCTCGCTATCTGGAGGTAAACGCTTCACCAAAATTGATCTAGCCCAGGCGTACTTGCAAATGGAGGTAGAAGAAGCCTCGAAACAATACCTTACGATTCACACTCATAAAGGTCTCTATCAATACAACCGGCTGGTGTTCGGGGTAGCATCGGCTCCGGCTATTTGGCAAAGGGCAATGGATCAAGTCCTGCAAGGGATTCCAGGGACCCAGTGTTATTTGGACGACATCCTGGTCACGGGCGAAAATGACAGTGATCACCTCGCCAACTTGGAGAAGGTGCTCACCAGATTAAAGGAATATGGGCTACGAGCTAATCGCCACAAGTGCGAGTTTTTCCAGAAGCAGATCTCGTGTTGTGGCCACGTCATCGATGAAGAGGGGTTACATAAGTCCCCTGAAAAGATTGAGGCAGTAGTCAAGGCTCCAGCACCGGAAAATGTGTCACAACTGAGGTCGTTCCTCGGGCTGGTAAACCACTACCATAAGTTCTTACCAAATTTGTCCACGGTATTACACCCACTGAACACCCTACTGCAAACAGGGGTACCATGGAAGTGGAGTGACGAACGTAGACGAGCTTTCCAGGAGTGTAAAGAATTGATCACATCTAAAGAGGTGTTGGCCCATTTCAACCCAGCGCTACCAATTCGGTTGGCGTGTGATGCATCACCCTATGGTGTTGGAGCAGTGCTGTCGCACAAATTCCCAGACGGGTTGCAGAGGCCAGTAGCCTTTGCGTCTCGGTCACTAACCTCAGCCGAGCGCAACTACACCCAGATTGACATGGAGGCCCTCAGCCTAGTATGGGGAGTAAAAAAATTCAACCACTATCTGCATGGGCAGAAGTTCACCTTGCTGACTGACCACCAACCACTTGTCTCCATCTTTAATCCTAAGAAGGGCGTTCCAGTGATGACTGCACAACGGTTACAAAGATGGTCCCTGTTTCTAGGGGCGAATCAATATGAAATAGAATATAAAGGCACGAAACAGCATGGAAACGCTGATGGGCTATCGCGCCTGCCACTGCCTACTGTGGAGGAAGCACCAGCAGTGGACCCTATCGAGATATTTTATTCGTCAATAATTGAACGATTGCCAGTAACGAATGCGGATATAGAGAAGGAGACCCGCAATGATCCGATGCTGTCTCGGGTATATGATTTGACGGTGAGGGGATGGCCAACACATGGCGACTCACTGTTGCCAGCATTCTCATCCAGAAGAGAACAGCTGTCAGTATGCCAGGGGACAGTGATGTGTGGATCCAGAGTGGTGATCCCACCCAAGTTAAGGGAGAGAGTGCTAAATGAGCTACATGAAGGCCATCTGGGGGGAATGAAAATGAAAAGCCTTGCTAGGGCTTATGTGTGGTGGCCGGGAATCGATCAACAAATCGAAGACCTAACCAAGAGCTGCTCAGGATGCCAGAAGGTCCAAAATGCACCACCACATGCCCCGCTACACCCATGGGAGTGGCCCTCCTCTCCATGGCAACAGCTGCATATTGATTTCGCTGGTCCATTCATGGACTCAATGTTCTTAATAGCAGTGGATGCTCATTCGAAGTAGCCTGAGGTGATAAAAATGTCCTCAACCACTACAGAGAAAACGATTGCAGTCCTACGGACCATATTTGCCAGAAACGGCTTGCCAGAGCAGATTTGCTCTGATAATGGACCACAGTTTGTGTCCGAAGAGTTTCGAAAATTTATGAGAAGGAATGGGGTAAGGCATTACACATCCGCCCCGTATCATCCAGCCACAAATGGATCGGCTGAGAGGTTCTTACAGACCTTTAAGAAGGCGATAAAGGCCATGTGCGACGATGAAATTCCACTACAGCATAAGGTGGACAATTTCTTATTAGCCTACCGAAACGCGACACATGCAGTTACCAACCAGACCCCGGCCATGATGTTCTTTAACCGAAGGTTGAGATCTCGTCTGGACTTGCTCAGACCAAATGTGCGAAGAAATGTGGAGGATAAACAATTCCAGCACATCAATGAGAAGCCGACAAGGAGCTTCAACATAGGACAACCAGTCTTGGCCTGTGACTACCGAACAGAGAAATGGCAACCCGGAACGATATGCACAAGGCAGGGGCCATTAATGTACACAGTGGATGTCGGGGAGAACATTGTGAGACGCCACGTTGATCAGATCTTAGCGTCACAGGAACGAGTCAACCCCATGTCTTGTGTACCTGGGGATGAACCCGACATACCGGTAGCATCTACCTCCGAACCAGTAGCAGTGGAACCCGATGGACTAACCGATGAAAAGGGGCCAGAATCGCCTCCGCACCAAGAACAAGAACCTCAGGAAAGGCGCTATCCCGAAAGGATCAGGAAGCCTCCCCAAAGGCTGAATCTATAAATGGACTATTTTTGTTTAATGTACATGTTAAAGTGTTAATTGTTATTTGAATATTATGGGTACTACTAATCTAAAAGGGGAGGAATTGCAGTGTATGTACCTTTAAGAGAGAACTACTTTTACAGCTCCTGTGTACTGTAGTACCGGCAGTGACCACACCTGTATATAAGCCTTGAGCATGCCTCTGTACCCCAGTCTTGAGACTACCCTACTCCAGTAAATACCTGTTGATTGTTAAGTTACAGCATCCGTGTGGTAATTGAAAAACATCATACTCTCAGAATCACGGATCTAACAAATGGGAATGGCAAAATCATACTGCATGAAAAATGGGGGCAGGGATTATTATCTGAAATTGTTGAACTCAATGTTGAGTCCGGAAGGCTGCAAAGTGCCCAATCGAAAGATGAGGTGCTGTTCCTCGAGCTTACGTTGAGCTTCATTAGAACAATGTAATAGGCCGAGGACAGGGAGATCAGAGTGGGAGTGGAGCGGAGAATTAAAGTGACAGGCGACCGGAAGCTCGGGGTCACCCTTACGAACTGAATGGAGGTGTTCCGCAAAGCGGTCGCCCAATCTGCGTTTGGTCTCCCCAATGTAGCGGAGGGGCCTGGCCTGCTGAGTATTTCCAGCATTTTCTGTTGTTGTTTCAGATTTCCAGCATCCGCAGTTTTTTGCTATTATATTTATGTTTGTGTGGACCTGAGTATCCAAAGAGGTTGGGGAGGACCAGGGGTCATACTCTTAAGTTATGTAAGGCCAGATCTAGGTTAGATATCAGGAGGAGGTTCTTTTCCCAGAGAACAGTGAGCCTCTGGAACAGGCTGCTGTCTTGTGCGGTGGATGCTGATTTGCTGAATTCCTCCCAGTGAGAGCTGGGCCTGTTCCTGGCCGGGGCGGAGATCACCCTGTACAAGTGGGAGGAACCTGGTAACATCAATCAGGGCCGGAGTGATCACCTGGACTAGTTTCCATCGCCTGAAGGGGTCGGACATTAATTGTACAGATTTTTCCCCTCTAACTGGGCTGGGTTTTTATCTGTTTTTCGTCTCTCCCAGTCGATCACATGGCTCCGGGTGGGTGGGGAGTGTTTGCACTGCGATGCACGAGGCATCGCAACTATTTGGGATGGGCTGGATGGGCCAATAGGTCTTTTTTTGTCCATCATTTTCATACGTTTGTGTCACCACAGGGACTGCAGCGGTTCAAGAAGAAGGTTCAGCGTCACCTTCTCAAGGCAACTAAGGATGAACAATAAATGTCGGTCTCGTCAGCGACGCCCGCATCCCGAGAATGAATAAATAAAGTTTTATCAGTACGCTTCACCTCAAAGTTTCCTTTCCCAAAGAAGACAAATCTATCTTTGTTAACCTTTCCTCAGAAATGACATGTCTGCTGTTGAGAATCATATTTGTTGCTCCTTTCTGTACCCTCTCAGGATCTGTAATATCTTTCCCAGTGCTTGGGGCGGCATGTAGTACTCGATAAAGGAGATCTGACCAAAACCTTATACAGCAACAGTACAACGCATCTTTATTTGTCCACTACCCCTTTGCAAGGCCTGATGAGCAAAGCCAAGAGCTCTAGCCTCTGAGCCTCTGAATACTGGAACATAGCAAGGAACAACGGAACAGGAGGAGGCCATTCAGCCCCTCGAGCCTGTTCCGCCATTCAATGGCTGATCTGTACCTCAACTCCATCCACCCGCCTTGGTTCCACAACCCTTGATACCCTTGCCCAACAAAGATCCATCAATCTCAATTTTGAAAGCTCCAAGTGACCCCCAGCCTCCATAGCTTTTTGGGGGAGAGAGTTCCCGATTTCCACCACCCTTTGTGTGAAGAAGTGCTTCCTGACATCACCCCTGAACGGCCTGCCTCTAATTTTAAGGTTATGGGCTGACATCCAGTGGGGGCACTCGTGTCTAGTGGGGGTACTCGCGTCCAATGGGGGTGGAGTGTTCCCCCCCCCACAAAACCCCACCAGCCCCCATCCCACCCCCTCGGTATTTAGCCAGTTCTCGTGGTAAGGACTTGTCTTTCGCCAAGAACCTGCCCGATTAAAAAGGAATTTTTTTACAGAAACAATGCAGACCTTGATCTACTGGAAATGGTCGCCTCAGGTTCAGCCATGTGCGGAGGAGGAGAGAGCCCATTGCAACATAAGCCCTCACACAAAGGACCATCCAAAACTAGGGGCCATCCATATAAGATAGTCACTAATAAATCCAATAGGGAATTCAGGAGAAACTTCTTTCCCCAGAGAGTGGTGAGAATGTGGAACTCACTACCACAGGGAGTGGTTGAGGCGAATAGTATAGATACATTTAAGGGGAAGCTGGATAAACACATGAGGGAGAAAGGAATAGAAGGATATGCTGATAGGGTGAGATGAAGAGGGATGGGAGGATAAACACCGGCACAGACCTGTGGGGCCGAATGGCCTGTTTCTGGGCTGTACATTCAATGCAAGTTTGGTCAGTCTCTCAATGTGAGCCTCCTCCGGGATGTAGAGATGTGAACTCTTGAGCAGAAGTGACTGAATAACGATCAGGAGGGAACCTGAGAGCTTTTGATCTCCTTCCTACCGCAGAGGCACTGAGGCCAGTTACAGCTGTCCAATGACAGTCCGCGATTGAGAAAAAACAGACTCAGCACGGAGCAGGGGTTCAACCTGGACCCTCTCGGGTTTGGGTGGATTTGTTGAACCCTGGACGGTGCTCTTACCACCTGAGCAAGCAAGGGAGCTGGAAATCCTTAATATTCTTTTGCAATCATGCAACATTTTCTGCACTACCTCCCTTAACTATTTGGAACTGTCTGTAAAAGGGAGATTAATTATTAATATCTGCTGATCTGCAGCGTGAGCAGGAGATATTGCACTCCAATATGTGGCAATGTTCACACGATTTCCAATGCTGGAACAAGCAATCTCAATTAGCATCAAGAGGACTTTATATACACAGTAATCAAAGCTCTTTGCTTCCTCAGTGACAGCACAGGGATGTGTCACATCGATGTGTTAACCCTGTCGGTGCTGCAGAGATTCACACATTTCATATAGAATCTAATTTCAGCAAACTCTGCCTTTCCAAATCTTCTCCCAGCTCCTCAGTCTCCGAGTCTCCCTGATAAATATTGTAAGCGGGCACCCTTGGTGCTGGGAGCGAAACCCCTGACCGTCGCTCTCCCCTCTCCATTTCACAGCCACTGCCCACCAGTGCAATCTGCCCAACACTCCGAACAAATATAGGGACAGAAGGAGGCCGTGTCTGCTGTGGCTCAGTGGGCAGCACCTCTCACCTCGGAGTCAGAAGGTCGTGGGTTCCAAATCCCCACTCTGAGACTTGAGCACAAAAATCTAGGCTGACACTCCCTCAGTGCTGCACTGCCGGAGGTGCTGTCTTTCGGATGAGACGTTAATCCGAGGCCCCGTCTGCTCTCTCAGGTAGATGTAAAAGTTCCCATGGCCACTATTTGAAGAGGAGTTCTCCCCAGTGTCCTGGCCAATAGTTAACCTTTAATCAACATCAATAAAGGAGATTATCTGGTGATTTATCACAGTGCCGTCTGTGGGATCTTGCGATGCACAAATTGGCTGCCGTGTTTCCGACATTATAACAGTGCCTACACTTCAAAAGTACTTCATTGGCTGTAAAGCGCTTTGCGACATCTTGAGGGTGTGAAAGGCGCTGGAGAAACACAAGTCTTTCTTTATTACAGCCCCTCGAGTCTGTTATAAGGTTACACCCCCTTGTTCTGGGTTGCTCGACCAGAGGAAAGAGTTTCGCTCGATCCACCCTATCGATCCTGATCAAACCCAACGGCAATCTGTCCTTTTCATCTGCTGCGGATTGCCAGCATTCTACGCTTTTATTTTTATCTTTTCCTGAATTGGAAGTGGGATTATTCAGCCGCGGATTGTGCCACTGACTGCTCGAAACCCAGCACGAGGAATGTAATGACTGGGTTGGGATTTCTACCAGCTGCCAACTCTCTCTCTCTGTTGACCTCCCAGTTTTGTCCCGTCCCACGCTGGGGGCAGTGAGTGTTCCTGGGTCTCAGTTCCCGGGGGGGGGGGGCGGGGGCAGTGAGTGTTCCTGGGTCTCAGTTCCCGGGGGGGGGGGGGCGGGGGCAGTGAGTGTTCCTGGGTCTCAGTTCCCGGGGGGGGGGGGAGCAGTGAGTGTTCCTGGGTCTCAGTTCCCGGGGGGGGGGGGCGGGGGCAGTGAGTGTTCCTGGGTCTCAGTTCCCGGGGGGGGGGGCGGGGGCAGTGAGTGTTCCTGGGTCTCAGTTCCCGGGGGGGGGGCGGGGGCAGTGAGTGTTCCCAGGGGTCTCAGTTCCCGGGGGGGGGGGCGGGGGCAGTGAGTGTTCCTGGGTCTCAGTTCCCGGGGGGGGGGCGGGGGCAGTGAGTGTTCCCAGGGGTCTCAGTTCCCGGGGGGGGGGCGGGGGCAGTGAGTGTTCCTGGGTCTCAGTTCCCAGGGGGGGGGGCGGGGGCAGTGAGTGTTCCTGGGTCTCAGTTCCCAGGGGGGGGCGGGGCGGGAGCAGTGAGTGTTCCTGGGTCTCAGTTCCCGGGGGGGGGGGCGGGGGCAGTGAGTGTTCCTGGGTCTCAGTTCCCGGGGGGGGGGGGCGGGGCCAGTGAGTGTTCCTGGGTCTCAGTTCCCGGGGGGGGGGCGGGGGCAGTGAGTGTTCCTGGGTCTCAGTTCCCGGGGGGGGGGCGGGGGCAGTGAGTGTTCCTGGGTCTCAGTTCCCAGGGGGGGGGCGGGGGCAGTGAGTGTTCCTGGGTCTCAGTTCCCGGGGGGGGGGGGCGGGGGCAGTGAGTGTTCCTGGGTCTCAGTTCCCAGGGGGGGGGCGGGGGCAGTGAGTGTTCCTGGGTCTCAGTTCCCGGGGGGGGGGGGCGGGGGCAGTGAGTGTTCCTGGGTCTCAGTTCCCGGGGGGGGGGGGCGGGGGCAGTGAGTGTTCCTGGGTCTCAGTTCCCGGGGGGGGGCGGGGGCAGTGAGTGTTCCTGGGTCTCAGTTCCCGGGGGGGGGGGGCGGGGGCAGTGAGTGTTCCTGGGTCTCAGTTCCCGGGGGGGGGGGGGCGGGGGCAGTGAGTGTTCCTGGGTCTCAGTTCCCGGGGGGGGGCGGGGGCAGTGAGTGTTCCTGGGTCTCAGTTCCCGGGGGGGGCGGGAGCAGTGAGTGTTCCTGGGTCTCAGTTCCCGGGGGGGGGGGGCGGGGGCAGTGAGTGTTCCTGGGTCTCAGTTCCCGGGGGGGGGTGGGGGCAGTGAGTGTTCCTGGGTCTCAGTTCCCGGGGGGGGGGGCGGGGGCAGTGAGTGTTCCTGGGTCTCAGTTCCCGGGGGGGGGGGCGGGGGCAGTGAGTGTTCCTGGGTCTCAGTTCCCGGGGGGCGGGGCGGGGGCAGTGAGTGTTCCTGGGTCTCAGTTCCCGGGGGGGGGGGCGGGGGCAGTGAGTGTTCCTGGGTCTCAGTTCCCGGGGGGGGCGGGGGCAGTGAGTGTTCCTGGGTCTCAGTTCCCAGGGGGGGGGGCGGGGCGGGGGCAGTGAGTGTTCCTGGGTCTCAGTTCCCAGGGGGGGGGGCGGGGCCAGTGAGTGTTCCTGGGTCTCAGTTCCCGGGGGGGGGGCGGGGGCAGTGAGTGTTCCTGGGTCTCAGTTCCCAGGGGGGGGGCGGGGGCAGTGAGTGTTCCTGGGTCTCAGTTCCCAGGGGGGGGCGGGGCCAGTGAGTGTTCCTGGGTCTCAGTTCCCGGGGGGGGGGCGGGGCGGGGGCAGTGAGTGTTCCTGGGTCTCAGTTCCCGGGGGGGGGGCGGGGCGGGGGCAGTGAGTGTTCCTGGGTCTCAGTTCCCGGGGGGGGGTGGGGGCAGTGAGTGTTCCTGGGTCTCAGTTCCCAGGGGGGGGCGGGGGCAGTGAGTGTTCCTGGGTCTCAGTTCCCGGGGGGGGGGGCGGGGGCAGTGAGTGTTCCTGGGTCTCAGTTCCCGGGGGGGGCGGGGGCAGTGAGTGTTCCTGGGTCTCAGTTCCCGGGGGGGGGGGCGGGGGCAGTGAGTGTTCCTGGGTCTCAGTTCCCGGGGGGGGCGGGGGCAGTGAGTGTTCCTGGGTCTCAGTTCCCGGGGGGGCGGGGGCAGTGAGTGTTCCCTGGGGTCTCAGTTCCCGGGGGGGGGGGGCGGGGGCAGTGAGTGTTCCCAGGGGTCTCAGTTCCTGAGCAGGAAGAGCTCTCCCCAGCCTTACCCCAATTCCCGTTATTCACGTGTGACCTTTGCCGATGTATGAAACATAGAAACATAGAAACATAGGAGCAGGAGTCGGCCATTCGGCCCTTCGAGCCTGCTCCGCCATTCAATGTGATCATGGCTGATCCTCTATCTCAATACCATATTCCCGCTCTCTCCCCATACCCCTTGATGCCTTTTGTGTCTAGAAATCTATCTATCTCCTTCTTAAATATATTCAATGACTTGGCCTCCACAGCCTTCTGTGGTAGAGAATTCCACAGGTTCACCACCCTCTGAGTGAAGAAATTTCCCCTCATCTCAGTCCTAAATGTCCTACCCCATATCCTGAGACTGTGACCGCTCGTTCTAGACCCCCTAGCCAGGGGAAATATCCTCCCTACATCCAGCCTGTCTAGCCCTGTCAGAATTTTATACGTTTCAATGAGATCCCCTCCCATTCTTCTAAACTCTAGTGAATACAGGTCTAGTCGACCCAATCTCTCCTCGTACGACAGTCCTGCCATCCCAGGAATCAGTCTGGTGAACCTTCACTGCACTCCCTCTATGGCAAGTATATCCTTTCTTAGGTAAGGAGACCAAAACTGCACACAGTACTCTAGGTGTGGTCTCACCAAGGCCCTGTACAACTGTAGTAAGACATCCTTGCTCCTGTATTCAAATCCTCTTGCAATGAAGGCCAACATACCATTTGCCTTCCTAACTGCTTGCTGCACCTGCATGTTTGCTTTCAGTGACTGGTGTACAAGGACACCCAGCTCTCTTTGTACATCAACATTTCCCAATCTATCACCATTTAAATAATACTCTGCCTTTCTGTTTTTCCTACCGAAGTGGATAACTTCACATTTATCCACGTTATACTGCATCTGCCATGTATTTGCCCACTCACTCAACTTGTCTAAATTGCCTTGAAGCCTCTTTGCATCCTCCTCACAACTCTCAACCCCACCTAGTTTTGTGTTGTCAGCAAACTTGGAAATATTACATTTGGTTCCCTCATCCAAATCATTGATATATATTGTGAATAGCTGGGGCCCAAGCACTGATCCCTGCGGTACCCCACTAGTCACCGCCTGCCACCCCGAAAAAGACCCATTTATTCCTACTCTCTGGGGGCGATTTTCCCACTGGAGGCGAGATGGAGGCGGGTTTCAGTTTGGGTGGGTTTGAAACCCGCCTCCACTGATAGGTTTCAAAAATTAGCAATTTTCCCCTGATTGTCCACTTGATTTCAGAGGTGTGGGATGCCCTTGTTCAATTAGTGTTTTGGGACTGAAACGCGCCTCTGTTGACAGCACTTTTCCAGTCTGATTTTATGGTTTCTTGCTCCCTTGGCTCATTCCATAGCATTTCTGCATCTCCTGCACCACCTCCAACATCTTTTGAGAAACCACTATGTCCAATTCCAAGGCAAGGGCCTCCCCGAGGCTCTCGGATGAGGCGCTGCAAATGTTGTTTGAGGGGGTGAGAGCTAGCATGGAGGTGCTCTTCCACTCATCTCGGAGGAAGAGGCCTCCCAAAGAAACCAAGGCTGTGAGGGTACAGCTGGCAAGGGATATAACCTCCAGATCTGTGTGCAGATTGGGAGACGGTTTCTGTGTATTGATGAAATGCCATCCCTGTTGGAAAGCATTAAAATGATTTGAAGCCAAACTGTTGGCGTTATGCCATCTGTTCTTTTGCCTTAGGCAGCTCCACATTCCGGGCTCTGCCACACTTGCGTTGTCTGGTTTGTGGCCTGAGTGAAAGGAGGCCAGAGAGTCATGTCCATTGTCAATGATGTCCTAGGATGGAGCAAAGGACATGTGCCAACTTGGGCAACCTATGCAAATCTGGCCATGATAAGTTTATCCCTTGCATCCCGGGCTCTGACCTCCTCCTCCTCCTCCTCCAGATCCTCCTCCTCCTCCTCCTCCTCCATATCCTCCTCCTCCTCCAGATCCTCTTCCTCAGCCTCATCTGAGGTCCATGCAGAAAGAAGACAAATGGTTCCCATGCTGCTTGTGGATGCCTCCTTTGGGGAAGCGCTCATTGCAAGCGGGGAGAGGGTCTTCCAAGGAGGTCCCACAGTTGATGGAGTCAAACTGCAGCACCTCTGACTTCGGAAGGCCTTCAAAAAGTGCTCAGAGACCTTTTAAACCAAGGTCTGACACTTGCAAGTAATCCTTGCTGCAATAAACGATGTCTTGTTAGACCTGCAGCAGTGAGGAGGCCACCCATGAGTCAACCCGCCAGGTTTACCTGGCGTGGTTCAGGAGGTGCATGGATCACACCGAAAAGCTGGAAAAATCACGAGGGCCTCTCAAAGTAGGCTTAGAGAGGCCCTTAACAAGCATTTAAGGAAGTTAAATAGCGAAATGGCCAGCTGGAGGCGGGAGCATTTCCCGACCTCCAAAACCGGCACCGGCAAAATCCCACAGAGGCGGGTTGGAGGCGGGTTCCGAACCCGATCTCTTTGAATCTAATTTTCCCGCCTTTCCCGCCTCCAAACCCACCTCCTCTGATGTCAGAAAATCGCCCCCTCGGTTTCCTGTCTGTTAACCAATTTTCAATCCATGCCAGTATATTACCCCCAATCCCATGTGCTTTAATTTTACACACTAACCTCTTGTGTGGGACTTTATCAAAGGCCTTCTGAAAATCCAAATACACCACATCCACTGGTTCTCCCTTATCTATTCTACCAGTTACATCCTCAAAAAACTCCAGTAGGTTTGTCAAACACGATTTCCCTTTCATAAATCCATGTTGACTTTGTCTAATCCCGTTGATATTTTCTAAGTGTCCTGTTATCACATCCTTTATAATAGACTTTAGCATTTTCCCTACTACTGATGTTAGGCTAACCAGTCTGTAGTTCCCTGTTTTCTCTCTCCCTCCTTTTTTAAATAGTGGGGTTACATTTGCCACCCTCCAATCTGCAGGAACTGTTCCATAATCTATAGAATTTTGGAAGATGACAACCATTGCATCCACTATTTCCATGGCTACCTCTTTTAGTACTCTGGGATGCAGATTATCCGGCCCTGGGGATTTATCGGCTTTCAGTCCCATTAATTTCTCCAGCAGTATTTTTTTACTAATACTAATTTCCTTTAATTCCTCCTTCTCACTAGACCCTTCAACCTTCTAAACTCATGTGAATACATGTCTAGTCTATGCAACTAGCCTTAACTATGCCCAGCTATTGGCTTCAAAATTCCCCAGTATCCTGGCCAATATTCATCCCTCAATCAACACCACTGAACAAGCAGATGATCTGGTCATTATCTCATTGCTGTTTGTGGGATCTTGCTGTGTGCAAATTGGCTGCTGCATTTCCTACATTACAACAGTGACTACACTTCACAAGTACTTCATTGGCTGTAAAGTGCTTTGGGTCGTCCTGGGGTTGTGAAAGGCGCTATAGAAATGCAAGTCTTTCTTTTTCAAAATTTGATCGTTTTAGCCCCGGGATCATTCTGGTAAACCTGCGCTGCCCCCCCTCCAAGGCCAATGTATCCTTCCTCAGGTGCGGAGCCCAGAACTGAATAAAATATTCAAAATGGGGTCTGACCAGAGCTCGGTACAGCTGAAGCATAACCTTCTTCCCCTTTGTATTCCAGCCCCCTGAGATATAGGCCAACATTCCATTAGCCTCACTGATTGCTTTTTGTACCCGTGCACCGGCTTTTAGTGATTTGTAACAAGCAATTCATTGCAGATACCTTCAAAAATTAGGGTTACATCTTAGTTTGGGAATGCACGGCTGAGTCCAGAATTTTGGTGCAACAAAGCCTGCAGAGCCACAGAAAGTGATCAGACTTAAAAAGAAAACATTAAATCATTCCACCACGTCCATGAAATTGGACATAAAGCTGGATAACCTCACAGGTGCTGTGTGGTTTCCACTGAACAAGTATTACATTTATTTACATGTTCTGAAATATGGAGGAGGAGAGAGAAAACAGGAGAGAGGCACAGTAAAACAAGGACAGAGAGAGAGAGAGAAGTAGGGACAGAGTGAGAGAGCGAGAGAGAGAGAGAGAGAAACAGGGACAGAGAGAGAGAGCGAGAGAGAGAGAGAGAGCGAGAAACAGGGACAGAGAGAGAGAGAGAGAGAGAGAAACAGGGACAGAGAGAGAGAGAGGGAGCGAGAAACAGGGACAGAGAGAGAGAGAGAGAGAGAGAAGTAGGGACAGAGTGAGAGAGCAAGAGAGAGAGAGAGAGAAACAGGGACAGAGAGAGAGAGAGAGAGAGAAGTAGGGACAGAGTGAGAGAGCGAGAGAGAGAGAGAGAGAAACAGGGACAGAGAGCGAGAGAGAGAGAGAGAAGTAGGGACAGAGAGAGAGAGAGAGAGAGAGAAGTAGGGACAGAGTGAGAGAGCGAGAGAGAGAGAGAGAGAGAAACAGGGACAGAGAGCGAGAGAGAGAGCGAGAAACAGGGAGAGAGAGAGAGAGAGAGAGAGAGAAGTAGGGACAGAGTGAGAGAGCGAGAGAGAGAGAGAGAGAAACAGGGACAGAGAGCGAGAGAGAGAGAGAGAGAGAGAGAGAAACAGGGACAGAGAGAGAGAGAGAGAGTGAGAAACAGGGACAGAGAGAGAGAGAGAGAGAGAGAGAGAGAGAGAAACAGGGACAGAGAGAGAGAGAGAGAGAGAAACAGGGACAGAGAGAGAGAGAGAGGGAAGTAGGGACAGAATGAGAGAGCGAGAGAGAGAGCGAGAAACAGGGACAGAGAGCGAGAGAGAGAGGGAGCGAGAAACAGGGACAGAGAGAGAGCGAGAAACAGGGACAGAGAGAGAGAGAGAGAGAGAGAGAGAGAGAGAGAGAGAGAAACAGGGACAGAGAGAGAGAGAGAGAGAGAGAGAAACAGGGACAGAGAGAGAGCAAGAGAGAGAGAGAAACAGGGACAGAGAGAGAGAGAGAGAGAAACAGGGACAGAGAGAGAGAGAGAGAGCGAGAGAGAGAGAAACAGGGACAGAGAGAGAAATATGAAATGGTTTGACCACGAATGCAAAAATGCCAGAAAAGACCTGAGAAAAATATCAAACCAAAAGCATCGGCAACCAAACAACCCGGACCTACGTACTAGATACAACGAAACCCTCAAAAGATATAAACACACCATTAGGAACAAAACACAAAACTATACCCACAAAATACTCGAAGAAATTGAAAACTCCACCAATCCAAAACAATTCTGGGAAATGTGGAATAACCTGAGTACAACACAATTGCAAGCATTACCAATCCAAGATGGCGACATCTGGAGAACACATTTTGAAAACCTCTACAAAGACATCCCAAAAAACAAAACAAACACAAGTCAACATCAGGTCACAGAAAAACTCCACACATTAGAAGCAACAATTAAAGACAACCAAAACCCTCTAGACTCCCCAATCACACGGAAAGAACTGGCCACAAAAACAAAATCTCTCCACCTAAAGAAAGCCTGTGGCCCAGACAACATCAAAAATGAAATGCTAAAGTTCAGCAATATGGAGATGCAGGGTGCGATACTCAAACTATTCAACATCATATTACGCTCAGGCTGTTTTCCCGATATCTGGTGCCAAGGACTAATCTCCCCCATATATAAAAGTGGAAACAAATCAGACCCAAATAACTACCGCGGCATCTGTGTCAACAGTTGTCTAGGGAAGTTATTCTGCAGTATTCTAAATAGTAGATTACTTGATTTTCTTAACAAACATAATATCCTCAGAAAAAACCAAATAGGCTTTCTTCCAAAACACCGCACCGCCGACCATATCTATACCCTTCACACCCTCATTGAAAAACATAAACACCAAACAAAAAATGGGAAAATATTCGCCTGTTTCATCGACTTCAAGAAAGCCTTTGACTCTATATGGCACGAAGGGCTCTATTATAAACTTCTTCAGTGTGGAATAGGGGGCAAAGTCTATGACCTTATTAAATCAATGTATCTGAAAAACAAATGCGGGGTCAAAATTGGAGACAAACGCACCGATTTCTTCACCCAGAGAAGAGGCGTCCGGCAGGGCTGCAATTTGAGCCCGACCCTGTTCAACATATACATAAATGAATTAGCAGACATGCTGGAGCAAAGCGAGTCACCAGGTCTCCGTCTCCTGGATGGAGAAGTGAAGTCCCTGTTCTATGCGGACGACCTGGTTCTGCTGTCTCCCACAGAACAGGGATTACAGCAACAACTAGACCTACTCGACAAATACTGCCAAAATTGGGCTCTAACAGTAAATCTAAAGAAAACCAACATCATGATTTTTCAGAAAAGACCCAGATGTCAGGAAAACAAATACCAGTTTACCCTCAGTGATACCACTATAGGACACACTATGAGCTACACCTACCTTGGTCTAACTATTACAGCATCAGGGAGCTTCAGCATAGCAGTGAATGCACTAAAAGAAAAAGCCCGAAGAGCCCTATATGCAATAAAAAGAAAATTCTACAACATCCAAATCCCAATCAAAATCTGGCTCAAAATTTTTGACAGCATAATCCTGCCCATTGCACTGTACGGTAGTGAAGTATGGGGCCCGCTAAATCACCAAAGCTACACTAAATGGGAAAAACACACAATAGAAGCCCTACATGCAGAATTCTGCCGAAGCATCCTTCGCACCCAAAGAAAAACGCCAACAAATGCATGCAGAGCCGAACTAGGCAGATACCCACTGATAATAAACATCCAAAAACGAGCACTAAACTTCCTAAATCACCTCAAATCTAGCTCCCCAGACACCCTTCATTTCAAAGCCTTTCAGACCCAAGAGCTAAACCCAGAAAAGAGTCCCCTGAGTCAGCTGCTACTGAAATTAAGTACTCAGCCGGACCCTGACCAGCCCCAGACCAACACAGCCGTCCAAACACCAATCCGAGTGAACCAAATCATTAAAAAATGCAAAGAAACCTACCTGGAACATTGGAACAAAATAACCGAAAGCCAAAGCAGATTAGAATGTTACCGGGCCCTAAAAAGAGAATATAAACTGGCAGACTACCTCACGACCATCAGAGACACAAAACAGAGACAGACCCTCACCAGGTACAGACTAAGCGACCACCAACTGGAAATTGAAAAAGGCAGATACAAGAAATCCTGGCAGCCTAGAGAGAATAGAATATGCGATCAATGTCTGGCTGGCGAGGTTGAAACAGAAATGCATTTCCTCCTAAAATGCGAAAAATTCAACACATCAAGAAACATATTATTCAACAAGCTAAGCCAAACAACCCCAGATTTCAAGGAATTGGATGATCTGTCAAAATTGAGATTAGTCCTAGGAGAAGGAGACAGACCATACCTTGGGGCTAAATATGTAACAACATGTCACAACCTGAGGACTGTTTAAAAGTAAGACTGTTTAAAATTAATATTGAACGTACCAAATGAAGTAGAAAGACTGTTTAAAATTAATATTGTTTAAAAGTAATATTGTATATACCCAACAAATGTCAAATCGATTGACACCTACAGAATGTTGGAAAACTGTACCTTTTTGCAATGTAAGCTTTGGCAATATGGTTCTCTGTAAACTTTCATGCCAATAAAGCATTTGAACTGAACTGAACTGAACTGAGAGAGAGAGAAACAGGGACAGAGAGAGAGAGAGAGAGAGGGAGAAACAGGGACAGAGAGAGAGAGAGAGAGAGAAACAGGGACAGAGAGAGAGAGGGAGAAACAGGGACAGAGAGAGAGCAAGAGAGAGAAACAGGGACAGAGAGAGAGAGAGAGAGAGGGAGCGAGAAACAGGGACAGAGAGAGAGAGAGAAACAGGGACAGAGAGAGAGAGAGAGAGAGGGAGCGAGAAACAGGGACAGAGAGAGAGAGAGAAACAGGGACAGAGAGAGAGAGAGAGAGGGAGAAACAGGGACAGAGAGAGAGCAAGAGAGAGAGAGAAACAGGGACAGAGAGAGAGAGAGAGAGAGGGAGCGAGAAACAGGGACAGAGAGAGAGAGAGAGAAACAGGGACAGAGAGAGAGCAAGAGAGAGAGAGAAACAGGGACAGAGAGAGAGAGAGAGAGAGGGAGCGAGAAACAGGGACAGAGAGAGAGAGAGAGAGAGAAACAGGGACAGAGAGAGAGAGAGAGAGAGAGAGAAACAGGGACAGAGAGAGAGAGAGAGGGAGCGAGAAACAGGGACAGAGAGAGAGAGAGAGAGAGAAACAGGGACAGAGAGAGAGAGAGAGAGAGGGAGCGAGAAACAGGGACAGAGAGAGAGAGAGAGAGAGAAACAGGGACTGGGTGTGAGAGCGAGAGAGAGAGAAACAGGGACTGGGTGTGAGAGAGAGAGAGAGAGAGAAACAGGGACAGAGAGAGAGAGAGAGAGAGGGAGCGAGAAACAGGGACAGAGAGAGAGAGAGAGAAACAGGGACAGAGAGAGAGAGAGAGAGCGAGAGAGAAACAGGGACTGAGTGTGAGAGAGAGAGAGAGAGAGGGACAGAGTGAGAGAGCGAGAGAGCGAGAGAAACAGGGACTGAGTGAGAGAGAGAGAGAGAGAGAAAAATGGAAAAAAGAGAGACATTGAGAAAAAGACAAAATAACACAGACGTTGAACACAAAGAGAGAGGTGCAATTTTACCTCAACCCGACACTGACTTCAAGGGAAAGTAAAATCGGGGTGTGAATCGGGCAGGTGTGAATTGGGGGGTGTGAAACAGGGGGTGGGAATCGGGGGGGTGTGAATAGGGGGTGTGAATCGGGGGGTGTCGATCGGGCGGGTGTCGATTGGGCGGGTGTGAATCGGGGGTGTGAATCTGGGGGTGTGAATCAGGGGGTGCGGATTGGGGGTGTGAATCTGGGGGTGCGAATCAGGGGGTGCGGATTGGGGGTGTGAATCTGAGGGTGCGAATCAGGGGGTGTGAATCAGGGGGTGTGAATCTGGGGGTGTGAATCAGGGGGTGTGAATCGGGGGTGTGAATCTGGGGGTGTGAATCAGGGGGTGTGAATCGGGGGTGTGAATCTGGGGGTGTGAATCAGGGGGTGTGAATCGGGGGTGTGAATCTGGGGGGGTGAATCAGGGGGTGTGAATCGGGGGTGTGAATCTGGGGGTGTGAATCAGGGGGTGCGGATTGGGGGGGTGGATCGGGGGGTGCGAATCAGGGGGTGTGTTAAATCGGGCGGTCGATGAAATATTCTTCGTTATATGCTGAGTGGGTTTGGTTAGAATCATCCCCTGGAAGTAGAAGTATTTCCCTCTCTCCGTCTTGTTCTCTGTCTGTCTCTCTATCTATCCATGTCTGTTTTTCTCTTTCAATTCAATTCAATTCAATTCAAATGCTTTATTGGCATGAAAGTTTACAGAGAACCATATTGCCAAAGCTTACATTGCAAAAAGGTACATTTTCTAACATTCTGTAGGTGTCAATCGATTTGACATTTGTTGGGTACATACAATATTACTTTTAAACAATATTAATTTTAAACAGTCTTTGTACTTCATTTGGTACGTTCAATATTAATTTTAAACAGTCTTAATTTTAAACAGTCCTCAGGTTGTGACATGTTGTTACATATTTGGCCCCAAGGTATGGTCTGTCTCCTTCTCCTAAGACTAATCTCAATTTTGACAGATCATCCAATTCCTTGAAATCTGGGGTTGTTTGGCTTAGCTTGTTGAATAATATGTTTCTTGATGTGTTGAATTTTTCGCATTTTAGGAGGAAATGCATTTCTGTTTCAACCTCGCCAGCCAGACATTGATCGCATATTCTATTCTCTCTAGGCTGCCAGGATTTCTTGTATCTGCCTTTTTCAATTTCCAGTTGGTGGTCGCTTAGTCTGTACCTGGTGAGGGTCTGTCTCTGTTTTGTGTCTCTGATGGTCGTGAGGTAGTCTGCCAGTTTATATTCTCTTTTTAGGGCCCGGTAACATTCTAATCTGCTTTGGCTTTCGGTTATTTTGTTCCAATGTTCCAGGTAGGTTTCTTTGCATTTTTTAATGATTTGGTTCACTCGGATTGGTGTTTGGACGGCTGTGTTGGTCTGGGGCTGGTCAGGGTCCGGCTGAGTACTTAGTTTCAGTAGCAGCTGACTCAGGGGACTCTTTTCTGGGTTTAGCTCTTGGGTCTGAAAGGCTTTGAAATGAAGGGTGTCTGGGGAGCTAGATTTGAGGTGATTTAGGAAGTTTAGTGCTCGTTTTTGGATGTTTATTATCAGTGGGTATCTGCCTAGTTCGGCTCTGCATGCATTTGTTGGCGTTTTTCTTTGGGTGCGAAGGATGCTTCGGCAGAATTCTGCATGTAGGGCTTCTATTGTGTGTTTTTCCCATTTAGTGTAGCTTTGGTGATTTAGCGGGCCCCATACTTCACTACCGTACAGTGCAATGGGCAGGATTATGCTGTCAAATATTTTGAGCCAGATTTTGATTGGGATTTGGATGTTGTAGAATTTTCTTTTTATTGCATATAGGGCTCTTCGGGCTTTTTCTTTTAGTGCATTCACTGCTATGCTGAAGCTCCCTGATGCTGTAATAGTTAGACCAAGGTAGGTGTAGCTCATAGTGTGTCCTATAGTGGTATCACTGAGGGTAAACTGGTATTTGTTTTCCTGACATCTGGGCCTTTTTTGAAAAATCATGATGTTGGTTTTCTTTAGATTTACTGTTAGAGCCCAATTTTGGCAGTATTTGTCGAGTAGGTCTAGTTGTTGCTGTAATCCCTGTTCTGTGGGAGACAGCAGAACCAGGTCGTCCGCATAGAACAGGGATTTCACTTCTCCATCCAGGAGACGGAGACCTGGTGACTCGCTTTGCTCCAGCATGTCTGCTAATTCATTTATGTATATGTTGAACAGGGTCGGGCTCAAATTGCAGCCCTGCCGGATGCCTCTTCTCTGGGTGAAGAAATCGTTGCGTTTGTCTCCAATTTTGACCCCGCATTTGTTTTTCAGATACATTGATTTAATAAGGTCATAGACTTTGCCCCCTATTCCACATTGAAGAAGTTTATAATAGAGCCCTTCGTGCCATATAGAGTCAAAGGCTTTCTTGAAGTCGATGAAACAGGCGAATATTTTCCCATTTTTTGTTTGGTGTATATGTTTTCCAATGAGGGTGTGAAGGGTATAGATATGATCGGCTGTGCGGTGTTTTGGAAGAAAGCCTATTTGGTTTTTTCTGAGGATATTATGTTTGTTAAGAAAATCAAGTAATCTACTATTTAGAATACTGCAGAATAACTTCCCTAGACAACTGTTGACACAGATGCCGCGGTAGTTATTTGGGTCTGATTTGTTTCCACTTTTATATATGGGGGAGATTAGTCCTTGGCACCAGATATCGGGAAAACAGCCTGAGCGTAATATGATGTTGAATAGTTTGAGTATCGCACCCTGCATCTCCATATTGCTGAACTTGAGCATTTCATTTTTGATGTTGTCTGGGCCACAGGCTTTCTTTAGGTGGAGAGATTTTGTTTTTGTGGCCAGTTCTTTCCATGTGATTGGGGAGTCTAGAGGGTTTTGGTTGTCTTTAATTGTTGCTTCTAATGTGTGGAGTTTTTCTGTGACCTGATGTTGACTTGGGTTTGTTTCGTTTATTGGGATGTCTTTGTAGAGGTTTTCAAAATGTGTTCTCCAGATGTCTCCATCTTGGATTGGTAATGCTTGCAATTGTGTTGTACTCAGGTTATTCCACATTTCCCAGAATTGTTTTGGATTGGTGGAGTTTTCAATTTCTTCGAGTATTTTGTGGGTATAGTTTTGTGTTTTGTTCCTAATGGTGTGTTTATATCTTTTGAGGGTTTCATTGTATCTAGTACGTAGGTCCGGATTGTTTGGTTGGTGATGCTTTTGGTTTGATATTTTTCTCAGGTTTTTTCTGGCATTTTTGCATTCGTGGTCAAACCATTTCTTATTTTTATTTTGTCTTTTGTGACGCTTCATCTTATGTTTCACAAGGTCAGCTTTTACAGCTGCCTCATGGAAGATCATATTTATATCCTCTATGGCCATGTTTACACCATCTCTGGTGATCTCGTATGGGTTTTCTTTAAATTTTGATATTTTACTTGTGAGATCAGGTGACTTTAGTGCTGTGATGAATTTTTCTCCACTGTCTGGGGTCCATCTGTATGTCTGGTTTATTTTATGGAGCTTACTGGGTTCCTTTTTTGTGTCTGTAGTTTGGGCAGAAAGTTTAAGGTACATATTTATTTGGTTATGGTCTGAGAGGGGGGATTGCTGCCTGACAGTGAATGAGTTGATATCGCAGGGGTCCAGGTCAGTGATTGTATAGTCCACCACACTAGACCCAAGAGTTGAGGAGTATGTGAGTCTCCCTAGGGAGTCCCCTCTGAACCTACCGTTAACTATGTACAGGCCTAAGGCTCGGCAGAGTTGCACTACCTCCCTACCGCTTTTATTTATTTCACGATCAAGGTTGTTCCGATTTGCGATGGCTGGTGTGACATCTAAAGGGGTCTGGCCAAACACATGGTTGTTTCCCTGTGGGTCTATGAAGTCAGGTTCACAACCGGTCCTTGCATTTAGGTCCCCACATATTATCACCTTTCCTTGGGCCTGGAAATGGCTGATTTCCATGTGGAGAGTATCAAATAACTCCTCTTCGAAATATGGCGATTCTATTGGAGGTATGTAGATCGCACATAAGTAAACATCTTTTTTTGCTATTCCTATATTTTTATCTAGTTTTAGCCATACGTGTGATTTTCCCTGTTTTACCGGTGAGATGTGTTTGTCCAGTTCTCCCTTATACCACACCAATATTCCCCCGGAGGTTCTGCCCTTGCGTGTTTTAGTGTTCTTTACTGAGGGCACAATGATTTCATGGTACATTGGAGGACAGTGGGTCGGCACGTCCTTTTGGCACCATGTTTCTGTTAACACAATTATATCAATGTCTTTTATAGCTTTTAGGAATTCAGGGTCTGTACTCTTCATCCCAAAAGTTGAGGAGCGGAGGCCCTGGATATTCCAGCAGCTTATGTGGAAAGAACGCATTTATATAGTTCAATAAAACGAAATAAAATGGACCTATTTTGTGGGATGAGTGTGGAAACACTATTTTCTATAATGCTAAATGATGATTTAGTATAAATTTCATGAGGCATGCACATATATCTATCTAATAATAGTAATAATACTGATAAGATAACAATAATGATAATGATAAATAACAATATTAATAATTTCTCCGGCTTTCTATCAGGCTGTTCAGCATCGTCATGATCTTTCTCAGTTCTTGGTCTACAGTCTGTGGTCTAGAGGGGGGTCTTGGGTCAGGTATAAAAGCACGGTTCTGTTGTTGGTTTTGCAAAGGGGGGTGGGGGACATTGGTGGTCCTGTTTGGGCTCCCAATGGTAGAGGGGGTGGGAGGTCTCTGTCTTTCTGTGCGTGAGACAGAGGATAAGTAACAGAGAGAGAAAGAAAAATAAAGAGACAGACAGAGAGCGACAGTGACACAGAAAGACCAAGATATGGAGAAAGAGGGGAGAGAAATAGACAGACAAGAGAGGACAGAAAGGAGAAGGGGTGGAGGCGGAGACAACAATCATCGCCTCACAGGAGCGTCGGGTAATCCTTGGACAGGGCTCCGATGGGAGCACAGTATTCCTGACACTGCTTTTCCCTCTGTCAATGTTTTTGGAACTTCCACAGATCGGCACCACAAAGGGTGTTGACGGGCGGGAAGGACGATGAGGAATCTGGCCGTGCCAATCCCGTTACAGCTTGGCGTCACCTCGGGCTGGAGGCAGCGTCGCTGCGGAACTCAATCAATACTGACAGTCAGCTCGTCAGCTTTTGATGACGGGCTCGGTACCAGCAGCAGGGGTACTGTTGATTTGTGACTTGATGGCGTGTGTGTGATATGTAATAAACAGATGTCATGTGCCATGTGAAACTTGAGCTGCTCCAAGCCGGCCAGTCACATTGCAGGAATTCCCAGGCAAAGCTTTCAGTTTGTGGTTCCCCAAATTCCCGATCACTTCACGAACAGGGGCAGCTCATGATTTTGAACTCAATGGAAATAAAAACCGAGAGAGGTGGAAACGGAGCTGCCGATTCGATTCTCCCTTTTAACACAAAGGCACTAGGGTATGATCTACCCCGACAGTCTCAGCACAAGAACATTCCCTTTTAGTAACTATTGTTTTTTTGCGTGAAATTTGTGTTCATCAAACTGAGTGTTGTTAGTGCTGGGCGAGGGAACACCAGCGTAACCATCAAACACTCCCGGGGCAGGTACAGCACGGGTTAGATACAGATTAAAGCTCCCTCTACACTGTCCCATCAAACACTCCCAGGGCAGGTACAGCACGGGTTAGATACAGATTAAAGCTCCCTCTACACTGTCCCATCAAACACTCCCAGGGCAGGTACAGCACGGGGTAGATACAGAGTAAAGCTCCCTCTACACTGTCCCATCAAACACTCCCAGGGCAGGTACAGCACGGGTTAGATACAGAGTAAAGCTCCCTCTACACTGTCCCAGCAAACACTCCCAGGGCAGGTACAGCACGGGTTAGATACAGAGTAAAGCTCCCTCTACACTGTCCCAGCAAACACTCCCAGGGCAGGTACAGCACGGGTTAGATACAGAGTAAAGCTCCCTCTACACTGTCCCATCAAACACTCCCAGGGCAGGTACAGCACGGGTTAGATACAGAGTAAAGCTCCCTCTACACTGTCCCATCAAACACTCCCAGGGCAGGTACAGCACGGGTTAGATACAGAGTAAAGCTCCCTCTACACTGTCCCAGCAAACACTCCCAGGGCAGGTACAGCACGGGTTAGATACAGAGTAAAGCTCCCTCTACACTGTCCCATCAAACACTCCCAGGGCAGGTACAGCACGGGTTAGATACAGAGTAAAGCTCCCTCTACACTGTCCCATCAAACACTCCCAGGGCACGTACAGCACGGGTTAGATACAAAGTAAAGCTCCCTCTACACTGTCCCAGCAAACACTCCCAGGGCAGGTACAGCACGGGTTAGATACAGAGTAAAGCTCCCTCTACACTGTCCCATCAAACACTCCCAGGGCAGGTACAGCACGGGTTAGATACAGAGTAAAGCTCCCTCTACACTGTCCCATCACACACTCCCAGGGCAGGTACAGCACGGGTTAGATACAGAGTAAAGCTCCCTCTGCACTCTCCCATCTAACACTCCCAGGGCAGTGTGGTGATCCTCTTTTTGAGAAAACATAATTTAGACAACTAAAAACTGTAAATAAACCAATAAAACTTCAAATAAACCTTAATAATCAAATTAAAATTTGGTTCTCCAGCCCAATTAAGCACTCCAGTCCCCGCGGCGCCCACCGGTCACGAAAGTGATCTAGCGCGCCGGCGGACACCGCGTGCTCCAGCTCTAGGGCCACCCGGGCGCGAACATGGCCACGGAAGAGAGGGAGGCAATCCGGCCGGACGACCCCCTCGACCGCCCGCTGCCTGGACCAATTAATGGCCTTCTTCGCCAGGCCCAGGAGCAGACCCACGAGGAGGTCCTCTGACCTGCCCGCTCCCCTCCGCACCGGGTGACCGTAGATCAAGAGCGTGGGACTGATGTGCAACCAAAACCTGAGGAGCAGCCCCTTCAAATAATGAAAGAGGGGCTGCAACCTCTCACACTCTATATAAATATGAAACACGGACTCCTCCAGACCGCAGAACAAACATGCGGTCTGGGAGTCCGTGAACCTACTTAAATACCTATTGCACGGGACTGCCCTGTGCAACACCCTCCAGGCCAAGTCCCCAATAGAACAAGGGAGGACTCCCGCATAGAGAGCCCCCCATTGGGGACCTCCGCCTCCGTCGGAAGGTAAAACGGCACGCCACGGCGTGTCCGGACGGCAGGCGAAGATGGCAAAGTGGAAGGTGTGCAGGAGCAGCCCGTACAGGAAACCCCTCCATGCGGAATGAAAAGGCACGGAGGGTATTTCCTCGAGACGGCTCAAGTTGTGAGGCGCCGGCTCCCGAGGGGGGGGTCGGGGCTGGGCGCCGACAAGGAATTCCGTCCGAACGGGGGAAAGCTCAGACGGGATCGCCCCACGCGCCTGAGCCGCCTCGATACACCTAGTGGTGCCGGGGCGCACTTTCGCCTTTATCGACTCGATGGCATCAGCCGCGAGCCGGACGTTTACCCAAGACATGCACCTCGCCAACTCCTCCGGCGCCATCCAGCCCACTCCTCCGCCATCGAGCAGGTCCCCGACTCGAGTCACCTTGCCAGCCACAGCCCTGTGCTCCGCCAGCCACCCGAACCTGCGGACGTGGAGGTGCGGATTCCTGAACAGTGGCTCCCGAAGGACAGCCACCATTCCTGTCGGGGGAGAGCTGCGCCTGGAAGCGACCCGGTTCCAAACCCATAGCAGTTCCTGGTAGAAGACAGGCAGCCCCCACAGGCTGGCACGCGTGCCACCCACTTCCACAAACAGGAGCTGCGTGTCATAATTGAGGCCACGCAGCTGGCGGAAAAAATACGTCACCAGCGCGCACCATCTTGGAGGAATCTCAACGTACAGGTATCTCTGCAGCGTCTGAAGACGGAAAGTCGCAGCCTGGGTGCGAAGGCACACCAGCGCCTGACCGCCCTCCCTAAGCGGGAGACTCAGAACCGCGGCAGAGACCCAGTGCATCCTGTTGTTCCAGAAGAAGTCGACGAGCTTCTTCTGTTGCAGTGTGGTGATTATTCCTTGATTAGGAAAAGTATTATGATTCGTTCTTTGTTAACTGCCTTGGGATATGTGTTGTAATCTCATTGGTAGTTGATGATCACATGATGTGTTGTGGCTACCTTAAATTCAGTCCTTTTCTAGCCTTAGTTGGGACTGGATGTAGAAAGATATGCTGCTAATTTTAAAGTTAATAAAGCCTAACTTTGGAAGGCAAATCTATTCTTTATTTCAGGCAGGTACAGCACGGGTTAGATACAGAGTAAAGCTCCCTCTACACTGTCCCATCAAACACTCCCAGGGCAGGTACAGCACGGGTTAGATACAGAGTAAAGCTCCCTCTAAACTGTCCCATCAAACACTCCCAGGGCAGGTACAGCACGGGTTAGATACAGAATAAAGCTCCCTCGACACTGTCCGATCAAACACTCACAGGGCAGGTACAGCACGGGTTAGATACAGAGTAAAGCTCCCTCCACCCTGTCCCGTCAAACACTCCCAGGGCAGGTCCAGCACGGGTTAGATACAGAGTAAAGCTCCCTCTACACTGTCCCATCAAACACTCCCAGGGCAGGTACTGCATGGGTTGGATACAGAGTAAAGCTCCCTCTGCACTGTCCCATCAAACACACCCAGGGCAGGTACAGCACTGGTTAGATATAGAGAAACAGTCCCGCTACACTGTCCCATCAAACACTCCCAATTCAGGTACAGCACGGGTTAGATACAGAGTAAAGCTCCCTCTGCACTGTCCCATCAAACACTCCTTGGGCAGGTACAGTACGGTTTAGATATAGAGTAACACTCCCTCTACACTGTCCCATCAAACAATCCCAGGGCAGGTACAGCATGGGTTAGATGCAGAGTAAAGCTCCCTCTACACTGTCCCGTCAAACACTCCCAGGGCAGCTACAACACAGGTTAGATACAGAGTAAAGCTCCCTCTACACTGTCCCATCAAACACTCCTTGGGCAGATACAGCACGGGTTAGATTAAGAGCAAAGCTCCCTCTACACTGTCCCATCAAACACTCACAGGGCAGGTACAGCACGGGTTATATACAGAGTAAAGCTCGCTCTACATTGTCCCATCAAACACTCCTTGGGCAGGTACTGCATGGGCTAGATACAGAGTAACACTCCCTCTACACTGTCCCATCAACCACTCCTAGGGCAGGTACAGCACGGGTTATGTACAGAGCAAAGCTCCCTCTGCAATGTCCCATCAAACACACCCAGGGCAGGTACAGCACGGGTTAGATATAGAGTAACACTCCCTCTACACTTTCCCATCAACCACTCCCAGGGCAGGTACAGCACGGTTAGATACAGAGTAAAGCTCCCTCTACACTGTCCCGTTAAACACTCCTAAGGCAGATACCTCATGTGTTAGATACAGAGTTAAGCTCAGTCTACACTGTCCCATCAAACACTCCCAGGGCAGGTACAGCATGTGTTAGATGCAGAGTAAAGCTCCCTCTACACTGTCCCATCAAACAGTCCAAGGCAGGTACAGCACGGGTTATATTCAGAGTAAAGTTCCCTCTACATTGTCCCATCAAACACTCCTTGGGCATGTACCGCACGGGTTAGATAACGAGTAAAGCTCCCTCTACACTGTCCCGTTAAACACTCCCAGGGCAGGTACTGCATGGGTTAGATACAGAGTAAAGCTCCCTCTACACTGTCCCATCAAACACTCCCAGGGCAGGTACAGCACGGGTTAGATACAGAGTAAAGCTCTCTCTATACTGTCCCATCAAACACTCCCAGGGCAGGTACAGCACGGGTTAGATACAGAGTAAAGCTCTCTCTATACTGTCCCATCAAACACTCCCAGGGCAGGTACAACACGGGTTAGATACAGAGTAAAGCTCTCTCTATACTGTCCCATCAAACACTCCCAGGGCAGGTACAGCACGGGTTAGATACAGAGTAAAGCTCCCTCTACACTGTCCCGTCAAACACTCCCAGTGCAGGTACAGCACGGGTTAGATACAGAGTAGAGCTCCCTCTACACTGTCCCATCAAACACTCCCAGGGCAGGTACAGCACGGGGTTAGATACAGAGTAAAGCTCCCTCTACACTGCCCCATCAACACTCCCAGGGCAGGTACAGGTCCCCTTCGAGCCTGTGTGTCATGTTTCCTGTCTGATTGAGGTGTTCATGTTATTGGCAATGAGTGTTGATCAGGGGTGAACCTGAGCTGTGGTGAGGATGTGGATGGAGATTGGCCCACTTTTATTTCAGGGTGATGCCTTGGAGCCAGCAAACAGAGGAGGCCCTCACTCCCGAATCACAGAAGCAATTAGAGCTGGTATTGTACAGGAGAAACATTACACGTTCAGCAAATGGAGTGCTCTGATGTAAATAGAAGCATTTATTAAACACGTAAAATTAATCTCTTGTAATTAGAGATCAGAGTCAGTCAGTGCAGTATGATTGCAAACAAGAGAGGAGAAATATAAGGCAAAGGAGATTTCAATTATCCGCCTTGCTGCAGTCTTTTTACTTTCTAAAGTTTGAATGAAACTTAAAAGATATCCTTGCCAGAATCTTCACAGAGCACAGCACGGGACCTGGTAGAATGAACGAACGGGTGTCGCTTGTTTAAAAACCGGGACAGGTGAAGTCAAGTTTAAGTGTAAGGTGGAGCCGCGCACTGCGGTTTGATATGAGTTCAATTAAAATTTATTGGTGTCATTACAGTGTGGGAGAAATAAAACATTAATCGGAGGAGCTTTGTGAAAAGACTGACAGCACAGAGCGGAGTGGTCAGAGTGACGGGAGCCAGGATCGGGGAGATTTCTTCATCGCCACATCGAGGACCAAGGTTCTGATACTAGTTGGGGCACCCATGGGTGCTGGTTGTCCTCCACTACCTCACCCAGGTGGCCATTCCTCTCGTGTGAGTCGAGGCAGTGAGTGTCACGTTACTGTTTTATCCTCAGCCAGACAAAATCCTCTGCTCAACAGATATCCATAGTTGGTCCGTTTCTTTTAAGGACAGCATTCGGAAGCAAGACTCCTGCCAGGGTGCTCGCCATCAGCAGTGGCTCAGTGGGCAGCTCTCTCGCTCTGAGTCAGATGGTCGTCCCTTCGAGCCCCACTCCACAGGCTTGAGTACAGAATCCAGACTGACACTCCCAGTGCAGTACTGAGGGAGTGCCGCACTGTCAGAGGGGCAGTACTGAGGGAGCGCCGCACTGTCGGAGGGGCAGGACTGAGGGAGTGCTGCACTGTCGGAGGGTCAGTACTGAGGGAGCGTTGCACTGTCGGAGGGTCAGTACTGAGGGAGCGCTGCACTGTCGGAGGGGCAGTACTGAGGGAGCGCCGCACTGTCGAAGGGGCAGTACTGAGTGAGCGCCGCACTGTTGGAGGGGCAGTACTGAGTGAGCGTCGCACTGTCGGAGGGGCGGTACTGAGGGAGCGCCACACTGTCGGAGGGGAAGTACTGAGGAAGCGTCACACTGTCGGAGGGGTAGTACTGAGGGAGCGCTGCACTGACGGAGGGGCAGTACTGAGGGTGCGCTGCACTGTCGGAGGGGCAGAATTGAGTGAGCGCTGCACAGTGGAGGGGCAGTACTGAGGGAGCGCTGCACTGTCAGAGATGCAGTACTGAGGGAGCGTCGCACTGTCGGAGGGACGGTACTGAGGGAGCGCCGCACTGTCGGAGGGGCAGTACTGAGGGAGTGCTGCACTGTCGGAGGGGCAGTACTGAGGGAGTGTCGCACTGTCGGAGGGGCAGTACTGAGGGAGCGTTGCACTGTCGGAGGGTCAGTACTGAGGGAGCGCTGCACTGTCGGAGGGGCAGTACTGAGGGAGCGCCGCACTGTCGGAGGGGCAGTACTGAGGGAGCGCCGCACTGTCGGAGGGGCAGTACTGAGGGAGCGCTGCACTGTCGGAGGGGCGGTACTGAGGGAGCGCCGCACTGTCGGAGGGGCAGTACTGAGGGAGTGCCGCAATGTCGGAGGGGCAGTACTGAGGGACCGCCACACTGTCGTAGGGGCAGTACTGAGGGAGTGCCGCAATGTCGGAGGGGCAGTACTGAGGGAGCGCTGCACTGTCGGAGAGGCGGTACTGAGGGAGCGCTGCACTGTTGGAGCGGCGGTACTGAGGGAGCGCTGCACTGTCGGAGGGGAAGTACTGAGGGAGCGTCGCACTGTCGGAGGGGTAGTACTGAGGGAGCGCTGCACTGACGGAGGGGCAGTACTGAGGGAGCACTGCACAGTTGGGGGGCAGTACTGAGGGAGCCCTGCACTGTCGGAGGGGTGGTATTGAAGGAGCGCTGCACTGTCGGAGGGGCGGTACTGAGGGAGCGCTGCACTGTCGGAGGGGCAGTACTGAGGGAGCTCCGCACTGTCGGAGGGGCAGTACTGAGGGAGCGCTGCACTGAGGGAGCGCCACATTGTCAGAGGGGCAGTACTGAGGGAGCATCGCACTCTCGGAGGGGCTGTACCGAGGGAGTGCTGCACTGTTGGAGGGGCAGTACTGAGGGAGTGTTGCACTGTCAGAGCGGCAGTACTGAGGGAGTGCTGCACTGTCGGAAGGGCAGTACTGAGGGAGCGCCGCACTCTCGGAGGGGCAGTACTGAGGGAGCGCCGCACTGTTGGAGGGGCAGTACTGAGGGAGTGCTGCACTGTCGGAGGGACAGTACTGAGGGAGTGCTGCACTGTCGGAGGGGCCGCCTTTCAGATGATACGTTAAATTGAGTCTCTGTCTGCTCACTCAGGTGGATGTAAAAGATCCTGTGGCCCTATTTCGAAGAGGAGCTGGAGAGTTCTCCCCTGTGTCCTGGGGCTAATATTTATATCTCAATCAACATCACTAAACAGATGATCTGGTCATTATCACATTGCTGTTTGTGGGATCTTGCTGTGTGCAAATTAGCTGCTGCGTTTCCTACATTACAACAGTGAGTACACTTCACAAGTACTTCATTGGCTGTAAGGTGCTTTGGGACGCCCTGAGGTGGTGAAAGGTAAGTTCTTTCTGTCGAAGGAATGCTTTGAGTGCCAGCTGCTACCCTGATTGTGATTAACCACCCAACAGCACCCGGACGGGGAGCGGAGCTGTGAACAGCCGGATCTGTACGGCACAGAATCACACCACATCCTGCACCCCACTGATTCACTCTTCAGAGGCTGACAGGGTGTGGAAGTGACGCAGGATAGTAGCATTTACTGGTCGTCACCTCTCATTGAAAGCAATGGGAACAGAGAAATGATGGAAACAGCAACACTGCCATGTGACGCCCTGTCTGTCAATGAGAAAGAGCAAGGCCGTGTGTGACAAAGAAAGAACAAGTTTGTATCTATATAGCGCCTTTCACATCCTCAGGGTGTCCCAAAATGCTTCACAATTAATTACTTTTGACGCGCACTTGTTATCTTGGCAAAGATGGCAGCTAATTTGTGGACAGCAAGATACCAGAAACAGAAAATGATGCAAATGGCCAGTTGTTGGTAGCGTTGGTTACGGGAGGAATGTTCTTCAAATAGTGGCAAGGGATTGTTTATGTCAATCTGAGCAAACAGACCAGGCCTCTGTTTAAGATCTGACCCAAAAGGTGACACCTGCAACAATGCAGCATTCCCTCACTACTGCACTGAACAGTCACCCCAGATATGCTCAAGTCTTGGGGTGAGGCTTGAACCCACGACCATCTACCTGGGATGGCAGGAATGACGCATGAGGAGAGATTGGGCTTATACTCGCTGGAGTTTAGAAGAATGAGAGAGGATCTCATTGAAACTTATAAAATTCTAACAGGACTAGACAGACTAGATGCAGGAAGGATGTTCCCGATGGTCGGGGAGTCCAGAACCAGGGGTCACAGTCTAAGGATAAGGGGTAAGCCATTTAGGACTGAGATGAGGAGGAATTTCTTCACCCAGAGAGTGGTGAACCTGTGGAATTCTCTACCACAGAAGGCAGTTGAGGCCAATTCATTAAATATATTCAAGAAGGAGTTGGATATATTTCTTAAGGCTAAAGGGATCAAGGGATATGGGGAGAAAGCAGGGACCGGGTACTGAATTTGGATGATCAGCCATGATTGCATTGATTGGCGGAGCAGGCTCGAGGGGCCGAATGGCCTACTCCTGCTCCTATCTTCTATGTTTCTATGTTTCATCTGACTCTGAACTGAGTCTAAATGACAACAAGCAGCTTCACTGGCCTCTTATTCTCTTACTGGGAGGGAGGGAGGGAGGGAGGGAGGGGTCATTTTAATCACAGCGCCAGGCAGTAAAGGCCCAGGATTGGGTCTGCTACCTGTGTTAAATGGAGAGTTGAATAGGGCAAGGTATAAAACTGGCAGCCTACCCGATCCTGTCTGCTTCTCACCCAGCATCACCACCCTCTCACTGTCCTAGCTACAGTCAGTAACACCGATGGAGCAAATACATTATAAACAACATCAGTGATCTGTTTGTGTGATTGGGCCTTGGAGGTAGATTCAGTGCCATACCTGTGAGATGAATGAAACGGAACTCATGTCAAAAGGCCACCAATAATAGACTCATTTCAACACCACAATAAAATAACTCAATACAACAGAATCATCCAACAATATAATAACCCAGCAATGGAGCAATCCATCACAGCAATAATCCAATATAATATTCAACCAGCAGAAGAATCAAGCAATAATCCATGGAAATTATGATCCATCAATACAATGATCAAAACACAATCAAAATAATCGAATAAAATAATCAACCAAAACTGTAATCCATGAAGAGAATATTCCAACAATGCAAGAATTGATCAAAACAACTATTTGTCAATAAATTACAATTCTCATCAACAGAATAATTCAACAATTCAATAATCCAAGAATAAAACTCAAACCAACACTGGATTAAATCATCAATGCAATCATCTGATGCTGATGACCACAACAACAACTTGCATTTATAGAGCATCTTAATGTAGACAAACATCCCAAGGTGCGCCGCAGAAGCAGAAGGCAAACAATATGGAGGCCATGTCAAAGACCCTCCTTCATACCATTCTCTTTGTCAAGGGTTTGGTTCCAATAAGGGGCGATGAGGAGAAATCTTTTCACTCGGTGAGTTGCGGGAATCGGGAACGCTGGACCTGAACAGGTGGTGGAAAGGAGTTGGACGGGTTCTTGAGGATGAGGAACTGACAGGGTTATGGACAAAGAGCGGGGGAGTGGGACTGAGCACGGCTGCGCGTTCAAAGAGCCGGCACAGGCACGATGGGCCGAATGGCCTCCTCCTGTGCTGTAAGTTTCTATGAATCTATAAATCTCTCTCCTTGGCTCAGAGTCCTTTACATAATAACCCAGGAATTCGGGTCGGGGGCTTCCCGCGGGTGCAAGCCCCCGACCTGCACTTACCTTGCGCGCCGGCCGTTGAGCTGTAGGGCCCCGTGGAATTCCGATCCGGGGCCTGGCCCAGCTGCCGGCGCGCAGTGCTCGCGTTTCCCAGGGGCGCAGTTAGTTCGATGCGTCCCCAGGGATCACGTGGGCCATGGAGAGCCAATGGTAGCAGGGAATGCTCCATTCATAAGTCTTGACAGGAAGTGCTGTCAAGATTTATAAATACTACGGCCCCAAAATAGCAGTTAAATTTAAAAAGTACATCACATTTTTTAATAAACTATAAATTACATTAAATAACTATTTTAAACAATTTAATTTAAAAAAAAAAAATGTTATATTCTAACGGGGCTAAAAATAAACTTACCTTTCTTTAAAGTATTTAAAAATAATAAACCTGTGGAAAAAATGTTTTAATTTGAATTAATTGACCACTTACCTTGTAAAAAGCAGGCCTTACGCCTGCTTTTTACATTTCTAAATTCTAAAGACTTACCTTCCCAGGAAAACCTGTAAAAAAAAACGTAAATTCAAAGCGCACGTGCAGACTCCCCCGCGCACGCGTTCGACCTCTGAACCCCTGCTTTCAGAGGAACGGAAGTGCCGGTTTCCCGCGCATGCGCAGTGCGTGCAGGAAACCGGCACTTCCATCGGGCCTACGGGTGAGTACCCCGTGCGGACTCACCCGTGGAGACCCGAGTTTCTGGGCCTATGTCTTTGTGAAATGCCTTGGTACATTTTTAGATGTTAAAGGCACAATAAATGAAATTGAGAGGCGTTGGAGGAGGATGGTGTGGTTGACCATGTCACAGGGTACGAAGAGGAATAACAATAATTCAACAAAACACTAATTGATCAAGGCAACAATAATCCAACAATACAATAATTCATCTAACAATAATACGACAACATAATGTAACTATCCAACATTGTAATAATCACAATATTCCATCAATTCAATAATTCATCAATAATCCAATATTAAAATGCAATAGAATACTACAATATATTATCCATCATAGAATCAATTCATACAAAATACATGAATGAAATAATATTACAATTCAATAACCCATCGATAGTCTCGTAATACAAAATCCAATGTAATAATCCATCCATATATTAATCCAGTGGTATAACATTCCACTAATACAATCATTTAATACATTAACCCGTGAATTCAAAGACCCAACAATTGAATAATTCAATCTGTTATAAGAAAACCGTCCTGCGACAATCCGACAGTACAATGTCATAACCCGTCAATAGTCCAGCAATAAAGTAACACTGCAATGAAAGACTCTGGCTATATAAATTGATTGCAGAATAGTGAACAGATACATCTATCCAGTCCTGGAATTATACATATTGCACGGGGAATGAGAAAGGAATGCAGTAATGGCACACAGCAGTACGATCATAAAATGACAATGTAACATCATTCTACTGTAACAACCCACAGAACAATATCACGATACAGTGAGATAATACAGGAACAGCCACAAGTAACACAATACCGAGAACAAGTCGACCAGAGTCTCGGCAATACAACACCACAGCAAAATGGCTGAATCATGTATTATAGCAATAAGAGATTGAAATACATTGTTATAATGACATATCAAACTTATAGTTTAATACAATAAGCCCATAATGCAACGATATAGTAATAGAGTCACACGGTGCCACGACAAAATCATATAATTATACCGCACAATTATATTGCACAACACAACACATCAACGCACTGTAAAAACGCAATGGAACAAGAGACAATCAAGAACCAATACTTTAGTAGCACTGTACAGTACCAGAATGATGACTGAACAATGAAGCAGTCTAACAATAGAACAATGGAACACGAGGAGGCCATTTGACTCATCAAGCACACTCTGATGAGAAGCCATGAACTCTTCCCCAAACCACTAAACTTCCATGGGAAATCCTCCAATGAGACAAAACACCTTCAATCTCTCTGGCTCCCAACGGTAACTGATCAAACCCCGGGACATTAAACCATGCAAGCCCCTCTGCCAACTCTGGCCATTTTCTATCCAGGGGACTCCGTTATGGCCCAGTGATGTTCAAACATCATATTGCAGGGCGTATTTGATCATCTACCTCTGGTATTAGTCCTTCTATCCTCATTCCTGTGGTCAACCCCACATATTTATACAAAGGGAGTTAATCCACACAAAATGAACTGCTTCTGCTGGGAATATAATCCACATCTGGGAGACAATCGTTTCCTAATCTCTACGGTACCTCATGGGATGTTGTTGAACTGCTGCGTTCTTTGTAGCGGTTTGTTACAACTGAGTGACTTGCTGGGCCATTTCAGGGGCAGTTAAGAGTCAACCACATTGCGGTGGGTCTGGAGTCACATATAGGCCAGATCGGGTAAGGGCGGCAGATTTCCTTCCCTAAAAGACATTAGTGAACCGGATGGATTTTTACGACAATCCGATAGTTTCATGGACACCGTTACTGACACTAGCTTTTTATTCCAGATTTATTTAATTAACTGATTTAAAATTCCCCAGCTGCCCTGGTGAACTCAGGTCTCGGGATCATTAGTCCAGGCCTCTGGATTACTAGCCCAGTAATATAACCACTATGCTACTGTGCCCCTCACTTCTGCACTAATGCACTGTCAAACCTTCATTTGAAAGCTCTTAAACAGAAAAATATGAGAACATATTCCTCCGTCCAAGGTTATGATATTCAGTGTCATGTTTTGGTTTTGTTCTTTTATTGAGGAACCCAGGTATCAATGCTCGTCGTGGGGGAGAGCAACAAGGTTGAAAATAGGAGAGAACATTGGTACATCAAGAAGTTGTGGTTAGTTGGCGCCAAGGTTGGGCTTTGGAGGAAAGAATGGCTGAGGGAGGTGAGGAGTTGCACAGTTGTGATCAGGCGTTTAACGAGTGAATCTGGATTTCGACAATGAAGAATGACCATGTTGGATGAGGTATGTTGAAGCTTTTGGAGGAAAACGAAGAGTTGGTGGAACTAACTGCTTGCCACAGAAAAGGAAACTGAACTTCTTAAAGGCAACATTTGCAATGGAGGAGCCATGGGAGTTCAGCAGGAGATGAAAGGAGAGAGACAGCAAGGGCAGTAATGTCAGAAGATGGAGTCATCAGAGAGGAGGGTGGTAGCTAATGATTAGGCTCACAGGTTGTGTTTGAAAAATTGACAGAGACAAGATTTTCATTGCCCTGTAGAATAGTGTAGAAGAGGTGAAGATGCAGAGCTATTTGGTGAAAGTTTTAGACTTTGCCTTGGCTGTAATTGGCATCAAATCATGAAACAGCGAGATGTTGCACTGTTACAATGTGAGGTCACTGCAACATGTGCACTGGAACCTTCGATCGCAGTCTCGACTTCACAGGGTTGCAAGCGTGAAGTGACATTTTATGGGCTGGGAACCAACGGTGCCTGATATGCTGATTTAAAAAAGGATTAATCAGTAACACGAAGTAAATCTAAAAGTAGCACCCCCGGTTGTGAAATGTATCTGGCAGAATCTCAAGTCACGTCTGAGTGTAGCTCAAAACTGCAAACCAGGTGCTTGCCGGCTAGTGTTCGCACAACACACACACACACTCTCTCTCACAACACACACACACTCTCACAACACACACTCACACACTCTCTCACAACACACACACTCTCTCTCTCTCACAACACACACACACCCCAAACACACGCACACACTCTCTCACAACACACACACTCTCTCACAACACACACACACTCTCACAACACACACACACACACTCTCTCACAACACACACACACACTCTCTCACGACACACACACACTCTCTCTCTCTCACAACACACACACACTCTCACGACACACACACACCCCAAACACACGCACACACTCTCTCTCACAACACACACACACACACTCACACTCACACTCTCTCTCACACACACACACCAAACACACACACACACACACACGCTCACACTAAAACACTCACACACACACATACACTCTCACACACACACACACTCACAATCAGACACTCAGACACACTGGAAACAAATTAACAGACTGGAGTAGCTATCAGTGAATAGGTTCACAATATAAGCACCATTCAGATTGGTCCTTATGGAATATTTGGACCAGATTGGCACACAGAGATGTCACAAATTACTTTTTGAGCAAACATCTTAATTTATACAGATGTGCAAATGCACTCACCTTTCCCAATAATATTAGTAATACAGTAAAGACAGTATGGATGCAAAACAATGAGTGTTATAACAGAGTCTTATAATGAGGGAGGGAACTGGTTGGGTGGTGGAGCAGGCTCGAGTGGCTGAATGGCCTACTCCTGCTCCAATGTTCCTATTGGAAGCTTTTAAAATACCGGAGAGCCCACTAGAACTGTTGGGGTTGTGAGGTGGAGGTCTCATGAATCTGGCTACAATCCAAGTGTAAATCTGCTGGGTGGGTCAATTGGAATTTTCAATACTGGGACGGATAGATTTTGGTTGGGTAAGGGTATCAAGAGATATGGAGCAAAGGCGGATCAATAGAATTGAGATACAGATCAGCCGTGATCTGGTTGAATGGTGGAACAGGCTCAAGGGACTGAATGGCCTCCTCCTGTTCCTAATGTTCCCATTTGTATTACAGCCAGCTGCATAAAACACATGGTTCAGGAACCCGGTGACACTAGTGCTTATAAAAATGTCCATGTCGAGCGTTATAACTGAGAGCTTTATAATGAGGGTAGGCAGTGTGACTGCCATAAACATTGGGTGCAGTCAGCTAGTGGTTCTGGACGAGCAACCCAGAGCTCATGGGCTGGATTTTACCAACCTCGGCTGGTCCATGGTGGGCGATGTCGATGGCGGGTCCCGACCCCGCTCCTGTCTCCAGCCCAGCCTCAGTGATCGGGCTTGTTAAGCCCCGTCCAGCGCGTTTCCCGGCCAATTAGAGGAAGCGGGCCTGGTGATGTCATTGGATGACGCCTCATCAGCCGGTTTCCTTAAAGGGACCACGGCCAACTTTCTTTTGACATTAGTGCTGTCAGTGTTCTACAGCATTGAGCTGCTGCAAACACTAACAATCACTGCACAGAGGTGCAGGGCTGCACCCAGGCTCTCCCATGACGCCCTCCATATGCGTACGGAGGGATTCACAGAGGAGGTCCTCTTCCCTTCCCATGGGCGGAAGAGACCTCCCTTGGAGATCAATGCAGTCTGGTTGCACATTGCACAGGAGGGCACAAGCAGGGATGTGGTCAGGAGGACCTGGGTGCAGTGCCGCAAACGTTTCAATGATCTCAGCAGATCAGGAAATGTTAGTACAAAGCCACACTCAACCTCATCCTGCTGTGCCTCTCATCACATCCCCATCACTCTGCCTTCCCTACCCTACTCCTGCACATCCTTACTCACACCAACTTACCTTGCACCTCCACCCATCCCTCTCTATCTACATTATCACTTCCCCATCTCACTAGCCACCCCTCGCACTCACCCTCATCCTACTGCAAGCATACCAACTAACAACACACAAGGATAGGCACTGGGGTGTTTTATGCAATGTTCATGTGAAGTTTCTGTTAGTGTGCTGTCAAACATTTAAATCTTTATTTTCAACACTTTGCGTTCTTGGACAGATTTGTGTGCACCTTTGGAAGTGGCTTAGTCAGTTGCAGTGAATGGTGAGACATAACGGTACCCCCCGCAATGGTGGTGAACATAAGAACATAAGAAATAGGAGCAGGATTCGGTCATTTGGCCCTTCGAGTCTGCTCCGCCATTCAATAAGATCATGGCTGATCTGATCGTGGCCTCAACTCCACTTCCCTGCCCGCTCCCCATAACCCTCGACTCCCTTATCGTTCAAAAATCTGTCTTTCTCCACCTTAATGAGGTGATGAGTGTGAAAGGAATGGCTTGGGCATTGTAGGGATGCTTTATGGTGCTGGTGTGGGGTGGTGCCAACCTCCACATCATGTGGCAGCCAGGGTGTGCAGCATCAAGTGAAGTAAATGTGGCCATGGTGAGGCCATCCCGGGTGTCCCAGGCAACAATGTGGTCGGGTGCTGATGCCCTCTGTCCTGTGCAGCATCAGGTGATTGTGGAGAAGGTTGGTGTTGTTGGTGCTGCTGCTATGCCTGGTGATGCTGGTGTTGGGGCTGATTGTGGTGGGATTCTGAGGACCAAGGTGAGACAGTATAAAGGGTACCCATGTGATGGAATAGATGGCAGCTGAAGTAGAGATGACAGAAGCAATCTGTCAATGGTGGGAGAGTTAATGAGGTCAGACTGGATGAAGACTTGTGTAAAGACTTGCAGCATCCTGAATCTGTAGTGGAAATGCAGTTTAGGGAAGCTAGTGGTTAAGGGAACATATCTCAATCAGCTGGGAACTTTGACTTGACATTTGAAGCTGTCAACTCATCAGCTGATTCAATGGCAAGTGACCTCCTGCCTCAGCTTCACAAACGAGGTCTAGGCACAGCAGGAAACCGGTGGGCGACCCATCAGATCCAAGAAGCTGGGAAAAAACCATTGATAAGTGGCTGTAAACAAGCCACTAATGATTTGAATTGCCTTCCCTGCCACTGCCTGTCGGGTCTGCTCAGCGCTGGCAGACCCGACATCGGGAAATGCAGGTGTGCACATTTAGACAGCTGGATCCGGACCCGCTATCAATCATTTTAAATTTAACAACTGACCCACCACCCATCCCGTCCGCTGAGTGCCGGCAAAATTCCAGCTCATGAGCTCAAATCTCAACATAGCAAGTTGTGAAATTAAATTCAAAAACTCTGGTAAACTTGTGATCTGGCACTATGACCATGAAACTTGTTGTAAAACCCAACTGATTCACTAATGTCTTTCAGAGAAGGAGAGTTCCAACTTTATTTGGTCTAACTTCATGCCACTCTTAATACCGTCGGAGCAACTTTTTTCATAGAATCATAGAATGGTTACAGCACAGGAGGAGGCCATTCGGCCCGTCAAGCCCATGCTGGCTCTCTGCAAGAGCACGTCAGCTAGTCCCACTCCCCCGCCCTTTCCCCGTAGACCTGCAATTTTTTTTCCTTCAGATACTTATCCAACTCTCTTTTGAAAGCCACGATTGAATCAGCCTCCACCACCCTTTCAGGCAGCGCATTCCAGATCCGAACCACTCGCTGCGTAAAAAAGTTTTTCCTCATGTCGCCTTTGGTTCTTCTGCCAATCACCTTAAATCTGTGTCCTCTGGTTCTCGACCCTTCTACCAGTTTCTCTCTATCTACTCTGTCCAGACCCCTCATGATTTTGAACACCTCTATCAAATCTCCTCTCAATTCTCTGCTCTAAGGAGAACAACCCCAGCTTCTCCAGTCTATCCACATAACTGAAGTCCCTCATCCCTGGAATCATTCTCATAAATCTTTTCTGCACCCTCTCTAAGGCCTTCACATCCTTCCTAAATTGCGGCGCCCAGAATTGGACACAATACTCCAGTTGAGGCCAGACCAGTGTTTTATAAAAGTTCATCATAATTTCCACGCTTTTGTACTCTATACCTCTATTTATGAAGCCCAGGATCCCGTATGCTTTTTAAACATTTTCTCAACCTGCCCTGCCACCTTCTACGATTTGTGCACATATACCCCCAGGTCTCTCTGTTCATGCACCCCCTTTAGGATTTTACCATTTAGTTTATATTGCCTCTCCTCGTTCTTCCTACCAAAATGTATCACTTTGCACTTTTCTGTGTTAAATTTCATCTGCCACGTGTCTGCCCATTTCACCAGCCTGTCTGTCTTCCTGAAGTCTATCACTCGCCTCCTCACGGTTCACTATATTTCCAAGTTTTGTGTCATCTGCAAATTTTGAAATTGTGCCCTGTACACCCACATCCAAGTCATTAATATATATCAAGAAAAGCAGTGGTCCTAGAACCGACCCCTGGGGAACACCACTGTGTACCTTCCTCCAGTCCGAAAAATAACCGTTCACCACTACTCTCTGTTTCCTGTCACTTAGCCAATTCTGTATCCATGCTGCCACTGTCCCTTTTATTCCATGGGCTTCAACTTTGCTGGCAAGCCTATTATGTGGCACTTTATCAAACGCCTTTTGGAAGTCCATGTACACCACGTCAACCGCATTACCCTCATCAACCCTCTCTGTTACCTCATCAAAAAACTCAATCAAGTTAGTTAAACACAATTTGCCTTTAACAAATCCATGCTGGCTTTCCTTAATTAACCCACACTTGTCCAAGTGACTGTTAATTTTGTCCTGGATTACTGTTTCTAAAAGCTTCCCCACTACCGAGGTTAAACTGACTGGCCTGTAGTTGCTGGGTTTATCCTTACACCCTTTTTTGAACAAGGGTGTAACATTTGCAATTCTCCAGTCCTCTGGCACCACCCCCGTATCTAAGGGGGATTTGAAGACTATGGCCAGTACCTCCGCGATTTCCTCCTTTACATTCCTCAGCATCCTAGGATGCATCCCATCCGGTCCTGATGACTTATCAACTTTAAGTACAGACAGCCTTTCTAATACATCCTCTTTATCAATTTTTTTCTGATCAAGTGTCTCCACTACCTCCTCTTTCACTATGACTTTGGCAGCATCTTCTTCCTTGGTGAAGACAGATGCAAATATTCATTTAGTACTTCAGCCATGCCCTCTGCCTCCAGGCGCAGGTCTCCTTTTTGGTCCCTAGTTGGTCCCTGAATTTTTTAAATTAATTCTCAGAATGTGGGCATCTCTGACAAGGGTGGCATTTATTGCTCATCCCTAGTTGCCCTTGAGAAGGCGGTAGTGAGCCGCCTTCTTGAACCGCTGCAGTCCGTGTGGTGAAGGTGCTCCCATGGTGCTGTTAGGGAGGGAGTTCCAGGATGGGCAATAAACTCCCAGTGTTGCCCAATCTCACGATGAAATTAATAAAAAATTGAGAACCTCAAGGTTATATATTACATAAAATTAATTAGAATGTACAGTACCATTCGGCCCATCTGCTCCGTGCCGGTGTTTATGCTCCACACGAGCCTCCTCCCACCCCACTTCATCTCACCCCATCACCATATCCTTCTATTCCTTTCTCCCTCATGTGTTTATCCAGCTTCCCATTAAATACATCTATACTATTCGCCTCAGCCACTCACTGTGGTAGCGAGTTCCACATTCTCACCACTCTCTGGGTAAAGACGTTGCTCCTGAATTCACGATTGGATTTATTGGTGACTATCTTGGGCTAGAATTTCTGCTTTGGGTGCAATCGAGCACAAGCGCCCAAACTGCGCTTAAAATTGCGTTGGGAAGGTAACGCTTCAATTTTCCGCCAAAATCACAAACGTAAAATCTTCACAAATTAGAGCCAGGCCGTTAAGGGGTGATATCAGGAAGCACTTCTTCACACAAAGGGTGGTGGAAATCTGGAACTCTGACCCCCACAAGAAAGCTGTTGAGGCCGGGGGATCAAATGAAAATGTCAAAACTGAGATTGACGGATGTTTTGTTAGACACGGGTATTAAGGGTTACGGAACCAAGGCGAGTAAATGGAGTTGAGAAACAGATCAGCCATGATCTCATTGAATGGCGGAACGGGCTCGAGGGGCTGAATGGGCTCCTCCCGTTACTATAAAGGTCGGTCAGTGAGCAGAGGTATGAGTTTTTTTAATGGTTTTTTTTAAACTTTGTCAGAGAACTTGATTGAATTACCAAACTTGTAGCAGGTGATCTGATGGCTGTACACGGCGGGACCTCTCTGGTTATTCCCTCATTTTACAGACTTACACTTTGTATTTCTATGGTGTAATAAGATTGACTGTAGGAGGAGATCAATCTAACAGTTACCCATTAACGTATAGCATCGGCTCTCCTTACACCTTGTACTCCACTAAAAACATTAACTTTTATTAAAATATTTGATTAAAGGAGGAATCCCAGGTGCTTTCTCCACTTATATTCAATACACAGAGGTCATTGTTCCAACATTATCCCACATCCCAGGGCAAACTCACGGTTCGATTATCACTTACTCAATGAAACAAATAAGTTTCAAAGCGAATGTTTAACATTTGCTGACTGTGGCATTTTACTGCTTTGGAGAGACACAGTTAGCAAGCTTCCGTCATCAGAGCAGGTCACTGCTTGCTGCTGCCCTCCAAAATACTAGCAGCAACTTCACATATTAATAACTGCTGCTGGCAACACAGGGGCTCATTAAAATACCTTGTGTCAGTGATTACAGCAAAGAGGCATTTTCTCACTGGGAGCGAGAGGAAAAATTGCTTACACACAACTCCAACAGACTGGGTGGAACAGTGAGAGGAAAACACAAACAGGGGAACCTACTTGGCTTCCTCTGGCTCACCCTTCAGTTCACACACCGGCTTTCCATATCTGGGACACGGTTCTACTCCATCCCCAATAGAAGGGTAAAGATCGCCTCCCTGTGATGGGGAGTAGGTGCTGTAATGGGTCAGAAACTGCTCCTCCGAATATACAACATAATAACAGAGTCCTGTGAATCCTATATAATAACACGCCATGTGTTACTGGGTATAATGCTCCTGTATATATTATATAATAACACACCGTGTGTTACTGGGTATAACGCTCCTGTATATATTATATAATAACACGCCGTGTTACTGGGCATAACACTCCTGTATATATTATATAATAACACACCGCGTGTTACTGGGTATAACACTCCTGTATATATTATATAATAACACACCGTGTGTTACTGGGTATAACGCTCCTGTATATATTATATAATAACACACCGTGCGTTACTGGGTATAACGCTCCTGTATATATTATATAATAACACACCGCGTGTTACTGGGTATAACGCTCCTGTATATATTATATAATAACACACCGTGCGTTACTGGGTATAACGCTCCTGTATATATTATATAATAACACACCGTGTGTTACTGGGTATAACGCTCCTGTATATATTATATAATAACACACCGCGTGTTACTGGGTATAACGCTCCTGTATATATTATATAATAACACACCGTGCGTTACTGGGTATAACGCTCCTGTATATATTATATAATAACACACCGCATGTTACTGGGTATAACACTCCTGTATATATTATATAATAACACACCGTGCGTTACTGGGTATAACGCTCCTGTATATATTATATAATAACACACCGTGCGTTACTGGGTATAACGCTCCTGTATATATTATATAATAACACACCGTGCGTTATTGGGTATAACGTTCCTGTATATATTATATAATAACACACCGTGTGTTACTGGGTATAACGCTCCTGTATATATTATATAATAACACACCGCGTGTTACTGGGTATAACGCTCCTGTATATATTATATAATAACACACCGCGTGTTACTGGGTATAACGCTCCTGTATATATTATATAATAACACACCGCGCGTTACTGGGTATAACGCTCCTGTATATATTATATAATAACACACCGTGTGTTACTGGGTATAACACTCCTGTATATATTATATAATAACACACCGTGTGTTACTGGGTATAACACTCCTGTATATATTATATAATAACACACCGCGCGTTACTGGGTATAACGCTCCTGTATATATTATATAATAACACACCGTGTGTTACTGGGTATAACACTCCTGTATATATTATATAATAACACACCGTGTGTTACTGGGTATAACACTCCTGTATATATTATATAATAACACACCGTGCGTTACTGGGTATAACACTCCTGTATATATTATATAATAACACGCCGTGTTACTGGGTATAACACTCCTGTATATATTATATAATAACACGCCGTGTTACTGGGTATAACGCTCCTGTATATATTATATAATAACACACCGTGTGTTACTGGGTATAACGCTCCGGTATATATTATATAATAACACACCGTGTGTTACTGGGTATAACGCTCCTGTATATATTATATAATAACACACCGCGTGTTACTGGGTATAACGCTCCGGTATACTGGGTATAACGCTCCTGTATATATTATATAATAACACACCGCGTGTTACTGGGTATAACGCTCCTGTATATATTATATAATAACACACCGTGCGTTACTGGGTATAACGCTCCTGTATATATTATATAATAACACACCGTGTGTTACTGGGTATAACGCTCCTGTATATATTATATAATAACACACCGCGTGTTACTGGGTATAACGCTCCTGTATATATTATATAATAACACACCGTGTGTTACTGGGTATAACGCTCCTGTATATATTATATAATAACACACCGTGTTACTGGGTATAACGCTCCTGTATATATTATATAATAACACACCGTGTGTTACTGGGTATAACACTCCTGTATATATTATATAATAACACACCGTGTGTTACTGGGTATAACACTCCTGTATATATTATATAATAACACACCGCGTGTTACTGGGTATAACACTCCTGTATATATTATATAATAACACACCGTGTGTTACTGGGTATAACGCTCCTGTATATATTATATAATAACACACCGCGTGTTACTGGGTATAACGCTCCTGTATATATTATATAATAACACACCGCGCGTTACTGGGTATAACACTCCTGTATATATTATATAATAACACACCGCGCGTTACTGGGTATAACACTCCTGTATATATTATATAATAACACACCATGCGTTACTGGGTATAACGCTCCTGTATATATTATATAATAACACACCGTGTGTTACTGGGTATAACACTCCTGTATATATTATATAATAACACACCGCGTGTTACTGGGTATAACACTCCTGTATATATTATATAATAACACACCGTGTGTTACTGGGTATAACGCTCCTGTATATATTATATAATAACACACCGCGTGTTACTGGGTATAACGCTCCTGTATATATTATATAATAACACACCGTGTGTTACTGGGTATAACGCTCCTGTATATATTATATAATAACACACCGCTCGTTACTGGGTATAACACTCCTGTATATATTATATAATAACACACCGTGCGTTACTGGGTATAACGCTCCTGTATATATTATATAATAACACACCGCGCGTTACTGGGTATAACACCCCTGTATATATTATATAATAACACACCGTGTGTTACTGGGTATAACACTCCTGTATATATATTATATAATAACACACCGCGTGTTACTGGGTATAACGCTCCTGTATATATTATATAATAACACACCGTGTGTTACTGGGTATAACGCTCCTGTATATATTATATAATAACACACCGTGTGTTACTGGGTATAACGCTCCTGTATATATTATATAATAACACACCGCGTGTTACTGGGTATAACGCTCCTGTATATATTATATAATAACACACCGCGCGTTACTGGGTATAACACTCCTGTATATATTATATAATAACACACCATGCGTTACTGGGTATAACGCTCCTGTATATATTATATAATAACACACCGTGTGTTACTGGGTATAACACTCCTGTATATATTATATAATAACACACCGCGCGTTACTGGGTATAACGCTCCTGTATATATTATATAATAACACACCGCGTGTTACTGGGTATAACACTCCTGTATATATTATATAATAACACACCGCGTGTTACTGGGTATAACACTCCTGTATATATTATATAATAACACACCGTGTGTTACTGGGTATAACGCTCCTGTATATATTATATAATAACACACCGCTCGTTACTGGGTATAACACTCCTGTATATATTATATAATAACACACCGTGCGTTACTGGGTATAACGCTCCTCTTTATATTATATAATAACACACCGCGCGTTACTGGGTATAACACTCCTGTATATTTTATATAATAACACACCGTGTGTTACTGGGTATAACACTCCTGTATATATATTATATAATAACACACCGCGTGTTACTGGGTATAACACTCCTGTATATATTATATAATAACACACCGTGTGTTACTGGGTATAACGCTCCTGTATATATTATATAATAACACACCGCGTGTTACTGGGTATAACGCTCCTGTATATATTATATAATAACACACCGCGTGTTACTGGGTATAACGCTCCTGTATATATTATATAATAACACACCGTGTTACTGGGTATAACGCTCCTGTATATATTATATAATAACACACCGTGTTACTGGGTATAACGCTCCTGTATATATTATATAATAACACACCGTGTGTTACTGGGTATAACGCTCCTGTATATATTATATAATAACACGCCGTGTTACTGGGTATAACGCTCCTGTATATATTATATAATAACACACCGTGTGTTACTGGGTATAACGCTCCTGTATATATTATATAATAACACACCGTGTGTTACTGGGTATAACGCTCCTGTATATATTATATAATAACACACCGTGTGTTACTGGGTATAACGCTCCTGTATATATTATATAATGACACACCGTGTGTTACTGGGTATAACGCTCCTGTATATATTATATAATGACACACCGTGTGTTACTGGGTATAACGCTCCTGTATATATTATATAATGACACACCGCGTGTTACTGGGTATAACGCTCCTGTATATATTATATAATAACACACCGCGTGTTACTGGGTATAACGCTCCTGTATATATTATATAATAACACACCGCGCGTTACTGGGTATAACGCTCCTGTATATATTATATAATAACACACCGTGTGTTACTGGGTATAACGCTCCTGTATATATTATATAATAACACACCGCGTGTTACTGGGTATAACGCTCCTGTATATATTATATAATAACACACCGCGCGTTACTGGGTATAACGCTCCTGTATATATTATATAATAACACACCGTGTGTTACTGGGTATAACGCTCCTGTATATATTATATAATAACACACCGCGCGTTACTGGGTATAACGCTCCTGTATATATTATATAATGACACACCGTGCGTTACTGGGTATAACGCTCCTGTATATATTATATAATGACACACCGCGCGTTACTGGGTATAACGCTCCTGTATATATTATATAATAACACACCGCGCGTTACTGGGTATAACGCTCCTGTATATATTATATAATAACACACCGCGTGTTACTGGGTATAACGCTCCTGTATATATTATATAATAACACACCGCGTGTTACTGGGTATAACGCTCCTGTATATATTATATAATAACACACCGCGTGTTACTGGGTATAACGCTCCTGTATATATTATATAATAACACACCGCGTGTTACTGGGTATAACGCTCCTGTATATATTATATAATAACACACCGCGCGTTACTGGGTATAACGCTCCTGTATATATTATATAATAACACACCGCGCGTTACTGGGTATAACGCTCCTGTATATATTATATAATAACACACCGCGCGTTACTGGGTATAACGCTCCTGTATATATTATATAATAACACACCGCGCGTTACTGGGTATAACGCTCCTGTATATATTATATAATAACACACCGTGCGTTACTGGGTATAACGCTCCTGTATATATTATATAATAACACACCGCGTGTTACTGGGTATAACGCTCCTGTATATATTATATAATAACACACCGTGTGTTACTGGGTATAACGCTCCTGTATATATTATATAATAACACACCGTGTGTTACTGGGTATAACGCTCCGGTATATATTATATAATAACACACCGCGCGTTACTGGGTATAACGCTCCTGTATATATTATATAATAACACACCGCGCGTTACTGGGTATAACGCTCCTGTATATATTATATAATAACACACCGCGTGTTACTGGGTATAACGCTCCTGTATATATTATATAATAACACACCGTGTGTTACTGGGTATAACGCTCCTGTATATATTATATAATAACACACCGCGCGTTACTGGGTATAACGCTCCTGTATATATTATATAATAACACACCGCGTGTTACTGGGTATAACGCTCCTGTATATATTATATAATAACACCCCGTGTGTTACTGGGTATAACGCTCCTGTATATATTATATAATAACACACCGTGTGTTACTGGGTATAACGCTCCGGTATATATTATATAATAACACACCGCGCGTTACTGGGTATAACGCTCCTGTATATATTATATAATAACACACCGCGCGTTACTGGGTATAACGCTCCTGTATATATTATATAATAACACACCGTGTGTTACTGGGTATAACGTTCCTGTATATATTATATAATAACACACCGTGCGTTACTGGGTATAACGCTCCTGTATATATTATATAATAACACACCGCGCGTTACTGGGTATAACGCTCCTGTATATATTATATAATAACACACCGCGCGTTACTGGGTATAACGCTCCTGTATATATTATGTAATAACACACCGCGGGTTACTGGGTATAACGCTTCTGTATATATTATGTAATAACACACCGCGCGTTACTGGGTATAACGCTCCTGTATATATTATATAATAACACACCGTGCGTTACTGGGTATAACGCTCCTGTATATATTATATAATAACACACCGTGCGTTACTGGGTATAACGCTCCTGTATATATTATATAATAACACACCGTGCGTTACTGGGTATAACGCTCCTGTATATATTATATAATAACACACCGCGTGTTACTGGGTATAACGCTCCTGTATATATTATATAATAACACACCGTGTGTTACTGGGTATAACGCTCCTGTATATATTATATAATAACACACCGCGTGTTACTGGGTATAACGCTCCTGTATATATTATATAATAACACACCGCGTGTTACTGGGTATAACGCTCCTGTATATATTATATAATAACACACCGCGTGTTACTGGGTATAACGCTCCTGTATGTATTATATAATAACACGCCGTGTTACTGGGTATAACGCTCCTGTATATATTATATAATAACACACCGTGTGTTACTGGGTATAACGCTCCTGTATATATTATATAATAACACACCGCGCGTTACTGGGTATAACGCTCCTGTATATATTATATAATAACACACCGTGTGTTACTGGGTATAACGCTCCTGTATATATTATATAATAACACACCGTGCGTTACTGGGTATAACGCTCCTGTATATATTATATAATAACACACCGTGCGTTACTGGGTATAACGCTCCTGTATATATTATATAATAACACACTGTGTTACTGGGTATAACGCTCCTGTATATATTATATAATAACACACCGTGCGTTACTGGGTATAACGCTCCTGTATATATTATATAATAACACACCGTGTGTTACTGGGTATAACGCTCCTGTATATATTATATAATAACACACTGCGTTACTGGGTATAACGCTCCTGTATATATTATATAATAACACACTGCGTTACTGGGTATAACGCTCCTGTATATATTATATAATAACACACTGCGTTACTGGGTATAACGCTCCTGTATATATTATATAATAACACACTGTGTTACTGGGTATAACGCTCCTGTATATATTATATAATAACACACTGCGTTACTGGGTATAACGCTCCTGTATATATTATATAACACACCGTGCGTTACTGGGTATAACGCTCCTGTATATATTATATAATAACACACTGCGTTACTGGGTATAACGCTCCTGTATATATTATATAATAACACACTGCGTTACTGGGTATAACGCTCCTGTATATATTATATAATAACACACCGTGTTACTGGGTATAACGCTCCTGTATATATTATATAATAACACACCGTGTGTTACTGGGTATAATGTAGGGAAATGTGAGGTTATTCACTTTGGTAGGAAGAATTGAAAAGCAGAATATTTTTTAAATGGTGAGAAACTTTTAAATGTTGGTGTTCAGAGAGATTTGGGTGTCCTCATGCAAGAAACACAAAAAGCTAGCATGCAGGTACAGCAAGCAATGAGGAAGGAAAATGGCATGTTGGCCTTTATTGTAAGGGGTTGGAGTATAAGAGTAAGGAAGACTTGCTACAATTGTACAGGGCCTTGGTGAGACCACACCTGGAGTACTGTGCACTGTTTTGATCTCCTTATCTAAGGAAGGATATACTTGCCTTAGAGGGGGTGCAACGAAGGTTCACTAGATCGATTCCTGGGATGAGAGGGCTGTCCTATGATGAGAGATTGGTCAAAGAGGTTGGTTTTAAGGAGCGTCTTAAAGGAGGAGAGAGGTTTAGGGAGGGAATTCCAGAGCTTAGGGCCCAGGCAGCTGAAGGCACGGCCGCCAGTGGTGGAGCGATTAAAATCGGGGTGCGCAAGAGGCCAGAATTGGAGGAGTGCAGAGATCTCGGGGAGGGTTGTGGGACTGGAAGGAAACTTTTCCCCTGGAGGCTCAGTGAGTACTTGAATGATGAAGACGAGGAAATTGCCAGGTCATTCCCAGGTCTGTGCTGAGCTAACTGATCTCAGCTGCAATGTGGGCAAGAGTTTTGACCTCAACTTTGATGTGTTGATAGGGTGAGATAATGTAAGGTGGGAGGAGGCTCGTGGGGAGCTAGACCCTGTTGGGCCGAATTGCCTTTTTCTGCGCTGTAAAATTCAATGTAATTCTGCACCCCTGAGTTTATAAAATGGGAAATGATCAGCCGGGCTCCCCAGCTCTGTTCACTATCCACTGGCTGCTGCCAGAAACCCTGCACACGGTGCAGATCTCCTATAATCAGCAGCTTTGATTTATTTGTCAGGTAAGAGGTTAAACCAAGGTCCCTGTTTGCCTGTTCAGGTGGGCATTGAACTTTCCATAGTACTATTCAAGGAAGAGCAGGGTGTTCTCCTAGATTCTGTCCGTCCGTCCGTCTCGCTCTCCGTCCGCCCGTCTCGCTCTCCGTCCGCCCGTCTCGCTCTCCGTCCGCCCGTCTCGCTCTCCGTCCGCCCGTCTCGCTCTCCGTCCGCCGTCTCTCTCTCCATCTATGTCTGTCTGTCTGTCCACCTCTGTCTTTCCCCCTCTTTCTGTTTTCGGTTTTTATCGAGGGAAGGCGGAAGACCCTGTTACAATGGCCCGAGGTGATTGTGCGGTTCCGTCTGTTTGTGTGTTTAATCACAGAATAAGTTTCACTAAGTGATGCTGGTGTGGGTTTATTTTGATGTTCAAAGTGTTCACTGAGGATTCTTTCCCTTTGAATCTCCTTTATCGTGTTCCATCTCCTTTGCATTCTGGGTGGAGCCGATAGGGGTTTGGCCTTTGCTCTGCTCTACTGTCCCTGTACAGTGCTGTAGAGCGGTGTCTTGGTGCAGAGCTGGGGACTGGGTGGCGTAGTCAGTTAGAACGCTGTATCTCATCGTTTTGGGATCTGGTTTTGAGCCTAGACTAAGGCAGCGAAGGTTTCTCTCTCTTAGTCCTATGTGAAATGAGTTTGGGACAGTCACCATCCAGTTCCATGTGGGAACGTATGGGTTAGGTGGGGATAAAGCTCCCTCTACATTGGCCGATCAAACACCCAGGTTAGGTACGGATGAGTTTAATGAAAGGTAAAGCTCCCTCTGCCAACATCGCCTGACCTTGCCCTAGGAAGAGCATCCCCAACTGCACCAGTACGACATTTCCACGTCTCGTTTATCCTACTCTCTCTAACTCTCCCTTATCCCTTCTCCTCCACCCTCCCCCCCCCCCCCCCCCCCTTTTCTCTTTTAACAGCGTGTACCCCTCGGCCCCCTAATACCATCCGGTCCCATTTCCCAGCTGACCTATTCTGCTGCCACCCAAGGCTCATCTCTCCTTGTTGTCCCGCAGCCTCCCCCTGCTCCACCCTTTGCCACCCCCAGCACTGCACTTGTTACCTGCTCTTCCAGGGTAACCGCCCCCATCTGCCTTATCCCTGCTCCTGTCAACCATCCCACCCAGCTTATTCCCAGGGGTTGAGCTGTCTAATCTCGTGCCCACCCTGCCTCTATGCTCCCACTGCCTCTCTCCCAAGCCTCACTATCGGGCCACCAACCTCTGGCTTTCTCCAGGTCACCCTCCACAGCCTCTTTATAGATGAATCAGTGGGGAGATGAAGAGAATGGTTTTTACGCAGCGAGTTGTTGTGACCTGGAATGCGCTGCCTGAAAGGGCGGTGGAAGCAGATTCAATAGTAACTTTCAAAAGGGAATTGGAGAAATACTTGAAGGGGAGAAATTTGCAGAGCTATGGGGAAGAGCAGGGGGGAGTGGGACTAATTGAATAGATCTTTCAAAGAGCCGGCACAGGCACGATGGGCCGAATGGCCTCCTTCTGTGCTGTAAGATTCTATTCTATACAAGATCTCTTCCCTAAGCCTGTGCACCGTATTGAACCTCCATCTTAATTCCCCTGCTTCTTCTCCTCCGACCTTTATGCCCGCTTGTCCTCCCTTAACCTCACCCTTCACATCAGTTCCCACACTCTAGGCCCCCTCCGGGGTATTGATCGCTGATTTGTGGCCATCTCCGATCACCTCCTTGTGTCTCCCTGCTTACCGCCAATCCCACCAGTGTTACCCTTTGCCCTTGGAAAAAGAACGCCCCCCAGTTCCTTAACCAATGACATCGCCGTTGCTAGTGACCTGATGAGCAGCACCCTCACTCCTGCCTTCCAGATCCTCATCATCTCTCACCTCTGATGTTTAACCTGGCACAGCTCCCATCTCCCAGTCTAGAGAGTTCAGTGCGCCTGGCACATGACCAGTCCTGTCGTTCATTGCCAAATTTGGCTTGACCACACCAGGCATTACTCTCTCCTCCTATTACTCCAGGAGCCATCATGCAAAGACAAGAACAACCCTTTTCTCCATGATAAACTGCGTCTTCAAATCCCCATCGCCAAGTGCAAGGACCTCATGGATTTCTTTGTCTCAAAGATTGGGATGATCTGCGCAGCTGCCTTGAGTGTCACTTCCCCCTCCTCCTCCACCCCTGCCCAGCACAGCACCTCCCAACCTTCCACTCATCCTGATGTTTAGGGCAAAAATGAGCAGAGTGCAGGGATGTAGAGCTAAAAGAGGTTGAAGAAGTTTCGGTGTAGCGCGGCCATGGGGGCTTTGAAGGTGAGGATGAGAATTTTGAAGTCAATCCACTGGGGGAATGGTGGCCCGTGGAGGTCAGTATGGACAGGAGATACAGGTGTGCGGGACTTGTGCTCAGTGGGATGCAGAGAGCTCCTAACAGTAGGCATTACTTTGAAATCCCTCCATGGCCTCGTCCCCTCCTTACCTCTCTAACCTCCCCCAGCCCCACAACCCTCCAAGATCTCTGCGCTCCTCCAATTCTGGCCCCTTGCGCATCCCCGATTTTCATTGCTCCACCATTGATGGCCGTGTCTTCAGCTGCCTGGGCCCTAAGCTCTGGAATTCCCTCCCTAAACCTCTCCGCGTCTCTCTCATTTAAGACGCTCCTTAAAACCGACCTCACCTGTCCTAATATCTCCTGATGTGGCTCAGTGACAGTTTGTTTGATAATCGCTCCTGTGAAGCGCCTTGTGACGTTTTACTACGTTAAAGGCGCTATATAAATCCAAGTTCTAATTGTTGAAGAAACGAATGCTCCCGCCCTTCAGACTGACACGGGGCGGGACGGGTTAAAATCCCGACACCAATCGGTTTGGGCAGCCTCCAACGTCGAGAATCTGCCACACAATAACACACCACTCCAGGTTAATGTCAAGGATTAGTTGAAGTACTTGACGGTAAAGCTGGTCAGGGGATGCTTACAAGAGACTGTTGCTAGGGCCAGCTTAGCTCCTCTAAATGGTTGCTAGGGGCAAGGTATCGAGGTGCAATGTGGTCATGCACAGTCATGGCCAAGGGGAGAATTGAACATTGACAAAGAAATTGTTACTCTACATAATCTTCCCTTTGGAAAGTGAGTGAAGAACGGGCCTACCCCAGTGTGTGGCTAGCTGTGATCAGAGGAGTGTAGTTAGTCACTGCTTGGCCTGTGCTGTGGCACTCCGTCAGATCTGGGAGCACCATGCTTCAACTAATAATCTCCTTTTGCAACCCATTCCCCCAGACAAAGGTGTTTACTTATTTTTTAACATTGCATTGGCCTTTTTTCTCCGCTCCACTCTGGCGTTTGGTGTGGTCTCCGTCTTAATAAAGTCTAGCCCTGCTGATCTGTCGGGTCAGGCAAATTAAATAGTCTCCATTTTCTTTTTTTTGCCGCTGTGCAATCGGGTGGCTCTTTAGACTGTTTGCGATCTCTCTCCAATTTCACTCAGTGTTGCTCAAACTCAAACACACTCGCAGCCACAGGCAGACCTGAAGGGTTGGTATTTTTTAAATAACATTCTCAGTAATGGAAGAGAGGTTCTGTCACTAAAGAAAAAACAAATGACTTTCACCACATCCTCCCTCCCCCCCCCCCCCCCCCATGGATACTCGTGGTACCGCCCGCACATTGTAAATCACTGGTTCGATCTCAGCTGGAGTACTGTCTCTAATTCTGGACACCACACTTTAGAAAGGGACGTCCAGGTCTTGGCGAGGGTGCAGAGGAGATTTACTAGAATGGTGCCAGGGGAGGAGGGACTTCAGTTACATGGAGAGACTGGGATTGTTCTCCTTGGAGCAGAGAAGGCTAAGGGGAGATTTAATAGAGGTGTTCAAAATCATGAGTTTTGATAGAGTAGATAAGGAGAAACTGTTTCCACCGGCAGGAGTATCGATAACCAGAGGACACAGATTTAAGGTAACTGGCAAAAGAACCAGAGGGGAAGAGGAGAATTTTTTTACTCAACGAGCTGGAACGCGCTGCCTGAAAGGGCGGTGGAAGCAGATTCAATAATAACTTTCAAAAGGGAATTGGATAAATACTTGCAAAGAAATGTGCAGGGCTGTGGGGAAAGAGCAGGGGGGAGTGGGACTAATTGGAGAGCTCTTTCAAAGAGCCGGCACAGGCACGATGGGCCGAATGGCCTCCTTCTGTGCTGTGTGATTCTATGTTTAGCCCTTACCCCATCCCCACTGTGGAGCGTTACGGAGTGGATAATGATCCTCTGTCCTTCGTTGATGTGCATTAAAGTTCCATGGGGGTCTCGCAGGAGGGAGGTTGTTGCTGTAGTTTCCTGGTGAGGGAGTGGTCTCGGGGAGCGGGTACCGTCTGACTTCCCTGGGAGTCTGTGCATGAGGAGGTGTTGTCGCAGATTCTCGATAGTCTGGGTGTGGGGTGGGGCAGAAGGGGTGATCTTGCCGTAGTTGCCCCAGCATCAATTGCCGTTTGTGGAAGAGAGTTCCAAACTTCTCCCACCCTTTGTGTGTAGAAGTGTTTCCTAATTTCACTCCTGAAAGGTCTGGCTCTAACTTTTAGACTATGGCCCCTAGTCCTAGATTCCTCAACCAGCGGAAATAGTTTCTCTCTGGCTACCCTATCAGTTCCCCTTAATATCTTGAAAACTTCGATCAAATCACCCCTTAACCTTCTAAATTCCAGGGAATACAACCCTAATTTGTGTAATCTCTCCTCGTAACTTAACCCTTGGAGTCCGGGTATCATTCTGGTAAACCTACGCTGCACTCCCTCCAAGGCCAATATATCCTTCCTAAGGTGTGGTGCCCAGAGCTGCTTCCAGTGCTCCAGGTGTGGTCTCCCAGTGCTCCAGGTGTGGTCTCCCAGTGCTCCAGGTGTGGTCTCCCAGTGCTCCAGGTGTGGTCTCCCAGTGCTCCAGGTGTGGTCTCCCAGTGCTCCAGGTGTGGTCTCCCAGTGCTCCAGGTGTGGTCTCCCAGTGCTCCAGGTGTGGTCTCCCAGTGCTCCGGCTCTGGTCTCCCAGTGCTCCGGCTCTGGTCTCCCAGTGCTCCGGCTGTGGTCTCCCAGTGCTCCGGCTGTGGTCTCCCAGTGCTCCGGCTGTGGTCTCCCAGTGCTCCGGCTGTGGTCTCCCAGTGCTCCGGCTGTGGTCTCCCAGTGCTCCAGGTGTGGTCTCCCAGTGCTCCAGGTGTGGTCTCCCAGTGCTCCAGGTGTGGTCTCCCAGTGCTCCGGCTGTGGTCTCCCAGTGCTCCAGCTGTGGTCTCCCAGTGCTCCGGCTGTGGTCTCCCAGTGCTCCGGCTGTGGTCTCCCAGTGCTCCGGCTGTGGTCTCCCAGTGCTCCGGCTGTGGTCTCCCAGTGCTCCGGCTCTGGTCTCCCAGTGCTCCGGCTGTGGTCTCCCAGTGCTCCGGCTGTGGTCTCCCAGTGCTCCGGCTGTGGTCTCCCAGTGCTCCGGCTGTGGTCTCCCAGTGCTCCGGCTGTGGTCTCCCAGTGCTCCGGCTGTGGTCTCCCAGTGCTCCAGGTGTGGTCTCCCAGTGCTCCAGGTGTGGTCTCCCAGTGCTCCAGGTGTGGTCTCCCAGTGCTCCGGCTCTGGTCTCCCAGTGCTCCGGCTCTGGTCTCCCAGTGCTCCGGCTGTGGTCTCCCAGTGCTCCGGCTGTGGTCTCCCAGTGCTCCGGCTGTGGTCTCCCAGTGCTCCGGCTGTGGTCTCCCAGTGCTCCGGCTGTGGTCTCCCAGTGCTCCAGGTGTGGTCTCCCAGTGCTCCAGGTGTGGTCTCCCAGTGCTCCAGGTGTGGTCTCCCAGTGCTCCGGCTGTGGTCTCCCAGTGCTCCAGCTGTGGTCTCCCAGTGCTCCGGCTGTGGTCTCCCAGTGCTCCAGGTGTGGTCTCCCAGTGCTCCGGCTGTGGTCTCCCAGTGCTCCGGCTGTGGTCTCCCAGTGCTCCGGCTGTGGTCTCCCAGTGCTCCGGCTGTGGTCTCCCAGTGCTCCGGCTGTGGTCTCCCAGTGCTCCGGCTGTGGTCTCCCAGTGCTCCAGGTGTGGTCTCCCAGTGCTCCGGCTGTGGTCTCCCAGTGCTCCGGCTGTGGTCTCCCAGTGCTCCAGCTGTGGTCTCCCAGTGCTCCGGCTGTGGTCTCCCAGTGCTCCAGGTGTGGTCTCCCAGTGCTCCGGCTGTGGTCTCCCAGTGCTCCGGCTGTGGTCTCCCAGTGCTCCGGCTCTGGTCTAACCAGTGCTTTGTACAGCTGCAGCATAACTTCTGCCCCATGAAATCATTATCAATCCTCAGTCCAAGAATCAAACAGATTCTGTCTTTGATCTCCATATTTTTTATCTGTTCTTTTCAGGAATATTTTCTGCTTTTAAAGAAAAAGTCATAATTTCACTTCTTACATCACAAGCACTTGAGAAACACTGAGAATTACAGAGTATTTACAGCACACAAACAGGCCATTCGGCCCCACAGGCCCATGCCGGTGTTTGTGCTCCACTCGAGCCTCCTCCCATCCCTCTTCATCTCACCCCATCAACATATCCTTCTATTCCTTTCTTCCTCACGTGTTTATCCAGCCTCCCCTTAAATGCATCTCTGCTACTCCCCTCCACCACTCCCTGTGGTAGCGAGTTCCACATTCTCACCACTCTCTGGGTAAAGCAGTTTCTCCTGAATTCCCTATTGGATTTATTAGTGACTATCCTATATTTATGGCCCCGAGTTCTGGACTCCCACAAATAGTAAAAGCATAGGCGAAGGAAGGATGGAGACGATTCGGAACAAAAAAAGGAGATTTTCTTGTGGAGGCAGAGGGCATGGCTGAGGTACTAAATGAGGACTTTGCATCTGTCTTCACCAAAGAAGAGGATGCTGCCATAGACATAGTAAAGGAGGAGGTAGTAGAGAAATTGAATAGGATTAAAAAATAGATAAAGAGGAGGTACTTACAGTAAAAGGTTGGTAGCGCTGAAAGTTGAAAAGTCACCAAGTCTGGATGGGATGCATCCTAGGTTGCTGAGGGAAGTATGGGTGGTAATAGCAGAACTCTGGCCACAATCTTCCAAGCCTCCTCCGATATGGGAGTGGTGTCAGAGCACTGGAGGATGGCAAATGTTACACCCCTGTTCAAAAAAAGGGGAGAGGGATAAACCCGGCAACTACAGGCCAATCAGCCTAACGTGAGTGCTGGGGAAACTTTTAGAGATGATAATTGGAGACAAAGTTAATTGTCACTTGGAAAAACATGGGTTAATAAATGACAGCCAGCACAGATTTGTTAAAGGCAAATCACGTTTGACTAACTTGATTGAGTTCTTTGATGAAGTAAAGGAGAAGATTGATTAAGGTAGTGCGGTTGATGTTGTGTATATGGACTTTCAAAAGGCGTTTGATAAAGTACCGCATAATAGACTTGTTAGCAAAATTGAAGCCCTCGGGATTTAAGGGGCAGTAACAGCGTGGATATGAAATTGGCTAAGAGACAGAAAGCAGAGAGTAGCGGTGAACGGTTGTTTTTCAGGGCGGAGGGAGGTAACCAGTGGTGTTCCCCAGGTGTTAGTATTGGGACCACTGCTCTTTTTGATATATATTAATGACCTGGACTTGGGCATACAGGATATAATTTCAAATTTTGCAGATGACATGAAACTCGGAAATGTAGCACAACAGTGAGGAGGATAGTAAACAGACTGGTGAAATGGGCAAACACATGGCAGATGCAATTTAACACAGAGAAGTGTGAAGTGATACATTAGGGAGTACGGTAGCATAGTGGTAATGTCATTGGACTAGTAATCCAGAGGCCTGGACTAATGATCCCGAGACATGAGTTCAAATCCCACCACGGCAGCTGGGCAATTTAAATTCAGTTAATTAAGTAAATCTGGAATAAAAAGCTAGCATCAGTAATGGTGATCGTTAAACTACCGGATTGTTGTAAAAACCCATCTGGTTCACTAATGTCCTTTAGGGAAGGAAATCTGCCGTCCTTACCCGGTCTGGCCTAGAGGTGACTACAGAGTCAATGTAGTTGACTCTTAACTGCCCTCTGAAATGGCCCAGCCACTCAGTTGTAAAAAAAAAACTACGAGAAACAGTAAGACTAAAACCGGACGGACCACCTGGCATCGACCTCGGCACCGGCGGCGGTTTGGTACAGCCGACTAGCAAGCTGCTACAAAGAAGTCGCCATACAGACTGCAGCGGTTCAAAAAGGCGGCTCACCACCACCTTCTCGAGGGCAGTTAGGGATGGGCAATAAATGCTGGCCTTGCCAGCACGGCCCATGAACAAATTTTTAAAATGGTAGGAAGAATGATGAGAGGCAATATAAACTAAATGGTACAATATTAAAGGGGGTGCAGGAACAGCACCTGGGGTTTTATGTACACAAATCTTAGAAGTCTGTTAACAAAACATACGGGATCCTTGGCTTTATAAACAGAGACCGAGAGTAAAAAAGCAAAGAATTTAACAAAACCTTTAGGCCCCAGCTGGAGTATTGTGTCAAATAATGGGCACCGCTCTTTAGAAAGGATGTCAAGGCCTTGGAGAGGGTGCAGAGGAGGTTTACTAGAATGGTCCCAGGGATGCGGGACTTCAGTTATGTGGAGAGACTGGAGAAGTTTGGGTTATTATCCTTAGAGCAGCGACGGTTAAGGGGAGATTTAATAGAGATATTCAAAATTATGAAGGATTTTGATGGAATAAATAAGGAGAAACTGTTTCCACTCGCAGGAGGGTCGGTAACCAGAGGACACAGATTTAAGGTAATTGGTAAAAGAACCAGAGGGGAGATGAGAATGATTTTTAAGCAGCGAGTTGTTGTGATCTGGAACGCGCTGCCTGAAAGGGCGGTGGAAGCAGATTCAATAGTAACTTTCAAAAGGGAATTGGATAAATACTTGAAGGGGAAAATTTGCAGGGCAGTGGGGGAAAGAGCGGGGGAGTGGGACAAATTGGAGAGCTCTTTCAAAGAGCCGGCACAGGCACGATGGGCTGAATGGCCTCCTCCTGTGCTGTGAGATTCTATGATACCTTTTGCCCTGCGCCCCCACTGGGGTCTGGGCTTCCAAGGGGTACCTGTTGACAGTTCATACCCTGGGTCAGCCCGGACTGCGAGTGTGAGCAGCCCATTCAACCAGAGCCCCAATACTGGATAATGGTCAGCAGCAGAAAACCCAGCTAATAATCTCCCCACCCACCACCCCGGTCCGAGGGAACTGAAGCTAATTTTAACGCCTCTACCTCAGCCGTGGCTCAGTGGGTAGCACCTTCGCCTCTGAGTCAGAAGATCGTGAGTTCAAGTCTCACTCCAGAGACTTGAGCACAAAATCTAGGCTGACACTCCCAGTGCAGTGCTGAGGGAGTGCCGCACTGTCGGAGGTGCCGTCTTTCAGATGAGACGTTAAACCGAGGCCCCATCTACTCTCTCGGGTGAACACAAAAGATCTCACGGTACTATTTTGAAGAAGAGCAGGGGAGTTCTCCTCAGTGTCCTGGCTAATATTTATCCCTCAACCAACATCACTAAAACAGAAATAAAAACAGAAAATGCTGGAAACGCTCAGCTGGTCAGGCAGCATCTGTGGTTAGAGAGAAACAGAGTTAACGTTTCAGGTCGATGACCTTTCGTCAGAACTACTAAAACAGATGATCTGGTCATTATCACATCGCTGTTTGTGGGAGCTTGCTGTGTGTAAATTGGCTGCCGTGTTTTCTACATTGGAACAGCGGCTACAGTTCAAAAAAAAAAGTACTTCATTGGCTGTAAAACCCTTGGGACGTCCGCAGTTGCCAGTTGTAAGATCTGCGCCTTAGCGCACATTCAAAGCTGTGCTCATAATCTCTTTCAGTGGTCAACTGCTGAGCAGCCTGGGGTCGGACTTTCGTCGGGGAGCTGGGGTCCTGGATATCCTGTACGAGACTCCCTCGGTTGTGCTGACCTGTGGATATGACACCTACATCAGACAGTGGGATGTGCGAGCCAGCACCAGGTAACCAGGCCTTCCTGTGTTTCGGACCTCCCTTCCCCTCTTCCCCCCCTCCTGAAGACCTTCCACAGCCACCGATCAAACGCCCTCCAGTACCTCTTCCGCGTGGCCAAATTTAATGTGCGAACCGTTAGGCCAGACAGGCTATTCGCCCTTGGAGGGAATCACAGCCCAACCCAATCCTGCACTCGCCCCAGTTAAGGGAATCACAGGATATGGGGATCGGACGGGAAAGTGGAGTTGAGGTCGAAGATCAGCCATGATCTTATTGAATGATGGAGCAGGCTCGAGGGGCCGTATGGCCGACTCCTGCTCCTAATTTTTATATTCACACGCCAGAGACACTGGACAATGTCTCATTTTTTCCCCCTCCCTAGATATGGTTCACTGAGGCCAGTTCCAGCTCCCTATCTCTGTAACCTCCTCCAGTCCTACAACCCTCCGAGATCTCTGCGCTCCTCCAATTCTGGCCTCGTGAGCATCCCAGATTTTAATCGCTCCACCATTGGCGGCCGTGCCTTCAGCCGTCTAGGACCTAAGCTCTGGAAATCCTTCCCTAAACCTCTCCACCTCCCCTCCTCCTTAAAGACGCTCCATTAAACCTTCCTCTTTGACCAAGCTTTTGGTTGCCTGTCCTAATATCTCCTTATGTGGCTCGGTGTCAAATTTTGTGTGCTAACGCTCCTGTGAAGCACCTTGGGACATTTTACTACGTTAAAGGTGCTATATAAATGCAAGTTGTTGTTGTATAATCGTTCTCTCTGAGACCAGCTACCTAAACACAGCCCAGGCTTTGAACATGGAGCGTTCTGGCTCAGTTACACACTGCCTTTAACCCCTTCTGTGGCGAGATTGCCTCACAGCAGAGGGGTAGGAATCAAGTCGAGGTGCTTTTTCCCCCTTAATTTTCTCCCCATTCTCTCCTCCAGTCACTGACTCCTAATAGGGTAAAGTACCCTAGGCGCTGGGAGCTGGTGGGCTGTATGGTCATGAGGACATCATAGCTAAGCCTAGTGCCTGCATGGTTTCTTTTCTTGTTCTCTCTCACACTCGTGCTCGCACGTGTACACCCAGCATGAGTCACTGAATATCAATCCCCAGCTGGTTTGATTGTTTTTTTCCCCTCTCTTGTGTCCTCTGCCTTTCCCCCTGCATTGCCCCCTCCTGAGATCAGCTAGCTCAGCACAGACTGGGGTTCGGAGCCTGCGACCTTGTTCACTCCCACACAGGAACGGGAGGAGGTCATTCAGCCCCTCGAGCCTGTTCCGCCATTCAATGAGATCATGGCTGATCTGCGACCTAACTCCATCTACCCGCCTTTAGCTCATGTCCCTTAATACCTTTGGTTAACAAAAATCTATCAATCTCCGATTTAAAATTAACAATTGATCTAGCATCAGTTGCTATTTATGGAAGAGAGTTCCAAACTTCTACCACCCTTTGTGTGTAGAAGTGTTTCCTAACTTGACTCCTGAAAGGTCTGGCTCTAATTTCTAGACTATGTCCCCTAGTCCTAGACTCCCCAACCAGCAGAAATAGTTTCTCTCTCTCTACCCTCTCTGTTCCCCTTAATACCTTGAAAACTTCGATCAAATCACCCCTTAACCTTCTAAATTCCAAGGAGTATAACCCTTGTGTAATCTCTCCTCATAACCTAACCCTTAAAGTCCGGGTATCATTCTGGTAAACCTACGCTGCACTCCCTCCAAGGCCAATATATCCTTCCTAAGGTGTGGTGCCCCGAACTGCTCACAGTGCTCCAGGTGTGGTCTAACCAGGGCTTTGTCATTTCTCAGCAAGGCAGTGCGGGGAGACCATTATGAATATGTTTAACTGTTTTCTGCATTTGAAAATATTTCCTTTTTTTAGTTTTTTTAAATTGCAAACTTACTGTTTTAAAAATACAGACAGGGTGACAGTAAAGGGCCTGTGCTACTTAAGCATTGTTATAGGAGTTGAAACCGTGAAGAAGCACTGCCCGGTCACCTGCACAATTAAAAAAAAAAAGCGCAGTGCAAGCGGAACTCCTAACCTGTGCACACGTTCCCCAGAACCCCCCAGTACATGTGGTGTGGGAGCGTGTAAGGGAGTGTGATGTGGGGTAATGGGGGAGTGTGATGTGGGGTAATGATGAGTGCAAGGCTTTGTAAAATTGAGTTCATGTATAAATAGTGGATGCTCAAATCGTCCCAGAGGGGGCGTTGAAGGATACCCTGGACACCCACATGCCCCACGGCACACACTGGCCTATCATCTCAAGCATCCAGGTTGTTGGATTCAATATTTCAGAGATTAGTAACATGAATATTGGACCTGCACTACTGTGTCTCCACCTGCAGGAGGTAACCGGTTCCTGAATCCCCTCCGCCAGCTACCCTGGATCCCACCAGGAGCATCCTGCCCACGTTTACACAGATAAAGTTGGGCCATTAAAGCTATTTGACACTTGCTGTGCTTCTCCTTAAGCCGCTCTTCCCCCCCTTTATTCTTGCCACCGGAAGTCCATTTCCACAGAAGTGCGTCTCGAGCTTCATGTGCAGTGTGGCACGGCGTGACATTTTCTGGGTAAAGACGACAGAAGCTTTACATAAACTAAGATCCCACAAGCACCAATTAAGTGACTTAGCCATTGACCTGATTGTGATGCAGGAGGAATGTTGTCCAGTACATCAGGAGAATTCGCTGCTCCTATTCTTATCTCGTCAGCCCATCCACTAACCTAAACATTCACCACCGGCGCACCGTGGCTGCAGTGTGTACCATCTACAAGATGCACTGCAGCAACTCACCAAGGATTCTTCAACAGCACCTCCCAAACCCACGACCTCCACCACCTAGAAGGACGATGGCAGCAGGTGCATGGGAACACCACCACCTCCAACTCACACCACCCTGACTTGGCAGTATATCGCCGTTCCCCCTCCGTAACAGCGCTGTGGGAGCACCTTCACCACACGGACTGCAGCGGTTCAAGGCGGCGGCTCAGCACCACCTTCTCGAGGGCAATTAGGGATGGGCAATAAATGCTGGGCTTGCCAGCGACGCCCACAGCCCGGGTATAATTTTTATTTTAAAAAAAATAGAAATATATTAATTTGAAATGAGCCAGCATTACAGACAGGGCCTCAGTTTCAGGTCCCATATGAAGGAATCTAGCCCTGAACAACGTTCCCTCTAAGTTGCGCGGCTGCGCCGTTGTCTGCCGGTCCCGCACAGCCCGGGACCGGCTTTTTCAATGTGAAATTTTGCGCATGCGCGAAACATTGAGTGGGCCACGCAGCCCGTTAAAGGGACCGCGCACCCAAATTTAAAATTAGGGGGAACATTGGCCCTGATATTACAGAACTCCGTCGGTGCTGCACTGCAGTGTCAGCCGAGATTGTGTTTTCAAGTCCTGGAGCAGGGCTTGAAGCTGCAAGCCGCTAACCCAGAGAGGAGAGTGCTACCAGTGAGTCAAACTGACCTGGTCGTGGAAATAATTCCAAAGGATTGGGTACTTGCCCCAGGAATAAGCTGGAAGTGGAGAATTTTATTAAATTAATTCAAATTGTAAATTTTTGAGTATTCTTTTCCGAACCGATACTTGAATATGCATCAGAGCAGAGACAGAGAAAATGTGAGCAGTGAATGAGGGCAGGTCAAACCCAAGTGAGCATGTCAGAGCGGGGAACTCACCTGAACACAGTGCCTCAGCCTACAGGCTCAGTGCACAGATAGCACATCTGTCCTGTGGAGTACTGGCGCCACCTGGCGGCAATGAAGGTCAATGCAGTACCCAGAGACAGGGCAATTCACGTTCTGTGAAAATTGTACAGATTGTTTTTGCAAATATGCTTGAAGTAATTTTTTTGTGCTCACCAAGGTGAAAGATGTTGGTGGTGAGGCAGTGGAACACTTCACACTTCTTGCAGACAGTGTCAGGGCAGGTACAGCATGGGTTAGATACAGAGTAAAGCTCCCTCTACACTGTCCCATCAAACACTCCCAGGGCAGGTACAGCACGGGTTAGATACAGAGTAAAGCTCCCTCTACACTGTCCCATCAAACACTCCCAGGGCAGGTACAGCATGGGTTAGATACAGAGTAAAGCTCCCTCTACACTGTCCCATCAAACACTCCCAGGGCAGGTACAGCACGGGTTAGATACAGAGTAAAGCTCCCTCTACACTGTCCCATCAAACACTCCCAGGGCAGGTACAGCACGGGTTAGATACAGAGTAAAGCTCCCTCTACACTGTCCCATCAAACACTCCCAGGGCAGGTACAGCACGGGTTAGATACAGAGTAAAGCTCCCTCTACACTGTCCCATCAAACACTCCCAGGGCATGTACAGCACGGGTTAGATACAGAGTAAAGCTCCCTCTACACTGTCCCATCAAACACTCCCAGGGCAGGTACAGCACGGGTTAGATACAGAGTAAAGCTCCCTCTACACTGTCCCATCAAACACTCCCAGGGCAGGTACAGCACGGGTTAGATACAGAGTAAAGCTCCCTCTACACTGTCCCATCAAACACTCCCAGGGCAGGTACAGCACGGGTTAGATACAGTGTAAAGCTCCCTCTACACTGTCCCATCAAACACTCCCAGGGCAGGTACAGCACGGGTTAGATACAACAACAACTTGTATTTATATAGCACCTTTAATGTAGTAAAACATCCCAAGGTACATCATAGGAGCGTTATCAGCCACAGAAGGAGCTATTCGGACAGGTGACCAAAAGCTTGATCAAAGAGGTAGGTTTTATGAAGGGTCTTAAAGGAGGAGAGGGAGAGGTTTAGGGAGGGTTTCCAGAGCTCGGGGCCCAGGCAGCTGAAGGCACGGCCGCCACTGGTGTAGCGATGAAAATCGGGGATGCGCAAGAGGCCAGAATTGGAGGAGCGCAGAGATCTCTTGAGTGTTTTAGAGCTGGAAGAGGTGACCGAGATAGTGAGAGGCGAGGTCATGGAGGAGCCAGCGTACTGTCCCCTATTGCCTTCTCATTTCCGATCGCTCGCAAAGCACAGACCAGGGCTTGAACCTGAGTCCTTCTTTCTGTTTAGGTCAGTGTGATGCAGTGACACTTTATACTGGCTGCCTGTTCTTTTCCACTGAATAGTAAAAGCTGGAATCTGTGCATATTGAGCAGGTCAGAGGTTGGGTATTCTGCAGAGAGTGACTCACCACCTGACTTCCCCAACCGCTCCACTGTCAGGAGTGTGATGGAATACTCTCCACTTGCCTGGATGAGTGCAGCTCCAACAACACTCGAGGAGCTCGATACCAATCGGAACAAATCAATCTGCTTGATTGGCACCCCATCCACCACCTTAAACATTCACTCCCTCCACCACCGGCGTACCGTGGCTGCAGTGTGTACCATCTACAAGATGCACTGCAGCAACTCGCCAAGGCGTCTTCGGCAGCACCTCCCAAACCCACGACCTCTTCCACCTAGAAGGATAAGGGCAGCAGGCGCATGGGAACACCACCACCTCCAAGTTCCCCTCCAAGTCACACACCATCCTGACTTGGAAATATATCGTCGTTCCTTCATCGTCGCTGGGTCAAAATCCTGGAACTCCCTCCCTAACAGCACTGTGGGAGTACCTTCACCACACAGACTGTGGCGGTTCAAGAAGGCGGTTCACCACCACCTTCTCAAGGGTAACTAGGACTGGGCAATAAATGCTGGGCCGGGCCTGGCCAGCAACGCCCACACCCTGAGAATTCTTTTTTAAATGGTCACCTTAAATGAACAGTGTAAAAGTTTTGAAAATAGATCAGAATGAGATATGAGATGAATTTGTTGATGGGGATGCTGATCTGTGCGACTTCCTTCAGAAGAGAGTGGCTAGGTATTAACTAATTGCTGCCACACTCGCACTGGAGCCTCATCGCTCCTGCCTCACACAGGGTAGTTTTAAGCGATGGACAGTCCCGGGGGATGGCCAGGAGTCGGACTGACTCAGCTGGTGGGGAGGCAGAGGGCAATTTGTTGTGGACGGTCTGGGGGATTCCTCCCTGTTCTGCCGCTCTTGCTGTTCCTATGAAGTGATAATTGCCAGAAAGCTTGCCGACATTCTGAAAGCTAATGTGTCCTTCAGGATTCCATGGGGACTTTCTAATGCGAAGGGTGTGCGATGGGATGGCACAGGGTGAGAGAGAGAGAGAGAAACAGTACAACTGGATAGCATCAAGGGAACAACAAGCAGGACTACTGTCTCAATATCCTGGGTAAAACACGGTTGTATTACACTATATACAGGAGAGGGACTATCCCGGGTAAAACAATATATTATATACAGGGGAAAAAAAAGAAAGACTTGCATTTCTACAGCGCCTTTCACGACCTCAGAACGTCTCAAAGCACTTTACAGCCAATGAAGTACTTTTGAAGTGTCACTGTTGTAATGTAGGAAATGCGGCAGTCAATTTGTGCACAGCAAGCTCCCACAAACAGCAGTGTGACAATGACCAGATCATCTGTTTTAGTGATGTTGATTGAGGGATAAATATTGGCCCCAGGACACCGGGGAGAACTCCCCAGCATTTCGAAATAGTGCCATGGGATCTTTTACGCCCACCTCAGAAGGCAGACAGGACTTCGGTTTAACGTCCCATCCGAGCTCTCCAATCAGTTCTACTCCCCCTTCTCTTTCAGGTAGCGCCTTCCAGATCACAACTCGCTGCGTAAAAACATTCTCATCTCCCCTCTGGTTCTTTTGCCAATGACCTTAAATCTGTGTCCTCAGGTTACCGACCCTCCCGCCAGTGGAAACAGTTTCTCTTAAAAGTTCTTGTCTTTCACTTGTTCCCAGATTTGTGCTGTGGCACCCAGTGACCTACAGTGTCCCACCCAATTGCTCACTCTGTATCAGCGGGTGTTGGCGGCTCATTCCGTTAAGGGGGAAGATCACAGATGAGTCCTCATCCTAACATCCACCTGGGCACTTTCCAGCAGGAACTGCCACGGGTTTCTCCAGCGGGTCCTGAGGGAGATGGTAGCCCTCCTACCACTGCCCTGGTGAGAGCAGCGATCGAACCTGAGATATCGGTGGTCTGTATGGGTCACGCTACACTATTGGCTGGAGGCAGGGCTCATTTTTCTTTTAATTTGAGATGATTAAAAATGTATGAAGCCTGTTGGATTTTTCTTCCTGACTGGATCTGAGAAGCTTATGAGGCAAATTAAAAGCTGGTCCAGAACTGTGGGGGTTAAAGCCCCCACCCAGCAAGGGGATGCATTCGACTGTCCCTGGTAAAGAATGCATTAAAGGACTCAGGAAGCAGCTTTTAATGGGCCTCTTGCATAGTCTACAGCCCTCTCGATACTCATTTAATCTCCAGCACTCCTAGTAAACACAGCAGTGATCCTGTCACTGTACTAGACCATCAGCTGACTCCTCCAAGTTAATGAGGCAGCCTTCATCAACGCTGAGATGGTGGCCTCGTGTCTTCGAGCTGCCTAATGCTGGAAGTGGTTCTCTTGCTATCGCGTGCTCACTTCCCGGCTCCCTGTCACCACCCCCAGCCCTCCCAAAACATCCACTTCATCTTACTTTAAGGTAATTGCCAAAAGAAGCAGAGGTGACCTGAGGGGGAAAAAAATTAGGCGAGTTGTTGTGATCTGGAACGCGCTGCCTGAAAGGGGGGTGGAAGCAGATTCAACAGTAACTTTCAAAAGAGAATTGGATAAATACTTGAAGGGGCGAAATTTGCAGGGCTGTGGGGAAAGATCAGGGGGGAGTGGGACTAATTGGAGAGCTCTTTCAAAGAGCCGGCACAGGCACGATGGACCGAATGGCCTCCTGTGCTGTATCATTCTATGATTTTATGATTGTCCTTATCTTCAGATCCCTCGCACTCTCTCCCCATCTACGATACAGGCCTTTAAAACAATGAAAGGCGTAGGTGAGGTGGAAGTAAAACAGCTACTTGTCTTGGACAATGAGCACAGGACTCGGGGAGACAGGTACAGAAGTTTTTAGACTTGAGCGAGCTTGAATCAGCCAGCACCGTTAATAGGAGTTGGATTGGTATCTGTCGAGAAGGGGGATTGAGCATTAGAAAGGTGAGGGGAGGAGCTTATTATCAGTTAAGTCGGGTATTGGCGGTTGTCTTGAGAGGGAAGCCCACGACAGAATAATCACACATGGGTCCTGGATGGGGGGGACTGATGGGCTGATTGGCCTGTACTCACTTAGGGTTTTGTTATATTCTCATCAGACTGACCCCCTCGAGCTGTACATACAACCGCACCCTTCGAATGTAGAATTCTGCTCATCCCCTGCTCCCTCCATTCCGCCATCATAGGTGGCGGCTTTAGTCACTGCACACCTGCTCTCTCTAACTCCCTTCCAAAACTGCCCTCGGCGCCCCTACCCCCCTTGCTACCTCTCACACCAAAACCGGCTCCTTCTCCCTATCCCTCCGAAACCCGCTGCTGCTCCCTGTGACTCAGTGGGTAGCACTCTCGCCTCGGAGTCAGAAGGTCGTGGGCTCAAGTCCCACTTCAGAGCACAAAATCCAGGCCGACGCTCCCAGTGCAGTGCTGAGGGAGTGCAGCACTGTCAGGGAGGGCCGTCTTTCGGATGAGAGGTTAAACCGAGGTCCAGTCTGCTCTCTCAGGTGGATGTAAAAGATCCCACAGCTACTATTTGAAGAGGAGCCAGGGAGGCCTCCCAGTGTCCTGGCCAATATTTATCCTTCAATGAACATCACTAAAAAAAAACAGATTATCTGGCCATTATCGCGTTGCTGTTTGTGGGAGCTTGCTGTGCACAAATTGGCTGCCGCGTTTCCTACATTACAACAGAGACTACACTTCAAAAAAGTACTTCATTGGCTGTAAAGCGCTTTGGGATGTCCTGAGGTTGTGAAAGTCGCTATAGAAATGCAAGTCTTCCTCTCTTCCTCCCAAACCCCCACTCTCTCGCTATTCCTCATTACCTCCCTCCCTTCAAAAGCCTCTTAAAAACTTGTTGTTGCTCTTGTCTTTGTTTTCTTTCCTCCCGCCCTGATTCTTTCCTGTCTCCTTCTCTCTGTTCTCCTGTCCCTCTGTAAATCGTGCTGAGAGGTTGCTGTATATGATGGGTGGTTACACAAATGTGCGCTGTTTACAGGATCAGCAACGTTACCAGCTCTGCTGTCCGTCCGGGGTGAGATACTGTCTCTGTTCTAACTTGCCTCTATTGTTACAGGCGCAGTGTGATGGAGTGGGAGGAACCTCACGACAGTGCGCTCTACTGCTTGCAGAGTGATGGAAACTTCATGATCGCCAGTGGCTCCTCCCGCTACGGTGTCGTGCGTCTCTGGGACAAGAGGCAGACCAAGAGTCTGCAGGTAAGGCAGGTCTGGCTGATGGTAAGAATGCTAATGGCCCCCCCCCCCCCCCCCCCACCGTTGCCTCCTTTCCTGAGAGTGCTTACCACCCATCAGTGCTTCACCCCAAGCACCATTCTGCTGGTGCCAGCTGTGTCTCAGTGGGTCGCACTCTCGCCTCGGTTGAAGCCCCACTCCAGAGACTTGAGCACAAAAAACCAGGCTGACACTCCGGTGCAGTACTGAGGGAGCGTCGCACTGTCGGAGGGGCAGTACTGAGGGAGCGCCGCACTGTCGGAGGGGCAGTACTGAGGGAGCGCCGCACTGTCGGAGGGGCAGTACTGAGGGAGCGCCGCACTGTCGGAGGGGCAGTACTGAGGGAGCGCCGCACTGTCGGAGGGGCAGTACTGAGGGAGCGCTGCACTGTCGGAGGGGCAGTACTGAGGGAGCGCCGCACTGTCGGAGGCGCAGTACTGAGGGAGCGGCGCACTGTCGGAGGGGCAGTACTGAGGGAACGCTGCACTGTCGGAGGGGCAGTACTGAGGGAGCGCTGCACTGTCGGAGGGGCAGTACTGAGGGAGCGCCGCACTGTCGGAGGGGCAGTACTGAGGGAGCGCCGCACTGTCGGAGGGGCAGTACTGAGGGAGCGTCGCACTGTCGGAGGGGCAGTACTGAGGGAGCGCTGCACTGTCGGAGGGGCAGTACTGAGGGAGCACCGCACTGTCGGAGGCGCAGTACTGAGGGAGCGGCGCACTGTCGGAGGGGCAGTACTGAGGGAGCGCCGCACTGTCGGAGGGGCAGTACTGAGGGAATGCTGCACTGTCGGAGGGGCAGTACTGAGGGAGCGTCGCACTGTCGGAGGGGCAGTACTGAGGGAGCGCTGCACTGTCGGAGGGGCAGTACTGAGGGAGTGCTGCACTGTCGGAGGGGCAGTAGTGAGGGAGTGCTACACTGTCTGAGCGGCAGTAGTGAGGTAGCGCTGCACTGTCGGAGGTGCCGTCTGTCGGATGAGACGTTAAACCGAGGCCCCGTCTGCCCCCTCAGGTGGACGTAAAAGATCCCATGGCACTATTTCGGAGAAGAGCAGGGGCGTTAACCCCGGTGTCCTCGGCCAATATTTATCCCTCAACCCACATCACTAAAACAGATGATCTGGTCATTATCACATTGCACTTTGTGGAAGCTTGCTGTGCGCAAATTGGCTGCCACGTTTCCTACATTACAACAGTGCCTACACTTCAAAAAGTACTTCATTGGCTGTAAAGCACTTTGGGACGTCCCGAGGTGGTGAAAGGCGCTATAGAAATGCAAGTCTTTCTTCACGCATGAACCGAGTCAGCATGTGCTGCCGAGCTTTGCAAATTTGGGGAAGGATGCCCCTGATCCCGATCTCTCCGCCATCCACAATTCATCTGATCAGGAACAGGCTACTGGCCCAGTGAGACAGATTCCACTTATAATGGAGCCCAGCCGACTCGTCCTGGTCTGTAATGGCTGTGTCGCAGCAAGCGGTGCATTTACAATTACACACAATGTCCAGCACAGAAACAGGCCATTCGGCCCAACTGGTCCGTGCCGGTGTTTCTGCTCCACACCAGCCTCCTCCCATCCCTCTTCATCTCACCCCATCACCATGCTCTTCTAATCCTTTCTCCCTCATGTGTTTATCGAGCTTCCCCTTAAATGTATCTGTGCTATTTGCCACAACCACTCCCTGTGGGAGCGAGTTCCACATTCTCACCACTCTCTGGGTAAAGAAGTTTCTCCTGAATTCCTTATTGGATTTATTAGTGACTGTCTTATATTTACTGCCTCTAGTTTTGGACTCCCCCACAAGTGGAAACATTTTCTATCTGTCTATCCTATCGAACCCCTTCATAATCTTAAAGATCTCTATCTGGTCACCTCTCAGTCTTCTCTTTTCTAGAGAAAAGAGCCCCAGGCTGTTCAGTCTTTCCTGACAGTTGTGTCCTCTGGATTCACAGAATCACAGAAACCCCACAGTGCAGATAGAGGCCATTTCGGCCCATCGAGCCTGCACCGACACATATCCCACCCGATCCCCGTAACCCCACGTATTTAATCCCCCTAACACTAAGGGTCAATTTATTCTACTATTGTACCTTATAACTGAGCCATCAAAGAGACTCAGAAATTGCTGAAACATTTCTATCGCACCAGAACACATTTCTCATACATCTCATAGCGCTTCACGCACAGTGCAGCCACTGTTATGGGGACAATCGCCACAGCCGATCAGTGTCTAGGCTCACATGAAGAACGAGACGTTGAGAGGGAGCAGGTGCTCCCTGTGCCTGCGGACCTGTGTCCCAGCAGAGGGCAGCAAACATGGTGGTTGTATCAGGAGAACCAGTGCTTCCTCGCCCCAGACAGGAGTCTGTTGCCTCTCCGTATAGAGCAGCATCTCTGTAAATGACAGCAAAGCGTGGGTCACAGAGCTTAACCAACGTTGTGTTTCCTTTTCCTCCAGGTGTTTTTCCTCTCTTCCCCCAGCAGCAGTCCCGTGTACTGCCTCCGATTTACTACCTCGCACCTCTACGCCACCTTGGCCCACGCATTTTACGCGTTGGATTTTACGACCTTTGACCCACAGCACGGGAATTAAACGGGCGGGCACCCAGAGCATGCCGTAAAGTGGGGATCCCCAAACTGCACATCCGAAGCCAGCAATCGACCAGCACATTGTCAATTGATGCTTTAGAAACAGGAACCACTCCTTCACACTTCCAACTCCGCAGTCCCTTTCAGAATTACTTTGTTTTTTTAAAAAGAGGAAGAGTGCTTTATTTGCAATAAATTTTATATAACTTATATATAAATATTGCCCCAATTGCTTGTAATTTCTCCTCTTTAACTGGATTCGTTACTAACGTCGCCTAGAGAAGCTGCTAAGAGCTGTAGCGATGTCCTGATGTTGGAAAGCAATTTTTTTTTTTTTTTTTTTTTTTTTTAAAAGCCTTGTATTTCTGTAGGACAGCCACGTCTCTCAAACATCGCACAGTGCTTCTGTGTTCATTCAGTCACTATTATCATTGTGCACAAGACCCTGCAAACCGCGAATGAGGTAAATAACCAGTAATGCTCGTTTTCGGTGGTGTTGGTTGACCTGAGGGAGGAATGTTGGGCCATAAAAACCAGGAGAACTCCCTGCTCTTTGAATGTGGCTGTGGGATATTTCTAAACAGGCAGACAAGGCCTCTGTTTCGCCATCTCATTCAAAGGACACCGCAGCCCTGAAGTGTCAGCTCAAAGACAGAGACACTGATTGGTCTGTGTCCCCGAGTTACACTGGGGTAAAAGAATCTGCCAGGGTTCCTGCCCCTGCTTGCTGTCCATTTTCCCCTTGTGAAAAGTGCTGAAATGATGCATGCTGGACATTGTCTGGGCTCAAGAATGGCAACTTGGATAAGGTACCGAAGTGTTGCAGGCATCTGTACCTCCGCACGGGTTAGATACAGAGTAAAGCTCCCTCATCAAACACTCCCAGGGCAGGTACAGCATGGGTTAGATACAGAGTAAAGCTCCCTCTACGCTGCCCCATCAAACACTCCCAGGGCAGGTACAGCACGGGTTAGATACAGAGTAAAGCTCCCTCTTCACTGTCCCATCAAACACTCCCAGGGCAGGTACAGCACGGGTTAGATACAGAGTAAAGCTCCTTCTACACTGTCCCATCAAACACTCCCAGGGCAGGTACAGCACGGGTTAGATACAGAGTAAAGCTCCCTCTACACTGTCCCATCAAACACTCCCAGGGCAGGTACAGCACGGGTTAGAGTAAAGCTCCCTCTGCACTGTCCCATCAAACACTCCCAGGGCAGGTACAGCACGGGTTAGAGTAAAGCTCCCTCTACACTGTCCGATCAAACATTACTGGGTGCGTTATTCAGTAAGCCTTTTCTGTTAACAATATACCTCAACCCTGACCTCGGGAACACCTTTTCCTGTACCCTGATACATTTCTGTTTACCGCTTTCCTGGAGTGGGAGTGCCAGTTAGCACAGGTACTGCCATGGACCCACTCCCAGTAGTAAACATATTTCAGACCTATGCAGGCAGCAGAGTGGGAAGAGATTCATCCCATCACTGAGACCTTGCTTTAAATCCAGCTCCTGGGGTGAAAGGATACCCCCAGAACAATACTTTCAGAAACAGCAAGAGGGTAGTGTCTGCATTATGGAGTAAGCCCAGGACAGGACGATTTGAGGGTGAGACATTGAACAGCCAGATGCTGTACTAGAAAGACAGGAGGGTTGGTTTTCTGGAAGGATGAGATGGGTCAGGTGAATAAAACCATATAATGCAAGTGCTGTGGGTAGGAAAATGAGAAATTTAATTTTAAGAAGTCTTTAATAGTGAGGAGGCATTTTTGGGAAAAAGAGTGTGCCACGGTGGATCCTGGATTCATCCTCCATCGTGTTGTCAATGGGAGTAGAGGCAGCGATCGATTATAAACTCACTCAGACGGAGTATGCTTCTATAACCGCCTTGTGAGACTGAGGTGCTCCTACAACCAGAAGGGGCATCCATAACCTTTTATAGTCAGTCACAAATGTGTCAAGCCGTGGCCCAGTGGGCAGCACTCTCGCTTCTGGGTCAGAAGGTTGTGGGTTCAAGTCCCACTCCAGAGACTTGAGTAGAAAAATCTAGGTTGACTTCCATTGCCAGTACTGAGGGAGTGGTGCACTGTCAGACATTAAACCGAGGCCCCATCTGCTCTCAGGTGGATGTAAAAGATCCCAGTATACTATTTCAAAGAGCAGAGGAGTTATCCCTTGTGCTGGCCAATATTTATCCCTCAATCAACATCACTAAAATATATTGACTGGTCATTATCACATTGCTGTTTGTAGGAGCTTGCTGTGTGCAAATTGGCTGCTGCATTTCCTACACTACAACAGTGATTACACTTCAAAAATACTTCATTGGCTGTAAAGCACTTTGGGACGTCCTGAGGCTGTGAAAGGCGCTGGAGAAATGCAAGTCTTTTTTCTTTACAAAACTTAAACGTCCAATCAAAAAACACAGACTGAGTGTTACTCAACTGCAGATTATACTGTGCCCTCATAGGATGAACCTCCTGATTTAAATTAAAGCTAAATCTTTTAATTTATAGATACACCAGAACTGGCATGTGTTGAGACAAGAGTAGTTAAGCCACCTGGTGATGGGAGGCGGGTGGATTGACATCTGATTTTCTCCCCTTCCTGTTCCAGACTCATTGACCCAGGCTGGGACATAGTATATTAGCTCAGCCCCTTCAGGCTGTGGGGCTCAGTAACTCTCCTCTGCCTCATCCCCCTGATCCTCAGCACCAGAAACAAATGGAGGGGGAAAAAAACAAGTGAATAATTGCTGAATTAAAAGGAACTGGGACATTTTCATTCATTATGCCCCCCTCACCCTCCATCCCTCCCCCATAGTCAGGCAGCTATCAGGTGGCTCCCAGAAGGGCCTGAAATCAGTAGATCCACTGGAACACAGGGATCCTCTGCTAAAAAGAACGAACTTGCATTTCTACAGCTTCTTTCACGACACCCCAAAGTGCTTTAAAGCCAACAAAGTACTTTTTGAAGTGAAGTCACTGTTGAATTGTAGGAAACGCGGTAGCTAATTTGAACATAGCAAGCTCCCAAAAACAGCGAGGTGATCGTGACCAAATAATCAGTTTTAATGATGTTGGTTGAGGGATAAATAATTGGACAGGACACCGGGGAGAACTCCCCTGCTCTTATTCAAAATAGTGCCGTGGGATCTTTTACGTCCACTTGAGGGAACAGACGGGGCATCGGTTTAACAACTGCCCTTGACATCAAGGAGCCCTAGTAAAACTGAAGTCAATGAAAATCGGGGGGAAAACGCTCCACTGGCTGGAGTCATACCTAGCACAAAGGAAGATGGTCGTGGTGTTTGAAGGTCAATCATCACAGCCCCAGGATATCGCAACCATCTTTAGCTGCTTCATCAATGACCTTCCCTCCAAGATTGGTGAAGTCAAGCACTTGCAGTCAGAATCGGGGGAATTTATAATGGGGAACAAAGAAATGGCAGACCAACTAAATACATATTTTGGTTCTGTCTTCACAAAGGAGGACACAAATAACCTCCCAGAGATGCCGGGGAACATAGGGTCTGATGAAAGGGTGGAACTGAAAGTAATCAGTATTTGTAGGGAAATGGTGTTAGGAAAATTGATGGGACTGAAGGCCGATAAATCCCCAGGGCCTGATAATCTACATCCCAGGGTACTTAAAGGAAGCGGCCCTAGAAATAGATGCATTGCTGGTCATCTTCCAGAACTCGATAGACTCTGGAATTGGCGGGTAGCTAATGTTACCCCACTATTCAAAAAAGGCGGTAGAGAAAAGGCGGGGAATTATAGCTCGACATCTGTAGTGGGGAAAGTGCAAGAGTCCATTATAAAAGATGTAATGGCAGAGCACTTGGAAAGCAGTGACTGGATCAGACAAAGTCAACATGGATTTACAAAAGGTAAATCATGCTTGACTAATTTTTTGAGGATGTAACTGGTAAAATAGATAAGGGAGAACCAGTGGATGTGGTGTATTTGGACTTTCAGAAGGCTTTCGATAATGTCCCGCATAAGAGATTAGCGTGCAAAATTAAGGCACATGGGATTGGGGGCAAGGTATTGACTTGGATAGAGAACTGGTTGGCGGACAGAAAGCAAAGAGTTGGAATAAACGGGTCGTTTTCCGAGTGGCAGGCAGTGACTAGTGGGGTACCGCAAGGATCGGTCCTAGGACCCCAGCTGTTCACAATATATATTAATGATCTGGACGAGGGAATTGGATGTAATATCTCCAAATTTGCAGACGACACAAAGCTGGGTGGGAGGGTATGCTGTGAGGAGGATGTCGTGAAACTCCAGTACGATTTGGACAGGTTGGGTGATTGGGCAGAAACATGGCAAATGCACTATAATGTGGATAAATGTGAGGTTATCCACTTTGGTGGCAAAAACAGGAAGGCAGATTATTTGAATGGCAATAGATTGGGAGAAGGGGAAGTGCAAAGAGACCTGGGTGTTCTTCTGCACCAGTCGCTGAAGGTAAGCATGCAGGTGCAGCAGGCGGTTAAGAAGGCAAATGGTGTGTTGGTCTTCGTAGCAAGAGGGTTCGAGTACAAGAACAAGGATGTCTTGCTGCAGTTGTACAGGGCCTTGGTGAGACCGCACCTTGAGTATTGTGTGCAGTTTTGGTCGCCTTACCTGAGGAAGGACGTTCTTGCCATGGAAGGAGTGCAGCGAAGATTCACCAGGCTGATACCTGGGCTGGCAGGAATGACATATGAGGAGAGATTGTGTCGATTGGGCTTATACTCACTGGAGTTTAGAAGATTGAGAGGGGATCTCATCGAAACCTATAAAATTCTGTCAGGCCTGGACAGACTAGATGCAGGAAGGATGTTTCTGATGGCCGGGGAGTCCAGAACCAGGGGTCATAGTCTAAGGATAAGGGGTAAGCCACTTAGGACTGAAATGAGGAGGAATTTCTTCACCCAGAGAGTGGTGAACCTGTGGAATTCTCTGCCACAGAGGGCGGTGGAGGCCAGTTCATTAAGTATATTCAAGAAAGAGTTGGATATATTTCTTAAGGCTAAAGGGATCAAGGGGTATGGGGAGAAGGCAGGGACAGGGTACTGAATTTGGTTGATCAGCCATGATCTCATTGAATGGCGGAGCAGGCTCGAGGGGCCGAATGGCCTACTCCTGCTCCTATCTTCTATGTTTCTATAAGGTCAGGAATGGGGATGTTCGCTGATGACTGCACAGTGTTCAGTGCCATTCACAACTCCTCACATAATGAAGCAGTCCATGCCAGCATGCAACAAGACCTGGATGACGTTCGGGCTTGGGCTAAGTGGCAGGTAACATTTGTGCCACAGAAGTGCCAGGCAATGACTATCTCCAAGTGAGAGTCTAACCACCGTCCCTTGACATTCAACGGTATTACCATCGCCAAATCCCCCACCATCAACATCCTGGGGGTCACCATTGACCAGAAACTTAACTGGACCAGCCACATAAATACTGTGGCAACAAGAGGTCAGAGGCTGGGTATTCTGCGGCGAGTGTCTCACCACCTGACTCCCCAAAGCCTTTCCACCATCTACAAAGCACAAGTAAGGAGTGTGATGGAATACTCTCCACTTGCCTGGATGAGTGCAGCTCCAACACTCAAGAAGCTCGACACCATCCAGGACAAAGCAGCCCGTTTGATTGGCACCCCATCCACCACCTTATACATTCACTCCCTCCACCACCGGCGTACCGTGGCTGCAGTGTGTACCATCTACAAGATGCACTGCAGCAACTCGCCAAGACTTCTTCGGCAGCACCTCCCAAACCTGCGACCTCTTCCACCTAGAAGGACAAAGGCAGCAGGCGCATGGGAACACCACCACCTCCAAGTTCCCCTCCAAGTCACACAGCATCCTGACTTCGAAGTATATCGCCGATCCTTCATCGTCGCTGGGTCACAATCCTGGAACTCCCTCCCTAAAAGCACTGTGGGAGCACCTTCACCACACGGGCTGCAGCGGTTCAAGGCGGCGGCTCACCACCACCTTCTCAAGGGCAACTAGGGATGGGCAATAAATGCTGGCCTTGCCAGCGATGCCCACATCCCATAAACAAAAAAAAACTCATCTGAAAGACGGCACCTCCGACAGTGCAGCACTCCTTTAGTACTGCACTGGAGTGTCAGCCTGGATTTTTGTGCTCAAGTCTCTGGTGTGGGGCTTGAACCTACAACCTTCTGGCTCAAAGACAAGAGTGCTACACACCGCCCAAGCAGCCTGGAGGTGAGGAGACCACACTTTGCGGGTTTAATACAAACAGCACGTATTTTATTGAAGTTCTGCAATTTACAGTGCGACTGGGAATGGTGGTAGTATTCCCCTACTCTCCAAAGCCAGCAAACACCCTCTCCCTTCTCTCCATTTACTGTAGTTTGAGATCCTCACACCGTGTCATCCAGTGCACTGTGATGTATTGGGTCACAGGCCTTCATGTTTATCAGCACAGCTGCTGCTACAATGTTCAGCTCCTTCACACAAGACACCCCTTCTCTCCATCCCTCAAAGTAGGATTCCACGCTGGGGAGTTGATTTTGGACAGACTGGAGCGTTTCTGATGTCAATCGGACAGCAAGCGTTCAGAATCACTGCGTTTTACACTCCACGTCGCCGTCTTCAGCCACCTTCATCTTCTTCAGCTCCCGCAGCACCTCCTGCTCCAGCTGCAAGATTTCTGTCGGCTTTTGGTACTGAAGGAAAAAAAATCCCCGTTATGTATTTCAAATATTTAAAAATCTAACACCTCAACCACGCCGTCTCTCCTGTGGCTTCTCCACTCCCAGTCTCGATTACAGCCACCTCCAACCACTACCTTGTATCCCTCACCACCCACACCTCACTTTCCTTCTGCATCCACCCCGGAAAACACTTTCCCTCCAGTCACTCACAACTCCACTATCAAAATCCCAAGTGCCTAGCCTTTGGCCCTCCAATCGCTGTGATAATTCTGCAGCCATTGATCTGCTGTGCCACTCACCTCACCTTTGACACCCTGGGCCCAGCAAAACCCTTATTCTCTCCCACCCTGGCCATTTTCCCTGCATTAACTCCCATCTTCACTCCCTCAAGTCCAAGGGGCGCAGGCTTGAGCGTGCCTGACACTCAGCGGGTTTAAAATCACCAAATCCGGCTGGACCACATCAAGCACAGATCGGGCATCACTGATATAGGAGCACGCTCTCTAATAATTTGCTCTCTCGGCTGGGGGGCGGTATGGAAAATAAAAGTACTCACCGTAATGATGAGAGTGTTGTTGGCGTGTGTGAAGCTGAGCGCTGAGCAGTCCAGGGGCAATCGGCACCGCTCCATGTCTGGAATGTTAAACTTCTTGTAATACCTGGACAGAGCAAGAGGGAGCCTGGGTCGGTCTCAACAGCAACCACTTGCATTTATACAACGCCGTTAACATACAAATAAGAAGGAACAACCTTGCATTGTATCGTGCCTTTCATGTTCTCAGGACGTCCCAAAGTGCCTCACAGCCAATGAATTATTTTCCAAGTGTAGTCACTGTTGTAATGCAGGAAACGCAGCAGCCAGTTTGCGCACAGCAAGCTCCCACAAACAGCAATGTGATAATGACCAGATAATCTGTTTTAGTGATGTTGGTTGAGGGATAAATATTGGCCCAGGACACCGGGGAGAATTCCCCTGCTCTTCTTCGGATAGTGCCATGGTATCTTAAACGTCCACCTGAGGTGGCAGACGGGACCTCGGTTTAACGTCTCATCCAAAAGACGGCACCTCAGACAGTGCAGCACTCCACTGCAGTGTCAGACTAACTTATGTGCTCAAGTCTCTGGAGAAGAGCTCATGGACTTTAGTGTCACCAAGTTAGACACTATCTGTTTAGCCGCCTCTGCTGCTTTTCCTCTTTCTCCCAACCGCCACCCCCTCCCCACAACCAACAAGTCCAATCTCACTCCAGGGCCTCCTACCCAAGCCCTGAACCTCCATCTCTCTCATTTTTCTCCCGTCTCTACGCTCATCTATTCGTGAGATCCAACTCCTGCTCCCATGAACCCCATTCTCACTAAACTGTTGACCACCCAACTTCCCTTCCTGGCCTCCAGCGAGCGGAAATTGTGAATAGTTCCCTCTCCTTAGGCACCGTTTCCCTCCCTTTCAAAATGCCATCACTAGCCCTTCCTCAAAACCACACCCTCTCCAACCACCCTACCCTCTCCAAAGTCTTCAAACCTCCCAAATACTTGCCCATCTATCCCACAACTTCGTTTAATCCCTCCAAACAGGTTTCTGCCCCTCCCCAGCACTGAAACAGCCCTAAGTAAAGTCATGAACGACATCCTCTGTAATTTTGACACTCCAGTGCAGTACTGAGGGAGTGCTGCACTGTCAGAGGCGTCGCCTTTCAGATGAGACGTTAAACCGAGGCCCCGTCTGCCCTCTCAGGTGGACGTAAAAGATCCTGAGGCACTTTTTCTGGTCTTTCAAAAAAAGGAAAATATTCGTAAAAGAACAAAAAAATTGCTGATTACTGTATTGCAATATCTCAGTCTCCCCTTTATTTCTATCTGTGAGGCAGAGTCACTTGCAGATCCTTCCAAAGGAAGCTATGTATGTCACTAAATTTTAAAAAAGGGCGCATGGTAAAGCAAGGCCAGATTGGCCAACAGGTCATGTGCAAGGACAAATCATATGCGAGCAGAAATACTGCGGATGCTAGAAATCTGAAATAAAAACAGAAAATGCTGGAACTACTCAGCAGGTCAGGCAACATCTGAGGAGAGAGAAACAGAGTTAACATTTCAGGTCGATGACCCTTCGTATAAATCGTCATTTAGAAAGGCATGGATGAATCAAAGACAGACAACATGGGTTTGTTAAGGGAAGGTCATGTCTGACTAACTTGATTGAATTTTTTTGAGGAGGGTCGATGAGGGTAGTGCGTTTGATGTAGTCTACATGGATTTTAGCAAGGCTTTTGACAAAGTCCCACATGGTAGACTGGTCAGAATAGTAAAAGCCCATGGTGTAAAGTCCGCGCCGCAATAATACACGGACTTCAGGAGAACAGTTTAACAGGTACTTTACTGAACAGGAGGGTAACGTCAGACTGAAATACAGAAGCCTGCTAGGGCCTTTTATACAGGGGTGGTCACTGCTGGTACTGCAGTCTAAAACCAGTTCTTCCCTTAAAGGTACATACACAACAATTCCTCCCCTTTTAGATAAACAGTACATAACATTCATTTAACAACTAAATAATAACTAATTACAATTTTCTGGGTACTATATACATCAACTGAAATAATCATTTATAAGTTCAGTCTTTGAGGAGGCTTCCTGATCCTGACTGGATAGCGCCTTTCTCGAGTATCCTGTTCTTGCGGCGGCGTTGATTCTGGTTCATTGTCATTGGTTGGTTCGTCAGCTTCCAATACCACTGCTTCTGAGGTAGACGCAATCTGTACTTCGGGTTGATTACCAGGTGCACCTGCTCGTGGTATGGGTTTGGCTTGTTCCTGTGACTCTAGAGTCTGGTCAGCATGGCGTCTCACGATGCGCTCTCCAACGTCCACTGTGTACATTAGTGGTCCCTGCTGTGTGCATATCGTTCCTGGCTGCCATTTTTCTGTTCGGTAGTCGCAGGCCAAGACTGGTTGCCCTATCTTGAAGCTCCTGGTTGGCTTCTCATTTATGTGCTGGAACTGCTTATCCTCAACATCTCGTCTTATGTTTGGTTTGAGCAAATCCAGGCGACATCTTAGCCTTCGGTTGAAAAACAGTACGGCTGGAGCTTGGTTGGTGACTGCATGTGTCGCATTCCGGTAAGCAAACAAGAAATTATCTACCTTGTGTTGTAGTGGTATGTCATTATACATTGCCTTTATGGCCTTTTTAAAGGTCTGAACAAACCTCTCAGCCAATCCATTTGTGGCTGGATGATATGGGGCAGATGTGTAATGTTTCACCCCATTATTCCTCAGAAACCTCCGGAAATCCTCAGACACGAACTGTGGCCCATTGTCGGAGCAAATCTGTTCTCGCAACCCATTCCTGGTGAAAATGGTCCTTAGGACTGCAATAGTTTTCTCCGTGGTGGTGGAGGACATTTTAATGACCTCTGGCCAATTCGAATGGGCGTCCACAGCGATTAGAAACATCGAGTCCATAAATGGACCAGCAAAATCAATGTGTACCCGTTGCCATGGAGATGAGGGCCACTCCCATGGATGTAGCGGGGCCTGTGGTGGAGCGTTTTGGACCTTCTGGCATCCTGTGCATCTCTTAGTCATATCCTCGATTTCTTTATCGATTCCCGGCCACCACACAAACGCCCTGGCTAGGCTATTCATTTTTACCCCTCCCAGATGACCCTCATGAAGCTCATTGAGCACTCTATCTCTCAGCTTAGGTGGAATTACCACTCGAGATCCACACATCAAGGTCCCCCGGCACACTGACAGCTGTTCTCTCCTTGGCGAGAATGCTGGCAACAGTGAGTCGCCATATGCTAGCCATCCCTTCATCGTCAAATCATAGACCCGAGTGTGTGTCGGGTCATTTCGGGTTTCCTTCTCTATACTCGAGTTTGTAACAGGCAAACATTCGACTATGGTCGCATGGAATATCTCAACAGGGTCCACTGCAGGTGCTTCTTCTACCATAGGCAACGGTAGGCGCGACAGCCCATCAGCGTTTCCATGCTGTTTCGTACCCTTGTACTCTATGTCGTACTGATGTGCCCCTAGAAAAAGTGACCATCTTTGCAGCCGTTGCGCCGTCATCACCAGAACGCCCTTCTTTGGGTTAAAAATGGAGACCAGGGGCTGATGATCAGTCAGTAGGGTGAATTTCTGCCCGTGCAGATAGTGATTGAACTTCTTCACCCCCCACACCAGGCTGAGGGCCTTCCTGTCAATCTGGGCGTAGTTACGCTCGGCTGAGGTTAGTGAGCGCGATGCAAAGGCTATTGGCCTCTCTGAACCGTCAAGGAATTTGTGTGACAGCACCGCTCCAATGCCGTAAGGTGACGCATCACATGCCAACCGAATCGGTAGTGTTGGGTTGTAGTGGGCCAATACTTCTTTTGAAGTGATTAGGCATTTACATTCCTGAAAGGCACGCTTACACTCATCACTCCATTTCCATGTTACTCCAGTTTGCAGCAGGGCGTTCAGTGGGTGCAGAATTGTAGATAAATTCGGCAAGAACTTATGGTAGTAGTTCACCAACCCAAGGAACGACCTCAGTTGTGACACATTTTCCGGTGCTGGAGCCTTGACTACAGCCTCAATCTTGTCCGGCGACTTATGCAACCCTTCCTCATCAATCATGTGGCCACAATACGAGATTTGTCTCCTGAAGAACTCTCATTTGGGGCGGTTGGCTCGTAGCCCATATTCCTGTAATCTCGTGAGCACCTGCTCCAGGTTGGCAAGGTGTTCGCTGTCATTTTCGCCCGTAACCAGGATGTCATCCAAATAACACTGGGCCGCCGGGATCCCTTGCAGGACTTGTTCCATCGCCCTCTGCCAAATAGCCGGGGCTGATGCTACCCCGAATACCAGTCGATTGTACTGGTAAAGGCCTTTGTGAGTGTTTATCGTGAGGTATTTTCTAGATGCTTCTTCCACCTCCATTTGTAGATATGCTTGGGCCAGATCAATCTTTGTAAAACATTTCCCTCCAGATAGTGAGGCGAAAATATCTTCTATCCGCGGAAGTGGATATTGTACTGTGTGCAGGACTGGGTTCACAGTCACCTTGAAGTCCCCACAGATGCGAACCTTCTTCGGCTCCCCAGGCGTGCTGCTCAATGCTTTCTTCATTACAGGAACGATGGGTGTGGCCCACTCGCTCCAGTCCAGCTTGGACAGCACACCTGAACGCTCCAGACTCTCCAGTTCAGCTTCAACGGCTGGGCGGATCGCGTATGGCACCGGTCTGGCCTTAAAAAATGTTGGGTTTGCGTTATCTTCAATCTTTATGGTTGCCTTTACTCCTTTTAGAGTCCCAAGTCCTTGTTGGAACACCTCTTCCGCGTCAGATAGAATTTGTGACAGACGTCCAGGTGCGACGTCATCATCCTTTTTGTCAGTCACAGTTAGCGCCTGAATGGAATGCCAATCCAATTGTATTTTTCGGATCCATTCACGTCCCAATAATGATGGTGGTCCTCCATCTCGTAGTATATACATATATAGTTTCTGTGTTTCCTTGCCGTTATATTTAACTGGCACCCTTATTTTTCCTCTGGGGTAGACCTTTTGCCCCGTGTATGTCTTCAATACAATGGACGTGTCCTTTAAGGGTATGTGAGAGAATAGCCGCTCATAGTCTCGTCGATTCACGACAGTTAGGGCTGATCCTGTGTCCAATTCCATCTTTACTGGGGACCCTGCTATCATGAGGGTGACCCAAATGGTTCGGTGATCCTCCTTTGCGATCACGTTGTGTAACTTTAGACAACTTAGTCTCCTGTTCCCGGAGTCCTTATCACTCTCCTGATCTTCCGAACTACACTCTGTCAGTTTCTTTACTTTCTTGTACTGTTCCTTAGTAGTTCTTGTCGTGTTGGTTTTCTTTCCCGACCTGCAGACTCTTGCTATATGTCCCATTTTTCCGCATTGCCTGCATACTTTGTCCTTAAACCAGCAGTCCTTCTGCTCATGGGTTGTTCTGCCGCAGCGATAGCACTTTTCTGCTCCATACGCCATTTCGTTAGCGCTGTATTCTTGTGGTTTCTGTTGTATTTCTGCAGCTCCCCGTGCTGCTGCTTCGTAGGATACTGCCACGCTGAAAGCCTGTTCTAGCATCAGGTCCTTTTTCGAAAGTAGTCGTTTCTGGGTTCCTTCACTCTGGAGCCCGCAGACAAACTTATCCTGTAAGGTGTCTGCCAGTCCTGCTCCGAACTGGCAGTGCTTCGATAACTTGCGTAGTTCCGTAAGATAGTCAGCATTGCTCTCATCTTTGTGCTGGTTTCTTTTATGGAACTTGAATCTTTCTGCTATCAGCAGCGGTGTAGGGTTTAGGTGTTCCTGTAAGATATTAACAATCTCCTCAAAACTTTTCTCCATTGGTTTAGCTGGGGTAATTAAATTCCGCAATAGGCCGTACGTACTCGCACCCATCAAATTTAATAATACCGACGCCCTCTTTCCATCGGCCACCTCATTTGCCTTGCAGTACACTTCAATTCTTTCCACATACGTGGTCCAGTCTTCTACCTCGTTGTCGAAAGCAGTGATACTGCCACTTTTCGGCATCTTGGGTGATTTAAAATGGCGCCTCCCACGCTTTTTCTTCTTCCCCAATGGAATAAAATGGCGCCTCCCGCGCTTTTCCTTCTTCCCCAACAGGATAAAATGGCGCCTCCCGCGCTTTTCCTTCTTCCCCTTGCTGCCACGCTGCTCCTAGCGTTCTACAGGGTAATGGCGGCGACCTGTGGCTTCGGCGCGTCTCACTTTCCTTCCCCCCATTTATTTTCTCTCCGCTGCCCGGTTCTTGAGCACCGACCGTGCCCTGTGCGCGCCACCCTCTCTCTTTTGTTTTCTTTTCCTGGCGACGCCACGCAGCCCGTTTTGTAGAGCCGCTCGATCGAGCTTGAGCCCGCCGCAGTCCGGAAGGGTCAGCGCACTACCTGCTACCAGCACGATTTGCTGGAACACCTTAACTGGGGAGCCAAGCTCAGCTCTCCACAGCCTCTCCCGCAATTCTCCGAACACCGATGAATCCTTTGGGCGGTTGCCCGCGGTCGATGCCCGTTGCTCAGACTACGACCTCCAAGAAACCTCCTCTCAGGGTGAGATCCCCGTGAGATGATGCAACACTGCAAGTGAGTTCGAACTTACTCGTCGCCACTGTAAAGTCCGCGCCTCAATAATAAACGGACTTCGGGAGAACAGTTTAACAGGTACTTTACTGAACAGGGGGGTAACGTCAGACTGAAATACAGAAGCCTGCTAGGGCCTTTTATACAGGGGTGGTCACTGCCGGTACTGCAGTCTAAAACCAGTTCTTCCCTTAAAGGTACATACACAACACATGGGATCCAAGGGAAAGTGGCAAGTTGGATCCAAAATTGGCTCAGTGGCAGGAAGCAAAGGTCGACGGGTGTTTTTGTGACTGGAAAGCTGTTTCTAGTGGGGTTCCGCAGGGCTCAGTATTGGGTCCCTTGCTTTTTGTGGTATATATCAATGATTTAGACTTCAATGTAGGGGGCATGATTAAGAACTTTTGCAGATGATACAAAAACTGGCCGTGTGGTTGATAGTGAGGAAGAAAGCTGTAGACTGCAGGAAGATATCAATGGACTGTTCAGGTGGGCAGAAAAGTGGCAAATGGAATTCAATCTGGGGAAGTGTGAGGTAATGCATTTGGGGAGGGCTAACAAGACAAGGGAATACATAATAAATGGTACAATACTGAGAAGTGTAGAGGAACAGAGGGACCTTGGAGTGCATGTCCACAGATCCCTGAAGGTAGGACAGGTAGATAAGGTGGTTAAGAAGGCATACGGAATGCTTACCTTTATTAGCCGAGAATACAAGAGCAGGGAGGTTATGCTTGAACTGTATAAAACACTCGTTAGGCTACAGCTAGAGTACTGTGTACAGTTCTGGTCACCACATTACAGGAAGGATGTGATTGCACTAGAGAGGGTACAGAGGAGATTTACAAGGATGTTGCCTGGACTGGAGAATTTTAGCTATGAGGAAAGATTGGATCGGCTGGGGTTGTTTTCTTTGGAACAGAGGAGGCTGAGGGGAGATTTAATTGAGGTGTATAATGTTATTAGGGGCCTAGATAGAGTAGATAGGAAGGACCTATTTCCCTTAGCAGAGAGGTCAATAACCAGGGGGCAGAGATTTAAAGTAATTGGTGGAAGGATTAGAGGGGAGTTGAGGAGAACTTTTTTCACCCAGAGGGTGGTGGGGGTCTGGAACTCACTGCCTGAAAGGGTGGTCGAGGCAGAGACCCTCATCACATTTAAAAAGTACTTGGATATACACTTGAAGTGCTGTAACCTACAGGACTACAGACCAAGAGCTGGACAGTGGGATTAGGGTGGAGAGCTTTTTCGGTCGGCATGAACACGATGGGCCGAATGGCCTCCTTCTGTGCCGTAGATTTCTATGACCCCCCATGTGATGCCAATATTTAAAAGGGCAACAAGTCAGAACCGGGAAATTGCAGGCCTGTTAACATAGAAACATAGAAGATAGGAGCAGGAGTAGGCCATTCGGCCCCTCGAGCCTGCTCCGCCATTCAATGAGATCATGGCTGATCATCCAAATTCAGTACCCTGTCCCTGCCTTCTCCCCACATCCCTTGATCCCTTTAGCCTTAAGAAATATATCCAACTCTTTCTTGAATATATTTAATGAACTGGCCTCCACTGCCTTCTGTGGCAGAGAATTCCACAGGTTCACCACTCTCTGGGTGAAGAAATTCCTCATTTCAGTCCTAAATGGCTTACCCCTTATCCTTAGGCTATGACCCCTGGTTCTGGACTCCCCGGCCATCAGAAACATCCTTCCTGCATCTAGTCTGTCCAGGCCTGACAGAATTTTATAGGTTTCAATGAGATCCCCTCTCAATCTTCTAAACTCCAGTGAGTATAAGCCCAATCGACACAATCTCTCCTCATATGTCATTCCTGCCATCCCAGGTATCAGCCTGGTGAATCTTCGCTGCACTCCTTCCATGGCAAGAACGTCCTTCCTCAGGTAAGGCGACCAAAACTGCACACAATACTCAAGGTGCGGTCTCACCAAGGCCCTGTACAATTGTAGCAAGACATCCTTGTTCCTGTACTCGAACCCTCTTGCTACGAAGGCCAACATACCATTTGCCTTCTTAACCGCTTGCTGCACCTGCATGCTTACCTTCAGCGACTGGTGCACAAGAACACCCAGGTCTCTTTGCACTTCCCCTTCTCCCAATCTATCGCCATTCATCAAATAATAATCTGCCTTCCTGTTTTTGCCACCAAAGTGGATAACCTCACATTTATCCACATTATAGTGCATTTGCCATGTTTCTGCCCAATCACTCAACCTGTCCAAATCGTACTGGAGTTTCACGACATCCTCCTCACAGCATACCCTCCCACCCAGCTTTGTGTCATCTGCAAATTTGGAGATATTACATCCAATTCCCTCGTCCAGATCATTAACATATATTGTGAACAGCTGGGGTCCTAGGACCGATCCTTGCGATACCCCACTAGTCACTGACTGCCACTCGGAAAACGACCCGTTTATTCCAACTCTTTGCTTTCTGTCCGCCAACCAGTTCTCTATCCAAGTCAATACCTTGCCCCCAATCCCATGTGCCTTAATTTTGCACGCTAATCTCTTATGTGGGACCTTATCGAAAGCCTTCTGAAAGTCCAAATACACCACTGGTTCTCCCTTACCTATTTTACCAGTTACATCCTCAAAAAATTCCAGTAGATTAGTCAAGCACGATTTACCTTTTGTAAATCCATGTTGACTTTGTCCAATCCGGTCACTGCTTTCCAAGTGCTCTGCTATTACATCTTTTATAATGGACTCTAGCATATTCCCCACTACCGATGTCAGGCTTTTTCTCTACCACTTTTTTTTGAATAGTGGGGTAACATTAGCTACCCTCCAATCCATGGGTACCGTTCCAGAGTCTATCGAGTTCTGGAAGATGACCAGCAATGCATCTACTATTTCTAGGGCCACTTCCTTAAGTACCCTGGGATGTAGATTATCAGGCCCTGGGGATTTATCAGCCTTCAGTCCCATCAATTTTCCTAACACCATTTTCCTACAAATACTGATTTCTTTCAGTTCCACCCTTTCATCAGACCCTATGTTCCCCGGCATCTCTGGGAGGTTATTTGTGTCCTCCTTTGTGAAGACAGAACCAAAATATGTATTTAGTTGGTCTGCCATTTCTTTGTTCCCCATTATAAATTCCCCTGATTCTGACTGCAAGGGACCTACACTTGACTTCACCAATCTTTTTCTCTTCACATATCTATAAAAGCTTTTACAGTCAGTTTTTATGTTCCCTGCAAGCTTACTCTCATATTCTATTTTCCCTTTCTTAATTAATCCCTTTGTCGAATCCTAAACTGCTCCCAATCCTCAGGATTATTGCTTTTTCTGGCCGATTTATATGTCCTCTCTTTGGATCTTATGCTATCCCTAATTTCCCTTGTTAGCCACGGTTGAGTCACCTTTTTTGTTTTATTTTTATGCCAAACTGGGATGAACAAATTCTGTAGCTCATCCATTCGGTCTTTGAATGTTTGCCATTGCCTATCCACCGTCAACCCTTTGAGTGCCATTCCCCAATCAATCCTACCCAACTCGCTCCTCAGACCATCGTAGTTTCCTTTATTTAAATTGAGGACCCTAGTCTCTGATTCAACTACTTCATTCTCCATCTTAATGAAGAATTCGATCATATTATGATCGCTCCGACCCAAGGGGCCTCGTACAAGATTGCTAATTAATCCTTTCTCGTTACATAATACCCAGTCTAAGATGGCCTGATCTCTGGTTGGTTCCTCGACATATTGGTCCAGGAAACCATCCCGTAAACACTCCAGGAATTCCTCCTCCACGGTATTGTTACTAATTTGGTTGGCCCAATCTATATGTAGATTAAAGTCACCCATGATGACTGCTGTGCCCTTGTTGCACGCTTCTTTAATTTCCCTTTTAATGCCATCCCCAACCTCCGCCTTACTGTTTGGAGGTTTATATACCACTAACGTTTTTTTCCCCCTTGACTCGGGTTATAGGCAGGTTACTAGCAGGGGTCATTAGAGGTGCACCGCATCAACAGCTTGACAGAGAAAGAGTTATTAGAGTCTCGGCATGACTTCAGGGAAAGCTGGTCATCTCTGACGAACCCGGTTGAATGTTGAGGTGGTGATGAGGTTGGTTGAGGTAGGTAGCCCGGTTGATACGGTGTACCTTGATTTTCAAAAAAACATTTTTACTTTTTTTAAATGTAATTCAGGCGGCTCAATGGCTGAGGGGTGACCCAACAGAGGTCTTTAAAATTATGAAAGGTTTTGATAGAGTGGACACAGAGAGAACGTTTCCACTTGTGGGGAAGAACAAAACTAGAGGACATCAATATAAGATAGTCACCAAGAAATCCAATAGAGAATTCAGAAGAAACTTCTTTGCTCAAATGTGGAACTCGCTACCACAGGGAGTAGTTAAGGTGAATAGTACAGATGCATTCAAGGGGAAGCAAGATAAGCACGAGGGGGAGGGTTATGCTGATACAGGAAACTCTCGATTTACCGGCACCTAAATAACCAGAAATCTCTGTTAACCGGCAAAATTCAGGAGCAGGTTCAGGTAAGTTTTACTTCATATTAGTGGCCGTTCCTGGATCTGTGGCCGTGTAACCGGGGTTCCTGCACCTGTTGCTAAGCAACAGGGACGCCTGGATCTGTGGCGGTGTACGGAGCTCTCGTACCTTTTACTATACCTCTGTAATCCGGACTTTTTGATAAACCGGAACCATGCCGTCCCGTCGGTGCCGGATAAAAAAAAAAGAGTTTCCTGTAGTTTCATGAGGAAAGATGGGAGGAGGCTCGAGTGGAGCATAAAGGCTGGCATGGACTGGTTGGGCCGAATGGCCAGTTTCAGTGCCGTATATCCGGTGTAATCCCGTGTCTGGGCTCACACGTGAAGGATGGGCTATTGGGTGAGGCAGTGGAGAGCAGCCAGCGCCGTAACCCAGCAGGAGTCGGCACCAGAGAAGGAAGAAAAGGAAAAACTGCAAATACTGGAAAACTAAAATAACAACAGAAAATGCGGAAACACACAGCTGGTCCACGGGTGTCTGAAAGAGGAGAGGCAGAGCCCGGGCACAGAAACGTCATGCGAACCGTAAAACAAATTACTTTTTGTTGGCGGTCCTCACAATGCAGCATCTCTCGGCTGGGTCGATCGTGACGCTGTAGACTTTTTGGGGGTACGACAGATTTCGAACCCTCCACTGGAAGCTGGTCCTGGTGTCTTTCCTTGTGAATATAGGCTGCAATGAGTTTTAAAATATATACAAATTATCATTTAAAAAGTAATCGGGGCCAATGTTCCCGCTGCGATGCCGTGCAATAATCCCAAAGGTCCCGCGCAGGCCGCTCACTGGCTTTTACATTGTACATACCGCACAGGCGCAGAAATTTAAAGGGACCGCGTGTTAAAAGAAACAGGCTGCGCAGAACAAAGAATAAGGAGTGTGCACTCTTCGACCAAGGGGGCACCCCACATGGAACCAAATCCAGAGAATTTAGGCAGAGTCGTTTTTGCTCCGAGTTCAAACCCACTTACATTGCTGCTGCTTTCCTTCATCAGCTGCTGCTCCAGGCCCCCGACTGCTCTAGAAAACACTTCCCCCACCTCGAACTGCCACTGTCCAGGGGATCCCAGTGCACTCCGCTGCTTCCACTTTCTAACTACAAAGCAGAGAAGAGTCTCAAATGTGAATGACATGCAAATCAATCAATACAATACAGCATGCAACATACTGAGGAAAGCTGTAATCTGTTAAAAATATAACAGTGAAAACAGGCCCCTGTATTTATAGACTATAAACTCACATGTGACATGGCCGGCTTCATTATTCTAGATTTCCACTATTCACACAGTACACAGCTATTCAGAGAAGTTGAATTTGCTGCTGAAATGAACAGGACTAAAATGGAAGGCGCTGTCCCAGAGCAGCCAAGGAACGGCAGAAGTAAACACTGAGACAGTAACAGGCTGTGCGGCCCTGCTCCAGTAGTTACAACTACACCGTAATAAATGGTGCAGACACTTCACTGATGTGTCACTGAGCCATACAGAAGCTGGCAGCTGTGATGCCCAGCCTGTGCTGAATTTAACTAACCTGTGGTATACCTAACTAGGCAGTGTTTGATGGGACAGTGTAGAGGGAGCTTTACTCTGTATCTAACCCATGCTGCACCTGCCCTGGGAGTGTTTGATGGGACAGTGTAGAGTGAGCTTTACTCTGTATCTAACCCGTGCTGTACCTGCCCTGGGAGTGTTTGATGGGACAGTGTAGAGGGAGCTTTACTCTGTATCTAACCCGTGCTGTACCTGCCCTGGGAGTGTTTGATGGGACAGTGTAGAGGGGGCTTTACTCTGTATCTAACCCGTGCTATACCTGCCCTGGGAGTGTTTGATGGGACAGTGTAGAGGGGGCTTTACTCTGTATCTAACCCGTGCTATACCTGCCCTGGGAGTGTGTGATGGGACCAAGTGAACACGAGGGAAGGGTGGAAATTGGAAGCAAAGTTGATTAAATTTTCCAGTTCAGGGTGAGAGCAGGAAACTGCACCGATACAGTCATCAATGTACTGGAAAAAGAGGTGAGGGAGGGGACCCGAGTAGGACTGGAACAAAGAATGTTCCAGGTATCCCTCAGAACGGCAAACAAGAGAAAGCCCAGCTCCCTTTGACTTTCAAAGACACCATCCTCGCCGAGTTCCCCCGCACCCCAATCCAACATCCTGGGGATCACCAATGATCAGAAGCTGAAAAGGACCAGCTAGATCAACACTGGGTACTCTATGACATGTAGCTCACCTCCTGCCCTCCTCAAAACCACTCCACCATCTACAAGCCTCAAGTCAGGAGTGTGCTGGAGTACTCAGCGCTTGCCAGGCAGTGTGTACCATCTAGAGGATGCACTGCAGCAACTCGCCAAGGTTACTTCAATGGCACCGCCCTCTCCCGTGACCTCTACCCTCGAGAGGGGCAAAGTTGTGGGGGCACCATCACCTGCAGGTTCCCCTCCATCCTGACTTGGGACATTTATCACCAATTGTGTGTCACTGGGACAGAATCCTGGAATTTCCCATCCAACAAGCTCGTGGGAACACCACCAGCACAAAGTGGTTCCAAGAGAAGGTCCACCACCACCACCTTCTCAGAGCAACTCAGGGCGGCCAAAAACTGCAGCCTTGCCCATGACAGCATCATCCCAAGAACAAATTTTTAAAAAAGAGTTTGTATAAAATGTCTACGTTCAATTTTAAAGGCTGCATTAATGCGGTTCACAAAGAAATGTTAAGCAAACCCGTTAACCAGCACGCTGCCAAAGGAAATTAAAGCCTGCAGTGAGCAACCTGATCCTCACCCAAGAGCTGGTCGCTGGAGACTTCATATTCTTCTACCATTTCTCTGCCATCAGGAAACAAATAATGCACTTTCCTCTTTCCTGGGGGGGGGGGGGGGAAAGAGAGACAAATGTCAGAGCAAGGAGAGGAGTCAGAGTTACAATCAGCACAAGGGACAGAGACTGCAGAACTATTCACACATAGCTTGCAGTGAATCCTCACTGTTACAGGTTCAATCTTGAACCTTGCTGAGTTTCTGCCAATTCCCAAAGAGCTGCCCCTCAGTCCCAGCCACTCTCCCTCACCGGCCTGACCACACCGCAGTCCCTTTCCCTGTGCCACCACTGTTTTGTCTCTCAGTCTCATAGAATGGTTACAGCACAGGAGGAGGCTATTCAGCCCGTCAAACCCATGCCGGCTCGCTGCAACAGCACTTCAGCGAGTCCCACTCCCCCGCCCTTTCCCTGTAGAACATAAGAAATAGGAGCAGGAGTAGGCCATTCGGCCCCTCGAGCCTGCTCCGCCATTCAATAAGATCATGGCTGATCTGATCTTGGCCTCAACTCCACTTCCCTGCCCGCTCCCCATAACCCTCGACTCCCTTATCGTTCAAAAATCTATCTCCACCTTAAATATATTCAATGACCCAGCCTCCACAGCTCTCTGGGGAAGAGAATTCCACAGATTCACCTCCCTCAGAGAAGAAATTCCTCCTCATCTCAGTTTTAAATGGGTGCCCCTTATTCTGAACTTATGCCTCCTAGTTCTAGATTCCCCCACGAGGGGAAACATCCTCTCAGCATCTACCCTGTCAAGCCCCCTCAGAATCTTATGTTTCAATAAGATCACCTCTCATTCTTCTAAACTCCAATGAGTAGAGGCCCAACCTGCTCAACCTTTCTTCATAAGACAACCCCTTCATCGCAGGAATCAACCTCGTGAACCTTCTCTGAACTGCCTCCAATGCAAGTATATCCCTCCTTAAATAAGACCAAAACTGTACGCAGTACTCCAGGTGTGGTCTCACCAACGCCCTGTACAGTTGTAGCAGGACTTCCCTACTTTTATTCTCCATTCCCTTTGCAATAAAGGCCAACATTCCATTTGCCTTCCTAATTACTTGCTGTACCTGCATGCTAACTTTTTGTTTCATGTACTAGGACCCCCAGATCCCTCTGTACCGCAGCATTCTGTAGTCTCTGCATTTAAATAATAAATTTGCTTTGTTATTTTTCCTACCAAAGTGGATAACCTCACATTTTCCCACATTATACTCCATCTGTCAAATTCTTGCCCACTCACTGAACCTGTCTATATCCCTTTGCAGTCTCTCTGTGTCCTCCTCACAATTTGCTTTCCCACCTATCTTTGTATCAGCAGCAAATTTGGCTACAGTACACTCGGTCCCTTCATCCAAGTCATTAATATAGATTGTAAATACCTGAGGCCCCAGCACTGATCCCTGTGGCACCCCCACTAGTTACAGTTTGCCAACCTGAAAATGACCCATTTATCCCGACTCTCTGTTTTCTGTTAGTTAGCCAATCCTCTATCCATGCTAATATATTACCCCCAACCCCGTGAGCTCTTATCTTGTGCAGTAGCCTTTTATGTGGCACCTTATCGAATGCCTTCTGGAAATCCAGATACACTACTGGTTCCCCTTGATCCACCCTGCCCATGACATCCTCAAAGAACTCTCGTAAATTTGTCAAACACGATTTCCCTTTCATAAAACCATGTCGACTCTGTTTGATTGTCTTATGATTTTCGAAATGTCCTGCTACTACTTCCTTAATAATGGATTCCAGCAGTTTCCCAATGACAGATCTTAGGCTAACTGGCCTATAGATTCCTGCTTTCTGTCTCCCTCCTTTCTTGAATAGGGGCGTTACATATGCGGTTTTCCAATCCGCAGGGACCTCTCCAGAATCCAGGGAATTTTGGTAGATTACCACCAACGCACCCACTATCTCTGGAGCCACTTCTTTTAAGACATAGAAACATAAACATAGAAACATCGAAGATAGGAGGAGTCGGCCATTCGGCCCCTCGAGCCTGCTCCGCCATTCAATGAGATCATGGCTGATCATCCAAATTCAGTACCCTGTCCCTGCCTTCTCCCCATACCCCTTGATCCCTTTAGCCTTAAGAAATATATCTAACTCCTTCTTGAATATATTTAATGAATTGGCCTCAACTGCCTTCTGTGGTAGAGAATTCCACAGGTTCACCACTCTCTGGGTGAAGAAATTCCTCCTCATCTCAGTCCTAAATGGCTTACCCCTTATCCTTAGACTGTGACCCCTGGTTCTGGACTCTCCGACCATCGGGAACATCCTTCCTGCATCTAGTCTGTCCAGTCCTGTCAGAATTTTATACGTTTCAATGAGATCCCCTCTCATTCTTCTAAACTCCAGTGAGTATAAGCCCAATCGACCCAATCTCTCCTCATACGTCATTCCTGCCATCCCAGGTATCAGCCTGGTGAATCTTCGCTGCACTCCCTCCATGGCAAGAACATCCTTCCTCAGATAAGGCGACCAAAACTGCACACAATACTCAAGGTGTGGTCTCACCAAGGCCCTGTACAACTGCAGCAAGACATCCTTGCTCCTGTACTTGAATCCTCTCGCTATGAAGGCCAACATACCATTTGCCTTCTTAACCGCCTGCTGCACCTGCATGCTTACCTTCAGCGACTGGTGCACAAGGACACCCAGGTCTCGTTGCACTTCCCCTTCTCCCAATCTATTGCCATTCAGTATAATAATCTGCCTTCCTGTTTTTGCCACCAAAGTGGATAACCTCGCATTTATCCACATTATACTGCATCTGCCATAATCATACTGGAGTTTCTCTGCATCCTCCTCACAGCACACACCCCCACCCAGCTTTGTGTCATCTGCAAACTTAGAGATATTACATCTAGTTACCTCGCCTAGATCATTAATATATATTGCGGATAGCTGGGGTCCTAGCATCGATCCCTGCGGTACCCCACTAGTCACTGCCTGTCACTCGGAAAATGACCTGTTTATTCCAACTCTTTGCTTCCTGTCTGCCAACCAGTTCTTTATCCAGGTCAATACCTTACCCCCAATCCCATGTGCTTTAACTTTGCACGTTAATCTCTTATGCGGGACCTTATCGAAAGCCTTCTGAAAGTTCCTAGGATGCAGGCCATCAGGTCCAGGGGACTTGTCAGCCTTTAGTCCCATTAGTTTGCCTAGTACTTTTTTTCTAGGGATAGTGACTTTAATCGTGCAAATTTTTTTTCAGGTACTTATCCAATTCCCTTTTGAAAGCCACGATTGAATCGGCCTCCAGCGCCCTTTCAGGCAGTGCATTCCAGATCCTAACCACTCGCTGCATAAATAGGTTTTTCCTCATGTCGCCTTTGGTTCTTTTGCCAATCACCTTAAATCTGTGTCCTCTGGTTCTCGACCCTTCCGCCAATGGGAACAGTTTCTCTCTACTCTGACTGGACCCCTCATGATTTTGAACACCTCTATCAAATCTCCTCTTAGCCTTCTCTGTTCTAAGGAGAACAACCCCAGCTTCTCCAGTCTATCCACGTAACTGAAGTCCCTCATTCCTGGAATAATTCTCGTAAATCTTTCCAGTTGGGGCCGAGCCAGTGTTTTATACAGGTTCATCATAATTTCCACACGTTTGTACTCTATACCTCTATTCATGAAGCCCAGGATCCCGTAAGCCTTTTTAACCGCATTCTCAACCTGCCCTGCCACCTTCAACGATTTGTGTATACCCCCAGGTCTCTCTGTTCATGCACCCACTTTAGGATTGTACCCTTTAGTTTATATTGCCTCTCCTCGTTCTTCCTACCAAAATGCATCACTTCACACTTTTCTGTGTTAAATTTCATCTGCCACGTGTCTGCCCATTCCACCAGCCTGTCTCTGTCTTCCTGAAGTCTATCACTCTCCTACTCACTGTTCATTATACTTCCAAGTTTTGTGTCTTCTGCAAATTTTGAAATTGTGCCCTGTACACCGAAGTCCAAGTCATTAATATATATCAAGAAAACCTTCACTGGCCTGCTCAGAATTTGCACAGTATCCCCTCCCTGGCACCCATTCTATGGCTAGAGGGATCAAGGGATATGGGGAGAAAGCAGGGACCGGGTACTGAATTTGGATGATCAGCCATGATCTCATTGAATGGCGGAGCAGGCTCGAGGGGCCGAATGGCCTACTCCTGCTCCTATCTTCTATGTTTGTGTTTCTCGCCTCCTCCAGCAGCTTGGCTTCGCACTCGGCTTCCCTCAAACCCGCTGCTCCATCTCAGGCACCCCGAGGGGCCCTGGACTCTCCCCCTGTCTCCGGACTCACCCCCGTCCCCGGGCCCCTCCCCCTGGCCCTCTCTCTCTCCCCCTGTCCCCGCTCTCTCTCTCTCTCCGTCCCCGCTCTCTCTCTCCGTCCCCGTCCCCGCTCTCTCTCTCCGTCCCCGCTCTCTCTCTCTGTCCCCGTCCCCGCTCTCTCTCTCTCTCTCCGTCCCCGCTCTCTCTCTCTGTCCCCGCTCTCTCTCTCTGTCCCCGCTCTCTCTCTCTCTCTCCCCGCTCTCTCTCTCTCCGTCCCCGCTCTCTCTCTCTGTCCCCGCTCTCTCTCTCTCTCCGTCCCCGCTCTCTCTCTCTCTCCCCGTCCCCGCTCTCTCTCTCTCTCCCCGTCCCCGCTCTCTCTCTCTCTCCCCGTCCCCGCTCTCTCTCTCTCTCCCCGTCCCCGCTCTCTCTCTCTCTCCCCGTCCCCGCTCTCTCTCTCCCCGTCCCCGCTCTCTCTCTCTCTCCCCGTCCCCGCTCTCTCTCTCTCCCCGTCCCCGCTCTCTCTCTCTCTCCCCGTCCCCGCTCTCTCTCTCCCCGTCCCCGTCCCCGCTCTCTCTCCCCGTCCCCGCTCTCTCTCTCTCTCCCCGTCCCCGCTCTCTCTCTCTCTCCCCGTCCCCGCTCTCTCTCTCTCCCCGTCCCCGCTCTCTCTCTCTCCCCGTCCCCGCTCTCTCTCTCTCTCTCCCCGTCCCCGCTCTCTCTCTCTCTCCCCGTCCCCGCTCTCTCTCTCTCTCCCCGTCCCCGCTCTCTCTCTCTCTCTCCCCGTCCCCGCTCTCTCTCTCTCTCCCCGTCCCCGCTCTCTCTCTCTCTCTCTCTCTCTCTCCCCGTCCCCGCTCTCTCTCTCTCCCCGTCCCCGCTCTCTCTCCCTGTCCCTGTCCCCGCTCTCTCTCTCTCTCTCAGTTCAGTTCAGTTCAGTTCAAATGCTTTATTGGCATGAAAGTTTACAGAGAACCATATTGCCAAAGCTTACATTGCAAAAAGGTACAGTTTTCCAACATTCTGTAGGTGTCAATCGATTTGACATTTGTTGGGTATATACAATATTACTTTTAAACAATATTAATTTTAAACAGTCTTTCTACTTCATTTGGTACGTTCAATATTAATTTTAAACAGTCTTACTTTTAAACAGTCCTCAGGTTGTGACATGTTGTTACATATTTAGCCCCAAGGTATGGTCTGTCTCCTTCTCCTAGGACTAATCTCAATTTTGACAGATCATCCAATTCCTTGAAATCTGGGGTTGTTTGGCTTAGCTTGTTGAATAATATGTTTCTTGATGTGTTGAATTTTTCGCATTTTAGGAGGAAATGCATTTCTGTTTCAACCTCGCCAGCCAGACATTGATCGCATATTCTATTCTCTCTAGGCTGCCAGGATTTCTTGTATCTGCCTTTTTCAATTTCCAGTTGGTGGTCGCTTAGTCTGTACCTGGTGAGGGTCTGTCTCTGTTTTGTGTCTCTGATGGTCGTGAGGTAGTCTGCCAGTTTATATTCTCTTTTTAGGGCCCGGTAACATTCTAATCTGCTTTGGCTTTCGGTTATTTTGTTCCAATGTTCCAGGTAGGTTTCTTTGCATTTTTTAATGATTTGGTTCACTCGGATTGGTGTTTGGACGGCTGTGTTGGTCTGGGGCTGGTCAGGGTCCGGCTGAGTACTTAGTTTCAGTAGCAGCTGACTCAGGGGACTCTTTTCTGGGTTTAGCTCTTGGGTCTGAAAGGCTTTGAAATGAAGGGTGTCTGGGGAGCTAGATTTGAGGTGATTTAGGAAGTTTAGTGCTCGTTTTTGGATGTTTATTATCAGTGGGTATCTGCCTAGTTCGGCTCTGCATGCATTTGTTGGCGTTTTTCTTTGGGTGCGAAGGATGCTTCGGCAGAATTCTGCATGTAGGGCTTCTATTGTGTGTTTTTCCCATTTAGTGTAGCTTTGGTGATTTAGCGGGCCCCATACTTCACTACCGTACAGTGCAATGGGCAGGATTATGCTGTCAAAAATTTTGAGCCAGATTTTGATTGGGATTTGGATGTTGTAGAATTTTCTTTTTATTGCATATAGGGCTCTTCGGGCTTTTTCTTTTAGTGCATTCACTGCTATGCTGAAGCTCCCTGATGCTGTAATAGTTAGACCAAGGTAGGTGTAGCTCATAGTGTGTCCTATAGTGGTATCATTGAGGGTAAACTGGTATTTGTTTTCCTGACATCTGGGTCTTTTCTGAAAAATCATGATGTTGGTTTTCTTTAGATTTACTGTTAGAGCCCAATTTTGGCAGTATTTGTCGAGTAGGTCTAGTTGTTGCTGTAATCCCTGTTCTGTGGGAGACAGCAGAACCAGGTCGTCCGCATAGAACAGGGACTTCACTTCTCCATCCAGGAGACGGAGACCTGGTGACTCGCTTTGCTCCAGCATGTCTGCTAATTCATTTATGTATATGTTGAACAGGGTCGGGCTCAAATTGCAGCCCTGCCGGACGCCTCTTCTCTGGGTGAAGAAATCGGTGCGTTTGTCTCCAATTTTGACCCCGCATTTGTTTTTCAGATACATTGATTTAATAAGGTCATAGACTTTGCCCCCTATTCCACACTGAAGAAGTTTATAATAGAGCCCTTCGTGCCATATAGAGTCAAAGGCTTTCTTGAAGTCGATGAAACAGGCGAATATTTTCCCATTTTTTGTTTGGTGTTTATGTTTTTCAATGAGGGTGTGAAGGGTATAGATATGGTCGGCGGTGCGGTGTTTTGGAAGAAAGCCTATTTGGTTTTTTCTGAGGATATTATGTTTGTTAAGAAAATCAAGTAATCTACTATTTAGAATACTGCAGAATAACTTCCCTAGACAACTGTTGACACAGATGCCGCGGTATCTCCCCCTGTCCCCGCTCTGTCCTCTCTCTCCCTGTCCCCGCTCTCTCTCTCCCTGTCCCCGCTCTCTCTCTCCCTGTCCCTGTCCCCGCTCTCTCTCTCTCTCTCTCTCTCCCTGTCCCCGCTCTCTCTCTCTCTCTCTCTCTCTCCCTGTCCCTGTCCCCGCTCTCTCTCTCCCCCCCCCGGGCCTCACCCTCCTGCACCGTCGCTGTTTTTTTCGCTTCCCGCAAACTCTCCAACCAGCCCCGCGCCGCCATCTTGCTGCAGTTGCCCGATCTCCATGGCAAACACGGCCCCACCCCTCCAACCTGTGACCTCCAGGCCCCGCCCATTGCCCTGTGGACCCCCTGGCCCCGCCCATTGCCCTCTGACCCCCACACATGGCCCCGCCCTTTGCCCTGTGACCCCGCGGCCTTGGTTAGGATTGCCGCTCCGAATGCCGAACTTTCTCTCAGCGACAAACAGCCTTTTATTAATCATTTTAATCATCGGTTTAATTTTTTTTAAATTTAGCCAACCGGAAATGCCTGGGTCTATTTTGGTCTCTTTGCGGTGAGGTGAGAAAATCTTCAAAAATCAGAACTCATCAAAGGCTCGATCCCGGGAGCCGGTGCCGAGGATTCACCTCCGCCCCAGCCGGGGATCCCCCTCAGTGTGTGCCAGGGAGGCGCCGGCTCAATGATTGGGGGGCGGGGGGGAATGTTTCAGGCGCCGTCACTGATGGGACAATTTGCGCACAGCAAGATCCCACAAACAGCAGCAACAACAACTTATTATATTTATATATCACCTTTAACGTAGTAAAACCTCCCAAGGCGATTCACAGGAACGATTATCAAAGAAAATTTGACACCGAGCCACATTAAAGTGATATTAGGACCAGTGACCAAAAGCTTGATCAAAGAGGGAGGTTTTAAGGAGCGTCTGAAAGGAGGAGAGAGAGGCGGAGAGGTTTAGGGAGGGAATTCCAGAGCTCGGGGCCCAGGCAGCTGAAGGCACGGCCGCCAGTGGTGGAGTGATGGGAATCGGGGACGCGCAAAAGGCCAGAATTGGAGGAGCGCAGAGATCTCGGGCGGGTGGTGGTGGTGGTTTGTGGGGCTGGAGGAGGTTACAGAGATAGGGAGGGGCGAGGCCAGGGGGAGGGATTTGAAAACAAGGATGAGAATTTTTAAATCGAGGCGTTGCCAGACTGGGATCCAATGTAGGTCAGTGAGCACAGAGGTGATGGGTGAACAGGACTTGGTGCGAGTTAGGACACGGGCAGCAGAGTTTTGGATGACCTCAAGTTTATGTAGGGTAGAATGTGGGAGGCCAGCCGGGAGAGTGTTGGAATAGTCGAGTCTGGAGGTAACAAAGGCACGGATAATGGTTTCAGCAGCGGATGAGCTGAGGCAGGGCAAAGACGGGCAATATTACAGAGGTGGAAATAGGCAGTCTTTGTTAAGCCGCGGATTTCATAATGACCAGATAATCTGTTTTAGTGATGTTAGTTGAGGGATAAATATTGACCCAGGACACCGGGGAGAACTCCCTTGCTCTTATTCAAAATATTGCCACAGGATACATTCACCTGAGGGGGCAGACGAGGCCTCGGTTTAACGTCTCATTCGAAAGACGGCACCTCCGACAGCGCAGCACTCCCTCAGCACTGCACTGGGAGTGCCAGCCTGGATTATGTGCTCAAGTCTCTGAAGTGGGACTGAAACCCACAACCTTCTGACTCGGAGACGAGAGTACTGCCCACTGAGCCACAGCTGACAACCAAAATAAATAAACACATGAAAAAAGTTTCAGCAAAGTTCCATCCAGTTACTAACGAGCCTGGAGCCGCAGCCCAAAGTGAGTGGGCACAAAAGCTGCCAATCTCACGGTCATGGGGGATGACTGTTGTGGGAAATGATAAAAGTTATACTGATGTTTTAGAGAGTGTTTTTTGAGGTTGGGGCTGAGTAGAGGGTGCATTACTCTGTATCAAATTGCACTACACCTCTCCTGAGAGCACTTGATGCTGACACTGGGAACCTGAAGGGGAAAGTGTTGCATTCCCCTACACTAACATCCTTCATCTTAATGTGCGCAAAAATCACGCACAGAGGAGTCGCTCTTAACAGTTGCTGCTCCCCAGTGACCTGGTGAGTGAATCAGCCCAGGAAACAGGGGGGGAAAATCAGCCGGGAATTTCGGCTCCTGTTTCTGTTCACCATCCAGTGAATCCTACTGGAAAGTGCATGTGTGTGCACATCTGGCAACATCAGCTTAAAACACCTTAGCTACCCAGATGGGTCTATATCCCCACCGACACCTGGGAATCCCTGGCCCAAGATCGCACAAAGTGGAGAAGCAGCATCCGGGAAGGCTCCGAACACCTTGAGTCTCTTCGCCGGGAGCAAGCGGAAGCCAAGCGCAGGCAGCGCAAGGAGCGCATGTCAACCCAAGCACCCCACCCACCCGCTCCTTCAATCACCGTCTGCCCCACCTGTGACAGAGACTGTAGGTCCCGCATTGGACTCATCAGTCACCTGAGAACTCATTTTTAATGTGGAAGCAAGTCATCCTCGGTTCCGAGGGACTGCCTAAGAAGAAGAAGAGATACGTTCGAGAGTTGTGGGGGGGGCGGGCGGGGAGTGATTTGATCGCTGTCAATAAAATAGTGAAGGAAGCTGATTGTGTCCCAGCGGGCAAATTATGTCAGTTAGTTTGGGCAGGACCAGAGGTCACACATGTACGTTACGCAAGAGGAGAGTGAGTTTACATGTTAAACGGTTCTTCTTTTCCCAGGGAATAGTGGACCTATGGAACAGGTTGCCCACTCGTGCGGTGAATTCCTTCAAATAAGAGCTGGACGCGTTCCTGGGTGGGCCGAACATCAAGTCATACAAGAGGTGGGTACCAAGTAACATGAGCCATGGTCAGTGAGGTCTCCTGGTCTAGCTTTGATCACCTTGGGTAGTCGGAGAGGAATTTTCCAGATTTCTTTTTTCCTGTAATTGGCCTTGGGTTTTATCCCGCTTTTAAGCCTCTCCCGGGAATGGATCCGGGTGTGTAGGGAATGTCTTAATCATAAGGAAGTTATGCTAAACCTTTATTAATCACTGGTTAAGCCTCAGCTGGAGTATTGTGTCCAATTCTGGGCACAACTCTTCACAAAGGAGGACATAAATAACCTCCCAGAGATGTCGGGGAACATAGGGTCTGATGAAAGGGAGGAACTGAATGAAATCAGTATTTGTAAGGAAATGGTGTTAGGGAAATTGACGGGATTGAAAGCCAATAAATCCCCAGGGCCTGATAATCTACATCCTAGGGTACTTAAGGAAGTGGCCCTAGAAATAGTAGATGCATTGCTGGTCATCTTCCAAAATTCTATAGACTCTGGAACAGTTCCCATGGATTGGAGGGTAGCTAATGTTACCCCACTATTCAAAAAAGGTGGCAGAGAGAAAACGGGGAATTATAAGCCTGACATCGGTAGTGGGGAAAATGCTAGAGTCCATTATAAAAGATGTAATAGCAGAGCACTTGGAAAACATTGACAGGATTGGACAAAGTCAACATGGATTTACAAAAGGTAAATCATGCTTGACTAATCTACTGGAATTTTTTGAGGATGTAACTGGTAGAATAGATAAGGGAGAACCAGTGGATGCGGTGTATTTGGACTTTCAGAAGGCTTTCGATAAGGTCCCGCATAAGAGATTAGCGTGCAAAATTAAGGCACATGGGATTGGGGGCAAGGTACTGACTTGGATAGAGAACTGGTTGGCGGACAGAAAGCAAAGAGTTGGAATAAAAGGGTCTTTTTCCGAGTGGCAGGCAGTGACTAGTGGGGTACTGCAGGGATCGGTCCTTGGGCCCCAGCTATTCACAATATATATTAATGATCTAGACGAGGGAACTAGATGTAATATCTCCAAATTTGCAGACGACACAAAGCTGGGTGGGCATGTGTGCTGTGAGGAGGATGCCGAGAAACTCCAGTATGATTTGGACAGGTTGGGTGATTGGGCAGATGCATGATAGATGCAGTATAATGTGGATAAATGTGAGGTTATCCACTTTGGTGGCAAAAACAGGAAGGCAGATTATTATCTGAATGGCAATAGATTGGGAGAAGGGGAAGTGCAACGAGCCCTGGGTGTCCTTGTGCACCAATCGCTGAAGGTAAGCATGCAGGTGCAGCAGGCGGTTAAGAAGGCAAATGGTATGTTGGCCTTCGTAGCGAGAGGGTTTGAGTACAGGAACAAGGATGTCTTGCTGCAGTTGTACAGGGCCTTGGTGAGACCACGTCTTGAGTATTGTGTGCAGTTTTGGTCGCCTTATCTGAGGAAGGATGTTCTTGCCATGGAGGAAATGCAGCGAAGATTCACCAGACTGATACCTGGGATGGCAGGAATGACGTATGAGAAGAGATTGGGTCGATTGGGCTTATACTCGCTGGAGTTTAGAAGAATGAGAGGGGATCTCATTGAAACTTATAAAATTCTAACAGGACTAGACAGACTAGATGCAGGAAGGATGTTCCCGATGACGGTGGAGTCCAGAACCAGGGGTCACAGTCTAAAGATAAGGGGTAAGCCATTTAGGACAGAGACGAGGAGGAATTTCTTCACCCAGAGAGTGGTGAACCTGTGGAATTCTCTACCACAGAAGGCAGTTGAGGCCAATTCATTAAATATATTCAAGAAGGAGTTAGATATATTTCTTAAGGCTAAAGGGATCAAGGGATATGGGGAGAAGGCAGGGACAGGGTACTGAATTTGGATGATCAGCCATGATTGCATTGAATGGCGGAGCAGGCTTGAGGGGCCGAATGGCCTACTCCTGCTCCTATCTTCTATGTTAAGGAGGGTGCAGAGGAGATTTACTAGAATGGTACCAGGGATGAGGGACTTCAGTTACATGGAGAGACTGGAGAAGTTGGGGTTGTTTTCCTTAGAGCAGAGAAGGTTAAGGGGAGATTTGATAGAGGTGTTCAAAATTATGAGGGGTTTTGATCGAGTAAATAAGGAGAAACTGTTTCCAGTGGCAGGAGGGTCGGTAACCAGAGGACACAGATTGAAGGTGATTGACAAAAGAACCAGAGGGGAGATGAGGAAACATTTTGTTACTCATTGAGTTGTTGTGATCTGGAACACGCTGCCTGAAAGGGCGGTGGAAGCAGATTCAATAGTAACTTTCAAAAGAGAATTGGGTAAATACTTGAAGGGGAAAAATTTGCAGGGCTACAGGGAAAGAGCAGGGGGAGTGGGACTAATTGGAGAGCTCTTTCAAAGAGCCGGCACAGGCACGATGGGCCGAATGGCCTCCTGTGCTCTAAGGTTCTGTGACTGCATGGGACAGGTTAGATGGACCAGCTGGTGTTTTTGTGTCCGGCATGTTCACATGTTGGTATGAAGGCAGCTCAGCTCTAACATCTCACTCACCCATGAAGATCCAGCACTGGTCGCTTACAGCTGAAGGAGAAGGGAAAGAAAAGGGAAGTATTTTCAATAGAAAGAAATCTCCCTGCCGCTTGAAGCTGCTGCAAAGATACTGATTCAGGCGCCTGACCCATCAGAGAGCTCTGAAACAGTGCAAGGGTGCAGGATTCCTTTGTAGTCAAGTACAGTAGTGAGTGAACCTTTGCTAGCATTCCCGCCTCTGCGTCAGAAGGTGAAGGGTTCGAGCTCCACTCCAGACAGCCCCGGTGAGCAGAGACTAGACTGCTCTCTAAACCGTACCTAGTCTGGACTGAGTGACCACTGGCTCAGGGGTAGCATTCCCGCCTCTTGAGTCAGAAGGGTTGGGTTCGGACCCCATTCCAGACAGTCCCAGTGAGTGGAGAGATTGTGTAGACTGGGCCTATACTCTCTGGAGTTTAGAAGAATGCGAGGTGATCTCATTGAAACATACAAGATTCTGGGGGGGATTGACAGGGTAGATGCTGAGAGGTTGTTTCCCCTGGCTGGAGTGTCTAGAACTAGGGGGCATAGTCTCAGGATAAGGGGTCGGCCATTTAAGACTGAGATGAGAAGGATATTCTTCACTCAGAGGGTGGTGAATCTTTGGATTTCTCTGCCCCAGAGGGCTGTGGATACTCAGTCTTTGAGTATATTCAAGGCTGAGATTGATAGATTTTTGGACTCTCGGGGAATCGAGCGATATGGGGATCGGGCGGGAAAGTGGAGTTCAGGTGGAAGATCAGCCATGATCTTATTGAATGGCAGAGCAGGCTCGAAGGGCCCTATGGCCAACTCCTGCTCCTATTTCTTATATTCTTATGAGACCCAGCTCTGAATACTGGGCTTACGTCCAGTGGGGGTACTTGAGTCTGATGGGTGTGGGTGTCCCCCTCCCATTGTAAAGGGGAGGGGATCTTTAGCCTTGCTTGCAGCCCTCCTAGGAGAAGGTGCTCCGAAGATAAAAACTGTGAGGATACATAGTAACATAGAAGATAGGAGCAGGAGTCGGCCATTCGGCCCCTCGAGCCTGCTCCGCCATTAAACGAGATCATGGCTGATCATCCAAATTCAGCACCCTGTCCCTGCCTTCTCCCCATATCCCTTGATCCCTTTAGCCTTAAGAAATATATCCAACTCCTTCTTGAATATATTTAATGAATTGGCCTCAACTGCCTTCTGTGGTAGAGAATTCCACAGGTTCACCACTCTCTGGGTGAAGAAATTCCTCCTCATCTCTGTCTTAAGTGGCTTACCCCTTATCCTTAGACTGTGACCCCTGGTTCTGGACTCCCCGACCATCGGGAACATCCTTCCTGCATCTAGTCTGTCCAGTCCTGTTAGAATTTTATAAGTTTCAATGAGATCCTCTCTCATTCTTCTAAACTCCAGTGAGTATAAGCCCAATCGACCCAATCTCTCCTCATATGTCATTCCTGCCATCCCAGGTATCAGTCTGGTGAATCTTCGCTGCACTCCCTCCATGGCAAGAACATCCTTCCTCAGATAAGGCGACCAAAACTGCACACAATACTCAAGGTGTGGTCTCACCAAGGCCCTGTACAACTGCAGCAGGACATCCTTGTTCCTGTACTCGAACCCTCTTGCTAGGAGGAGGGCGACGGGGAACCACCTGGGCTACTCCTTCCCTCGTAAGTGGCTTACGAATCTCGTGTGAGACTTGGGTTAGGACCTGCCCTCGGGGCACAAGACAACGGGCGGGCAGAGTGTGGTAATGGCACTTGGCTTCTCAGGACAGCCAGGGACAAGAAACGTTGCCTTGCCAGCATCTCGGGGCAACTAGGACAGGCAGTAAATTAACAAAGAAAGGCAATGAGACAGAGTTGGTGTGATGCGAGTTCTCTAAAGATAAAATTCCTGATCCCCATCCACAGTGAGGCAGCAGTGACTCTGTGGGTAAATGCAGAGCCTGTCCTGGTGCTGAATCAAACCGGTCAGGATGATCCAACCTTCCTTTCCCGGCCTGTGTTGAGTCAGCAGCTGTCAGATGGGGCCGCTACACATTCGCTTTGGTACTCCTAGGTGAGAGAGAGGAGAATCAGCCAGGGCTGCTACTGCTGATCACTATCCAGTAACTGCTGCTTTTAACCATTAGCACATGTGGATTTGTGGGCAAGGTGAGATTTGGACTCGGCTGTGATGGCCTCTACGGTTGAATAGTCTGCCAATACTTACTATCTAGACCCACAGGAGAAGAAAGAGTCTTTGGGCGAGTTACCGGAGGGCCGATTCAGCCTTGCAGCGCCACGGCCACCAGTAGATTCAGCACCTTTGGGAGGAGAGGGGGAAATGGAGGTGGGGGGGGGGGGGATATTGGAAGTGTTTTATTTTGTGAAAGTAAATTGCCCATCGCTGAACAGGCTGGTTCACCGCTCGCCCTAACTGCAGCGCATGGAGCCCCAGGGCATCGTAAAGGCATTCTGGAAGGTGAAACGAGCGCAGGACATCCCGTCAGCCGGAGAGCCCCAGAAGAAAGCAAAGCCGGAGGAAGTCGATAAAGGTAGAGCGAACCGTCACCTTCGGCCTTGCAGTGCGGATGTTGAAACCGATGGAAACTAACCATAATCTGCAGATGATTAATGAAAGAAAGACATAGAAACATAGAAGATAGGAGCAGGAGTAGGCCATTCGGCCCCTCGAGCCTGCTCCGTCATTCATTGCGATCATGGCTGATCATCCAAATTCAGTACCCTGTCCCTGCCTTCTCCCCATAGCCCTTGATCCCTTTAGCCTCAAGAAATATATCTAACTCCTTCTTGAATATATTTAATGAATTGGCCTCTACTGCCTTCTGTGGTAGAGAATTCCACAGGTTCATAAGAACATAAGAACATAAGAAATAGGAGCAGGAGTAGGCCAATCGGCCCCTCGAGCCTGCTCCACCATTCAATAAGATCATGGCTGATCTGATCCTAACCTCAAATCTTCTATCACTCTGCATCCACCCGAACCCATGTGATCTCCCGGGAGAGGCGAAAAACCAGATAAAGACCCAATGGCCAATTTGGGAGAAAAAAATCTGGGAAATTCCTCTCCGACCCATCTAGGCGATCGAAATTCTTCCAGGAGATCACTCTGTCCCTATTTTTTCTACAGTACTTACCTTCTGTAAAGGCGATCTCCACCCCAGCCAGGAACAGGAATAAAACCATCTCCTGAAATCTAACAGAATTAGAACACGGTAGGAGCAGAACAAGGCTACACGGCCCCTGGGCCCGCTCCACTACCCACAGGGCCATGACCATTCCGAACCCAGACTCATGTCCAATTTCCTGCCCGCTCCCCGTAACCCTTTATTCCCTTTACTTCTAGGAAACTATCTATTTCTGTTTTAAATTTATTTAATGATGTAGCTTCCACAGCTTTCTGGGGCAGCAAATTCCACAAACCTACCACCCTCTGAGTGAAGAAGTTTCTCCTCATCTCAGTTTTGAATGAGCAGCCCCTTATTTTAAGATTATGCCCCCTAGTTCTAGTTTCACCCATCATTGGGAACATCCTCACCGCATCCACCCGATCAAGCCCCTTCACAATCTTATATGTTTCAATAAGATCGCCTCTCATTCTTCTGAACTCCAATGAGTAGAGTCCCAATCTACTCAACCTCTCCTCATATGACCACCCCCTCATCCCCGGGATTAACCGAGTGAACCTTCTTTGTACTGACTCGAGAGCAAGTATGTCTTTTCTTAAGTATGGACACCAAAACTGTATGCAGTATTCCAGGTGCGGCCTCACCAATACCTTGTACAACTGCAGCAATACCTCCCTGTTTTTATATTCCAACCCCCTAGCAATAAAAGCCAACATTCCATTGGCCTTCTTGATCACTTGCTGCACCTGCATACTAACTTTTTGAGTTTCGTGCACCAGGACCCCCAGATCCCTTTGTACTACAGTACTTTCCAGTTTCTTGCCATTAAGATAATAACTTGCTCTCTGATTTTTCCTGCCAAAGTGCATAACTTCACACTTTCCAGTATTGTATTCCATCTGCCAAATCTCTGCCCACTTACTTAGCCTGTCTATGTCCCTTTGCAGGTTTTTTATGTCCTCCTCACTCACTACTTTCCGTCCCATCTTTGTATCATCTGCAAACTTTGATATGTTACACTCGGTCCCTTCCTCCAAATCGTTAATATAGATTGTAAAGAGTTGGGGACCCAGCACTGACCCCTGCGGAACACCACTAGTTACTGGTTGCCAATCTGAGAACGAACCATTTATCCCAACTCTCTGCTTTCTGTTAGAGAGCCAATCCTCCACCCATGCCAGAATATTACCCCCAATCCCGTGATTTTTTATCTTGAGCAATAATCTTTTGTGTGGCACCTTATCAAATGCCTTTTGGAAGTCTAAATACACTACGTCCACTGGTTCCCCTTTATCCACCCTGTATGTTACTTCCTCAAAAAACTCAAGCAAATTTGTTAAACATGACTTCCCCTTCATGAAACCATGCTGAGTTTGCCCTATTAAATTGTGTTTATCCAAATGTCCCGTTACTGTCTCCTTAATAATGGACTCTAACATTTTACCAACCACAGATGTTAGGCTAACAGGTCTATAGTTTCCAGCCTTCTGCCTACTACCCTTTTTAAATAATGGTGTTACATTAGCAGTTTTCCAATCTGCCGGGACCTTTGCTGAGTCCAGTGAGTTTTGGAAAATTATTACCAATGCATCCACAATCCCTACCGCTACTTCCCTCAAGACCCTGGGATGCAAGCCATCAGGTCCAGGGGATTTATCCGCCTTGAGTCCCATTATTTTACCAAGTACCACTTCCTTAGTGATTTTAATTGTATTTAGTTCCTCCCCCCCTAGAGCCCCCTGTTTGTCCAGTGTTGGGATATTCTTATTGTCCTCTACTGTAAAGACTGATACAAAGTAATTGTTCAGTGTTTTTGCCATCTCCATGTTTCCCACCATTAATTTCCCGGTCTCATCCTCTAAGGGACCAACATTTACTTTAGCCACCCTTTTTCTTTTTATATAACTATAGAAACTTTTACTGTCTGTTTTTATATATTTTGCTAATTTACTTTCATAATCTATCTTCCCTTTCTTAATCAATCTTTTTGTTATTTTTTGCTGTCTTTTAAAGACTTCCCAATCTTCCATCCTCCCACTAGATTTGGCTACCTTATATGCCCTTGTTTTTAGTCGGATACTATCCTTAATTACTTTACTTAGCCATGGATGGCTATCTTTTCTTTTACACCCTTTTTTCCTCAGTGGAATATATTTTTTTGGAAGTTGTAAAATAACTCCTTAAATGTACACCACTGGTCATGTACCGTCTTACCCTTTAATCTATTTTCCCAGTCTACTCTCATTAATTCCGCTCTCATACCTTCATAGTCTCCTTTATTCAAGCTCAGCACGCTTGTTTGAGATCCAACCTTCTCACCCTCTAATTGAATATGGAACTCAACCATGTTATGGTCACTCATTCCAAGGGGATCCTTTACTAGGACATTTTTAATTAATCCTGTCTCATTACACAGGACCAAATCTAAGGTTGCTTGCCCCCTGGTCGGTTCAGTTACATACTGCTCAAGAAACCCATCCCTAATACACTCAATGAACTCTTCCTCAAGGCTGCTCTGCCCAATTTGATTTGTCCAGTTAATATGATAATTAAAATCCCCCATAATTATAGCTGTTCCCTTATTACAAGCCTCAACTATTTCCTGATTAATACTCCGTCCAACAGAGTTGCAACTGTTCGGAGGCCTATAGACTACACCCACTAGTGTTTTTTTCCCCTTATTATTCCTTACCTCCACCCAAACTGTTTCACTATCGTGCTCCTTTGACCCAATATCATTTCTCTGTATTATAGTGATTCCTTCCTTTATTAACATAGCCACCCCACCTCCTCTCCCTTCCTGCCTGTCCTTCCTGATTGTTAAATAACCTGGTATGTTTAATTCCCAGTCATGGTCACCCTGCAGCCATGTTTCTGTAATGGCCACAAGATCATACCCATATGTCATTATTTGTGCCGTTAACTCATTCATTTTGTTACGAATGCTACGTGCATTCAGATAAAGAACTTTCAAATATGTTTTGTAACACTTAGTTCCTGTTTTTTCCCTTTTTAGTACTTTACTTTTTACTCCATACCTTCTGTCCCTTCCTGACACATTCTGTTTTTTAATTCCCCCACTGCTACCTAAGTCTATGACCTTCTCTGTTGTCATTTCTATGATTTGCTCTCTAGAAACCTCCCCCCCACTAATTAGTTTAAAGCCCTCTCTACAGCCCTAGTTATATGATTCGCCAGGACTCTAGTCCCAGCACTGGCCAAGTGGAGTCCGTCCCAACAGAACAGCTCCCTCCTGTCCCAGTACTGGTGCCAGTGTCCCAAGAAGCAAAACCCATTTCTCCCACACCAGTCTTTGAGCCACGCATTTAACTCTTTAATTTTATTTATCCTAGCCAAATTCGCTCGTGGCTCAGGTAATAACCCAGAGATTATTACCCTTGAGGTTCTGTTTTTTAATTTGACCCCTAGCTGCTCATACTCCTTTAACAGAACCGTCTTCCTTGTCCTATCTACGTCGTTTGTACCAACATGGACCACGACAACTGGATCCTCCCCCTCCCACTGCAAGTTTCACCACTCTCTGGGTGAAGAAATCCTCCTCATCTCAGTCCTAAATGGCTTACCCCTTATCCTTAGACTGTGACCCTGGTTCTGGACTCCCCGGCCATCGGGAACATCCTTCCTGCATCTAGTCTGTCTAGTCCTGTTAGAATTTTATAATCGTGTATTTATTGCAGATGATCTGGTTATTATCACATTGCTGTTTGTGGGAGCTTGCTGTGCACAAATTGGCTGCCGTGTTTCCTACATTACAACAGTGATTACACTTCAAAAAGTACTTCATTAGCTTTAAAGCGCTTTGGGTCGTCCTGAGGTTGTGAAAGGCGCTATAGAAATGCAAGTCTTTTTGTTCATTTAGCATCTTAACATGTCTTTCAGAGGCACACCACACACCACGTAGGCAAGCGCAGCAGCCATTTTGTGCATAGAAAGATCCCAAACAAAGAGTATTGAGGTGGTTGGCCAGTTACTCTGTCTTTTGGTGGAGTTTAGTTGAGTGAGAAGTGCTAGCCAGGGCACCAGGAGAACTCCCTGCTGTTCCGCGATCTGTTAATATCCACTTGACCCATCCAAACAAGGCCCTGATTTAACATCTCATCAGAAGATCGGCACTTCCAGCAATGCAGCACCCCCTCAGCACTGCATTGGAGTCTCAGAATTCAGTTAGCTGCTGGGATAGGATAACCCTCGCAGCGGGAGAGAGCGAGAATGGAGCGTTGGAGTTTTGCTTCACGGTCCAAGATTTAATTCTTCCCCTCCCTCTCTTACCAAAGCCCTGCACCCCCGTCCCCCAGCCATGGCAGAAATCACTCCCCGGTCGAGAAAGTGGGCATCAGAGCTGCTGCTAAACCTTGGTTCAGTAACACTCGATAATCGAGTGTTAGCCTTCTGTTGGGAATAATGCAGAAACAGTTCTGTGGGTGACGCATTCTGCACAGTCCGAATTCTACACTATCACGAAGAAACAACAATCGAATATTATCACACAATGGGTTACTGGGCTTAATGCACCTGTTAAATAGCAGCTCTCCCCAGTGTTGCTGCTGGTGAGTCAGAGGAATGACTCTGCTCCCTCTCTCTTGCCGTAGAATCTTACAGCACAGAAGGAGGCCATTCGGCCCGTCGTGCCTATGCTGGCTCTTTGAAAGATCTGTCCAATTTAGTCTCTCACCCCAGCTTTTCCCCCAAAACCCTGCAAATTAATCCTCTTCAAGTTCCTGTGGAATCTGCTTCCCTTTCAGGTAGTGCGATCCAGATCACAACAGCCCTCTGTGTGAAGAAAATTCTCTTAATTTCCCCTCTAGTTTTTTGCCAATTATTTTAAATCTGTGACCTCTGGTTACGCTTGCTTGTCGTGTAGGTTCCTCCCGTCCCCGTCCCCCCCATTCCGCTTTGCCTGCTTCACACCAAGCAGAGCCAAGGGCTGGTGGTCCCAGCCCCCCTTCAAGGGTCAGTAGCACATGTCACTGCTCCATGGCATTGACTTTCATTTCGAATTCCCACCCTTTCTTTATCCCATTTCTACAGAGCCCTGGCTGAGTGGAGTGACGGCGTACATCGTCCAGGCAGGGATCGGGAAGGCGAGGACAGAGCTCTTTCAGAAGCAGGTTGTACAGAATGGCGGGGGGGTCAGCCTTGCGTTCTGCCCTGCTGTTACCCACGTGATCATAGACGATGGGATGGATTGTGACCGCGCCTTTCGCCTCCTGAAGCTGGAGGCGCTGCCTCCCAAAGTCCAGCTGGTGCGATCCGCCTGGCTCAGTTTATGCATCGCGGAGAGGAGAGTTCTGAGCACTGCGGGCTACAGCGTCTTCATCCCGGACAGGTACCTGCAGCCTGAGCAGCGGGTCGAGGCTCAGGGGTCAGGGGGCGAGGGTCAGCGAGGGAACAGCCAATCGGGGACACAGCTGAAGGCCGAGTTGACCTGCACAAAGGCAGAGGAACCTTTCGCTGAGCAACCAAGAGAGACCACAGCCGAGGAAAGCAGTGGAGCAGTACGAGCCTCTGCGGCACAGGTAGAGTAAGCCCACCCTCCCTGTCCCTGACCTCCTGCAGCCCTACAGCCCTCCGAGATCTCTGCGCTCCTCCAACTCTGGCCTCTTGCGCATCCCCGACTTCCTTCGCTCCACCTTTGGTAGCTGTCACTTAAGCTGCCTGGGCCCTGAGCTCTGGAATTCCCTCCCTAACCCTCTCCGCCTCTCTCCTCCTTTAAGACGCTCCTTAAAACCGACCTCTTTGACCAAGCTTTTGGTCACCTGTCCCAATATCTCTTTAATAATAACAGAAAACGCTGACGAAAGATCTTCGACCTGAAACGCTAACTCTGTTTCTCTCTCCACCGATGCTGCCTGGCCTGCTGAGTTTTTCCAGCGTTTTCTGTTGTTATTTCAGATTTCCAGCATCTGCAGTATTTTGCTGTCCAATATCTCTTTATATGGCTCAGTGTCAAATTTTGTTTGATAACCGCTCCTGCGATGCGCCTTGGGACGTTTTACTATGTTAAAGGCGCTATATAAATGCAAGTTGTTGTTGTTTTCTATTTGCACTCTGTGAAGAATTGCCCAAAGTCTCCACCTGTACATGTTTCACTGCCTCTGCCACCCCTCCCCGGGTATCACAGGGCACTGCACCTGAATTGTATCATATATCATGTTGGCATAAGGGTACCACAGTGCCCAGGAAGTGTGTTTGCTTTCCAGTTTCTTTTTGTTGGCCTTTCCTGCTCTCTTGTCCTGAGGGACTGGCTCTTGTTGTGTGCGATTCCACTGGCTCGCGCCTGAGCCCAGGCTGGTCCTCACCCCTGAGCCCAGGCTGGTCCTCACCCCTGAGCCCAGGCTGGTCCTCACCCCTGAGCCCAGGCTGGTCCTCACCCCTGAGCCCAGGCCCGGTCCTCACCCCTGAGCCCAGGCCCGGTCCTCACCCCTGAGCCCAGGCCCGGTCCTCACCCCTGAGCCCAGGCCCGGTCCTCACCCCTGAGCCCAGGCTGGTCCTCACCCCTGAGCCCAGGCTGGTCCTCACCCCTGAGCCCAGGCTGGTCCTCACCCCTGAGCCCAGGCTGGTCTTCACCCCTGAGCCCAGGCTGGTCCTCACCCCTGAGCCCAGGCTGGCCCTCACCCCTGAGCCCAGGCTGGCCCTCACCCCTGAGCCCAGGCTGGTCTTCACCCCTGAGCCCAGGCTGGTCCTCACCCCTGAGCCCAGGCTGGCCCTCACCCCTGAGCCCAGGCTGGTCTTCACCCCTGAGCCCAGGCTGGTCTTCACCCCCGAGCCCAGGCTGGTCCTCACCCCTGAGCCCAGGCTGGTCCTCACCCCTGAGCCCAGGCTGGTCCTCACCCCTGAGCCCAGGCTGGCCCTCACCCCTGAGCCCAGGCTGGTCTTCACCCCTGAGCCCAGGCTGGTCTTCACCCCTGAGCCCAGGCTGGCCCTCACCCCTGAGCCCAGGCTGGTCTTCACCCCTGAGCCCAGGCTGGTCCTCACCCCTGAGCCCAGGCTGGTCCTCACCCCTGAGCCCAGGCTGGTCTTCACCCAATGTCAACATACTCAGATTTCCAAATAGGAGTCATCGGAGAGCCTTCTGGAGTGGGAGTCAGACCTCTGGAATGGGAACCAACCACCCGGAGTGGGGAATCAGCTTCTGGAGTGGGAACCGTGGCTGATTCCCAACCCCTCCCCCAAGCTGTGGCCAGCTGTAGCACCACAGCCAGTGCCCTGGCTAAGATTAGCTAACTCGGCCGTGATCATAGAAACATAGAAGATAGGAGCAGGAGTAGGCCATTCGGCCCCTCGAGCCTGCTCCACCATTTAATGAGATCATGGCTGATCATCCAAATTCAGTACCCGGTCCCGGCTTTCTCCCCATACCCCTTGATCCCTTTAGCCTTGAGAAATATATCCAACTCCTTCTTGAATATATTTAATGAATTGGCCTCTACCGCCTTCTGTGGTAGAGAATTCCACAGGTTCACCACTCTCTGGGTGAAGAAATTCCTCCTAATTTCTGTCCTAAATGGCTTACCCCTTATCCTTAGACTGTGACCCCTGGTTCTGGACTCCCCGACCATCGGGAACATCCTTCCTGCATCTAGTCTGTCCAGTCCTGTCAGAATTTTATACGTTTCAATGAGATCCCTTCTCATTCTTCTAAACTCCAACGAGTACAAGCCCAATCGTCCCAATCTCTCCTCATACGTCATTCCTGCCATCCCAGGTATCAGTCTGGTGAATCTTCGCTGAAGTCCCTCCATGGCAAGAACATCCTTCCTCAGATAAGGCGACCAAAACTGCACACAATACTCAAGGTGTGGTCTCACCAAGGCCCTGTACAACTGCAGCAAGACATCCTTGCTCCTGTACTCGAATCCTCTCGCTACGAAGGCCAACATACCATTTGCCTTCTTAACCGCCTGCTGCACCTGCATGCTTACCTTCAGCGACTGGTGCACAAGGACACCCAGGTCTCGTTGCACTTCCCCTTCTCCCAATCTATTATCAGGGATTGAACCGGGAACATTCGGTCCGTGTCACTCAGTGAGTGGGTGGGGGGGCGATATTCAGATACAGAGTGGGCGCCGGGCGGAACGATCGCCCCAGCGGGAGGCCCACGCCAGTCCCAGGGTCAGGCCTCATTTGAATGTGATCGGCAAGCGGCCGGCGCTCAACTAAAACCCATGGCCGCACCGCAGTGGCGAGCGGAAGTCGACTTTTGTACTCTTGTGGTGGTGAGGAGGCGACCCCGGGGGGGGCACCTGCTGCTGTTTTTGGGAGGGACTTGCAGCGTCCCCAGTGGAACTCGGAAATTGTGTTGGGGTCATATGATCAGCCTACGATCCCGATTTAAATACGTTTATAAGGTTCCCGCCTGTCTCTGGTGGGAGCGCTAACTGCCCATTTCAAGCCTCGTTCAAAAATTGAGGTTATTCTCCTGCCTAATGCTCCTTTTTCCTGCACCAATGAGGCGAAAAGCAGACAAAAATCGTCCCCTATCTGGTACATAGTGACAGCCGTGGTTCCATGGGTAACACCCTCGCCCCTGAGTCAGAAGGTCGTGGGTTCAAGTCCCACTCCAGAGACTTGAGCCCATAATCCAGGCTGACACTCCCAGTGCAGTGCTGAGGGAATGCTGCACTGTTGGAGGTGCCATCTTTCAGATGAGACGTTAAACCGAGGCGTAAAAGATCCTATGGCACTATTTCGAAGAAGAGCAGGGGCCAGGTGTCCTGGCTATTATTTATCTCTCAATCAACATCACTAAAACAGATAATCTGGTCATTATCACATTGCTGTTTGTGGGATCTTGCTGTGCGCAAATTGGCTGCCGTGTTTCCTACATTACAACAGTGAGCACACTTCAAAAAGTACTTCATTGGCTGTAAAGTGCTTTGGGACGTCCTGAGGATGTGAATGGTGCTATAGAAATGCAAGTCTGTCTTTTACATTTACAAACTGAACTATGTCTAAATGTGATGCGTTGGTGAAGTATTCGACCCTTACACCGAATGCTCTCCGTGCTGTCTCCCCAGTTATCCGATGACGAACGTGGAAGTGACGCTGAAGACGATGGTGTCTCCGAGCATGACCTGCAAGCACTGATCTCCGGGAGCAGGCACGTGGCCGGTGAGCCTGACCCCAGTGAGCCAGCCGTCAGTGACAAGTGGGTGTGCGCGCGGTCATCCAAGAGCAAGAAGCAAAACCATAACAAGCCCATCACAGACAAGCTGGAGGTCCTGGCGACTGCGTACACACATCAGGGCGACAAGTGGAGAGCGCTGGGATACGCCAAGGCCATCAACGCCCTGAAGAATTACCAGAAGCCAGTGTCCTCGTATGAGGTAAAATCTCCAAGCCTTTCCCTCCGTTCCCTCCAAAAGAAGGAAGCTTCCATTTGAATCGCACATTTTAACCGGGCTCACCCGCGGGAATGCTAATGGGATCAGGCTGTTTTACACCCCGTCCGATTTATACCCTGCATTGACCTCGTGTTAAAATGACCCCCATTGTGTATGATTTTGACTTTTGTTATTCCCCCTTTTAAAAGGTGCAAGAGTCTCTGTCTCGACCACTCCCTGTGGCAAAACATTCCAAGCTCCAGCAACCTAACCTCTCCCCTCACTCTCCTAGTCACAATTTTAAATTCGTGAATTCCCAGCCAGAGGAGGTGTTCACTCTATCAAAAACCCTTCAAAATTTTGAAAACCTCTATTGAATATGCTTTTAGCCCTCTCTCCGCCAGTGGAACTATTCCCAGTAACCTGGGTCTCTCCTCAGTTTCCCACCCTGGCTCCTTCCCTTTCCCAGTGATCAGGAAGGGCATCTCTTACAATCCCTTCTAGCACCTTCCCAATAATGGATGTCCATAAATTGTAAGTGATGGAAACCTCTCCACTTGCCTGGATGAGTGAAGCTCCAACAACACTCGAGAAGCTCGACACCATCCAGGACAAACCAGCCCGCTTGATTGGCACCCCATCCACCACCATAAACATTCACTCCCTCCACCACCGGCGCACCGTGGCTGCAGTGTGTACCATCTACAAGATGCACTGCAGCAACTCGTCAAGGCTTCTTCGGCAGCACCTCCCAAACCCATGACCTCTTCCACCTAGAAGGACAAGGGCAGCAGGCGCATGGGAACACCACCACCTCCAAGTTCCCCTCCAAGCCACACACACCATCCTGACTTGGAACTATATCGCCGATCCTTCATCGTCGCTGTAAACTTCCTCTACACCGTCCCAAACAATGTGCCTTCATTCTGAACTCAGAAGAGTTTCCCCTGACAGTGAGTGACAGATAGAGGAAGATGCCACAGTTTTACACTGGATCTGTGCTGGACTGAGACTGCTGAACTCATTCCACACGGGAATCACAGCCAGCAGACAGAGTAATGCCTGGATCAGACTTATCCATGTTAACCGTGTACTACCCTATCTCCTGGACTGGTACGCCCTCTAAAATATTCATTGCAGACGAGAAAGTGCTTTTCATGCCCCTGTTTTAGATATCTCCTCTCTGTGTCATTATTCTCGTCAATGCTTCTGTTACCGTGCATCTGACTGGTGCCCATGACATGAAAACAGCCCAGTGTGACTGACATTCGCTCCCCTCCTCCCCACTGGATTTAAACCCGTGGGGATAATGTCTGGCTCCACTCATAAGAACATAAGAACATAAGAAATAGGAGCAGGAGTAGGCCAATCGGCCCCTCGAGCCTGCTCCGCCATTCAATAAGATCATGGCTGATCTGATCCTAACCGCCAATCTACTATCACAGAACCATCTCCTGCATCTAACAGAATTAGACACACAAAATAGGAGCAGGATCAGGCTACACGGCCCCTGGGCCCGCTCCGCTACCCACAGGGCCATGACCGATCCGCACCTAAACTCATGTCCAAATTCCTGCCCGCTCCCCATAACCCTTTATTCCCTTTACTTTTAGGAAACTGTCTATTTCTGTTTTAAATTCATGTAATGATGTAGCTTCTACAGCTTTTTGGGGCAGCATATTCCATGGACCTACCACCCTCTGAGTGAAGTAGTTCCTCCTCATCTCAGTTTTGAAAGAGCAGCCCCTTATTCTAAGACTATGCCCCCTAGTTCTAGTTTCACCCATCATCGGGAACATCCTCCCCGCATCCACCCGATCCAACCCCTTCACAATCTTATATGTTTCAATAAGATCGCCTCTCATTCTTCTGAACTCCAATGAGTAGAGTCCCAATCTACTCAACCTCTCCTCATATGTCCATCCCCTCATCCCTGGGATTAACCGAGTGAACCTTCTTTGTACTGACTCGAGAGCAAGTATGTCTTTTCTTAAGTATGGACACCAAAACTGTATGCAGTATTCCAGGTGCGGTCTCACCAATACCTTGTACAACTGAAGCAATACCTCCCTATTTTTATATTCTATCCCCCTAGCAATGAAAGCCAACATTCCATTGGCCTTCTTAATCACTTGCTGCACCTGCATACTAACCTTTTGAGTTTCGTGCACCAGGACCCCCAGATCCCTTTGTACTTCAGTACTTTCCAGTTTCTTGCCATTAAGATAATAACTTGCTCTACGATTTTTCCTGCCAAAGTGCATAACCTCACACTTTCCAGTATTGTATTCCATCTGCCAAATCTCTGCCCACTTACTTAGCCTGTCTATGTCCCCTTGCAGGTTTTTTATGTCCTCCTCACTCACTACTTTCCCTCCCATCTTAGTATCATCTGCAAACTTTGATATGTTACACTCGATCCCCTCCTCCAAATCGTTAATATAGATTGTAAAGAGTTGGGGACCCAGCACTGACCCCTGCGGAACACCACTAGTTACTGATTGCCTGTCCGAGAATGAACCATTTATCCCAACTCTCTGCCTTCTGTTAGATAGCCAATCCTCTATCCATGCCAGAATATTACCCCCAATCCCGTGATTTTTTATCTTAAGCAATAATCTTTTGTGTGGCACCTTGTCAAATGCCTTTTGGAAGTCTAAGTACACTACGTCCACTGGTTCCCCTTTATCCACCCTATATGTTACTTCCTCAAAGAACTCCAGCAAATTTGTCAAACATGACTTCCCCTTCATAAAACCATGCTGACTTTGTCCTATTAAATTATGATTATCCAAATGTCCTGTTACTGTCTCCTTAATAATGGACTCCAATATTTTACCTATTCATCCTTTCCCTGGACAGCGTGGGCGAGATTGGGGAGGTGCTGTGTGGGGAAATCATGCTGCATGAGCCATATCTTACAGACGGTCAGAGTTTCAACATTCTCCCTCACCAGGCCCGTTTCCCTTCCCCTCGACCATAGCTTTTCAAACGAAGGCTGCCAGTCATGGAATCACACAGCACAGAAGGAGGTCATTCGGCCCATCGTGCCTGTGCCGGCTCTTTGAACAAGCTCTCCAATTAGTCCCACTCCACCCCCCCTGCTCTTTCCCCACAGCCCTGCAAATTCTTCCTTTTAAAATATTTATCCAATTCCCTTTTGAAAGTTACTATTGAATCTGCTTCCACCGCCCTTTCAGGCAGCGCGTTCCAGATCACAACAACTCGCTGCGTAAAAAGAGATTCTCCTCATCTCCCCCCAGTTCTTTTGCCAATTATCTGTGTCCTTTGGTTAACGACCCTCCTGCCAGAGGAAACAATTTCTCCCAATCATAATTTTGAACACCTCTATTGAATCTCCCTTTAACCTTCCCTAATTGCCCTGGAGAAGGTGGTGGTGAGCCGCCGCCTTGAACCACTGCAGTCCGTGTGGTGAAGGCGCTCCCACAGCGCTGTTAGGGAGAGTTCCAGGATTCTGACCCGGATAGGGAAGAACTGTTTTAACAGCCTTAAAAACTTGTCCTGCCACCTTCAGAGATTTGTGTGTGTGAACCTATTTCTGAACTAGTTTTCCCTTTGCCGCCCCCTAGGAAGCCTGTAAGATCACTGGTGTCGGCAAACGGATGGCTGAGAAGATCAGAGAGATACTGGAGAGCGGACACCTGCGCAAGCTGGACTATATCAGCGAGAGCGTCCACGTGCTGGAGACCTTCTCCAACATCTGGGGAGCTGGGGTGAAGACAGCCCAGATGTGGTACCAACAGGTGGGAATGCAGGTTATGCAGCAGAATCATAGCATGGTTACAGCACAGAAGGAGGCCATTTGGCCCATCGAGCCCGTGCCGCCTCTCTGCAAGAGCACTTCAGCTACTCCCACTCCCCCGCCCTTTCCCCGTAGCCCTGCAAATTTTTTTCCTTCAGGTACTTACATAGAAACATAGAAGATAGGAGCAGGAGTAGGCCATTCGGCCCTTCGAGCCTGCTCCGCCATTCAATGAGATCATGGCTGATCATCCAAATTCCGTACCCTGTCCCTGCCTTCTCCCCATATCCCTTGATCCCTTTAACCTTAAGAAATATATCTAACTCTTTCTTGAATATACTTAATGAACTGGCCTCCACCACCCTCTGTGGCAGAGAATTCCACAGGTTCACCACTCTCTGGGTGAAGAAATTCCTCCTCATTTCAGTCCTAAATGGCTTACCCCTTACCCCTTATCCTTAGACTATGACCCCTGGTTCTGGACTCCCCGGCCATCAGAAACATCCTTCCTGCATCTAGTCTGTCCAGACCTGACAGAATTTTATAGGTTTCGATGAGATCCCCTCTCAATCTTCTAAACTCCAGTGAGTATAATCCCAATCGACACAATCTCTCCTCATACGTCATTCCTGCCATCCCAGGTATCAGCCTGGTGAATCTTCGCTGCACTCCTTCCATGGCAAGAATGTCCTTCCTCAGGTAAGGCGACCAAAACTGCACACAATACTCAAGGTGTGGTCTCACCAAGGCCCTGTACAACTGCAGCAAGACATCCTTGTTCTTGTACTCGAACCCTCTTGCTACGAAGGCCAACATACCATTTGCCTTCTTAACCGCCTGCTGCACCTGCATGCTTACCTTCAGTGACTGGTGCACAAGAACACCCAGGTCTCTTTGCACTTCCCCTTCTCCCAATCTATTGCCATGCAAATAATAATCTGCCTTCCTGTTTTTGCCACCAAAGTGGATAACCTCACATTTATCCACATTATAGTGCATTTGCCATGTTTCTGCCCAATCACCCAACCTGTCCAAATCGTACTGGAGTTTCACGACATCCTCCTCACAGCATACCCTCCCACCCAGCTTTGTGTCGTCTGCAAATTTGGAGATATTACATCCAATTCCCTTGTCCAGATCATTAATATATATTGTGAACAGCTGGGGTCCTAGGACCGATCCTTGCGGTACCCCACTAGTCACTGCCTGCCACTCGGAAAACAACCCGTTTATTCCAACTCTTTGCTTTCTGTCCGTCAACCAGTTCTCTATCCAAGTCAATACCTTGCCCCCAATCCCATGTGCCTTAATTTTGCACGCTAATCTCTTATGCGGGACCTTATCGAAAGCCTTCTGAAAGTCCAAATACACCACATCCACTGGTTCTCCCTTATCTATTTTACCAGTTACATCCTCAAAAAATTCCAGTAGATTAGTCAAGCATGATTTACCTTTTGTAAATCCATGTTGACTTTGTCCGATCCAGTCACTGCTTTCCAAGTGCTCTGCTATTACATCTTTTATAATGGACTCTAGCATTTTCCCCACTACCGATGTCAAGCTTACCGGTCCATAATTCCCCGCCTTTTCTCTACCACCTTTTTTGAATAGTGGGGTAACATTAGCTACCCTCCAATCCATGGGTACCGTTCCAGAGTCTATCGAGTTCTTATCCAATTCCCTTTAGAAAGTCACGATTGAGTCTGCCTCCACCACCCTCTCAGGCAGAGCATTCCAGATCCTGACCACTCGCTTCGTAAAAAAGTTTTTCCTCATGTCGCCTTTGGTTCTTCTGCCAATCACCTTAAATCTGTGTCCTCTGGTTCTCAACTCTTCCACCAATGGGAACAGTTTCTCTCTAGCTACTCTGTCTAGACCCCTCATGATTTTGAACACCTCTATCAAATCTCCTCTCAACCTTCTCTGCTCTGTGAACCTTCTCTGCTCTAAGGAGAACAACCCCAGCTTCTCCAGTCTATCCACATAACTGAAGTCCCTCATCCCTGGAACCATTCTCATAAATCTTTTCTGCACCCTCTCTAAGGCCTTCACATCCTTCCTAAAGTGCGGGGCCCAGAATTGGAAACAATACTCCAGTTAAGGCCGAACAAGTGTTTTGTAAAGGTTCATCATAACTTCCTTGCATTTGTACTCTATGCCGTTATTTATGAAGCCCAGGATTTATTTTTTCATTCATGGGATGTGGGCGTCGCTGGCAAGGCCGGCATTTATTGCCCATCCCTAATTGCCCTTGAGAAGGTGGTGGTGAGCCACCTTCTTGAACCGCTGCCGTCCCAAAGGTGAAGGTGCTCCCACAGTGCTGTTAGGGAGGGAGTTCCAGGATTTTGACCCAGCGACGTTGAAGGAATGGCGATATACTTCCAAGTCAGGATGTTGTGTGACTTAGAGGGGAACTTGGAGGTGGTGGTGTTCCCATGCGCCTGCTGCCCTTGTCCTTCTAGGTGGTAGAGGTCGCGGGTTTGGGAGGTGCTGCCGAAGAAGCCTTGGCGAGTTGTTTCAGTGCATCTTGTGGATGGTCCACACTGCAGCCACGGTACGCCGGTGGTGGAGGGAGTGAATGTTTAAGGTGGTGGGTGGGGTGCCAATCAAGCGGGCTGCTTTGTCTTGGATGGTGTCGAGCTTCTTGAGTGTTGTTGGAGCTGCACTCACCCAGGCAAGTGGAGAGTATTCCATCACACTCCTGACTTGTGCCTTGTAGATGGTGGAAAGGCTTTGGGGAGTCAGGAGGTGAGACACTCGCCGCAGAATACCCAGCCTCTGACCTGCTCTTGTTGCCACAGTATTTATATGGCTGGTCCAGTTAAGTTTCTGGTCAATGGTGACCCCCCAGGATGTTGATGGTGGGGGATTCAGCGATGGTAATGCCGTTGAATGTCAAGGGGCGGTGGTTAGACCCTCGCTTGTTGGAGACAGTCATTGCCTGGCACGTGTGTGGCATGAATGTTACCTGCCACTTATCAGCCGAAGCCTGAATGTCGTCCATGTCTTGTTGCACGTGGGCATGGACTGCTTCATTATCTGAGGAGTTGCGAATGGCATTGAACACTGTGCAGTCATCAGTGAACATCCCCATTTCTGACCTTATGTTGGAGGGAAGATCATTGATGAAGCAGTTGAAGATGGTTGGGCCTAGGACACTGCCCTGAGGAACTCCTGCAGCGATGTCCTGGGGCTGTGATGATTGACCTCCAACCACCACAACCATCCTCCTTTGTGCTAGGTATGACTCCAGCCAGTGGAGCGTTTTCCCCCGATTCCCATTGACTTCAGTTTTACTAGGGCTCCTTGATGCCACACTCAGTCAAATGCTGCCTTGATGTCAAGGACAGTCACTCTCACCTCACCGCTGGAATTCAGCTCCTTTGTCCATGTTTGGACCAAGGCTGTAATGTGGTCTGGAGCTGAGTGGCCCTGGCGGAACCCAAACTGGGCATCAGTGAGCAGGTTATTGGGGAGTAAGTGCCACTTGATAGCACTGTCGATGACACCTTCCATCACTTTGCTGATGATTGAGAGTAGACTGATGGGGGGGTAATTGGCCGCATTGGATTTGTTCTGCTTTTTGTGAACAGGACATAACTGGGCAATTTTCCACATTGCCGGGTAGATGCCAGTGTTGTAGGTGTACTGGAACAGATTGGCTAGAGCCGCGGCTAGTTCTGGAGCACAAGTCTTCAGCACGACCGCCGGGATGTTGTCGGGGCTCATAGCCTTTGCTGTATCCAGTGCGCTCAGCCGCTTCTTGATATCACGTGGAGTGAATCGAATTGGCTGAAGACTGGCTTCTGTAATGGTGGGGACCTCAGGAGGAGGCCGATCTGGATCATCCACTCGGCACTTCTGGCTGAATATGGTTGCAAAGGCTTCAGCCTTGTCTTTTGCACTCACGTGCTGGGCTCCACCATCATTGAGGATGGGGATATTCTTGGAGTCTCCTCCTCCCGTTAGTTGTTTAATGGTCCACCACCATTCACGACTGGATGTGGCAGGACTGCAGAGCTTTGATCTGATCCGTTGATTGTGGGATCGCTTAACCCTGTCTATAGCATGCTGCTTCCGCTTTTTAGCATGCATGTAGTTCTGTGTTGCAGCTTCTCCACCTCATTTTTAGGTACACCTGGTGCTGCTCCTGGCATGCTCTTCTACACTCCTTATTGAACCAGGGTTGGTCCCCTGGCTTGATGGTAACGGTAGAGTGAGGGATATGCCGGGCCATGAGGTTACAGATTGTGGTGGAATACAATTCTGCTGCTGCTGATGGCCCAGTTTTGTGCTGCTAGATCTGTTCTGAATCTATCCCATTTAGCATGGTGGTAGTGCCACACAACACAATGGAGACTGTCCTCAGTGTGAAGACGGGACTTCGTCTCCACAAGAACTGTGCAGTGGTCACTGTTACCAATACTGTCATGGACAGATGCATCTGCGACAGGTAGATTGGTGAGGAGGAGATCAAGTAGGTTTTTCCCTCGTATTGGTTCTCTCACCACCTGTCGCAGGCCCAGACTGGCAGCTATGTCCTTCAGGACTCAGCCAGCTCGGTCAGTAGTGGTGCTACCAAGCCATTCTTGGTGATGGACATTGAAGTCCCCCAGCCAGAGTACATTCTGTGCCCTTGCTACTCCCAGTGCTTCTTCCAAGTGGTGTTCAACATGGAGGAGTACTGATTCATCAGCTGAGGGAGGGCCATGGGTGGTAATCAGCAGGAGGTTTCTTTGCCCATGCTTGACCTGAAGCCATGAGACTTCACGGGGTCCGGAGTCAATGTTGAGGACTCCCAGGGCCACTCCTTCCCAACTGTATACCACTGTGCTACCACCCCTGGTGGGTCTGTCCTGCCGGTGGGACAGGACATACCCAGGGATGGTGATGGAGGAGTTTGGGACATTGACTGAAAGGTATAATTCTGTGAGTGTGACTATGTCAGGCTGTTGCTTGACTAGTCTGTGGGACAGCTCTCCCAATTTTGGCACAATTCTCCAGATGTTGGTTAGGAGGACTATGCAGGGTCGACTGGGCTGGGTGTGCCGTTGTCGTGTCTGTAGCCGATGCCGAGGTCAGTGCCATTTGCTTTTTTAACTGTTTTCTCAACCTGCCCTGCCACCGTCAATGATTTGTGCACATATACCCCCAGGTCTCTCTGTTCATGCACCCCCTTTAGGATTGTACCCTTTAGTTTATATTTCCTCTCCTCATTCTTCCTACCAAAATGTATCACTTCGCACTTTTCTGCGTTACATTTCATCTGCCACGTGTCCGCCCATTCCACCGGCCTATGTCCTCCTGAAGTCTATCACTCTCCTCCTCACTGTTCACTATACTTCCAAGTTTTGTGTCACCTGCAAATTTTGAAATTGTGCCCTGTACACCCACATCCAAGTCAGTAATATATATCAAGAAAAGCAGTGGTCCTAGAACCGACCCCTGGGGAACACCACTGTATACCTTCCTCCAGTCTGAAAAACAACCGTTCACCACTACTCTCTGTCACTCAGCCAGTTTTGTATCCATGCTGCCACTGTCTCTTTTATTCCATGGGCTTCAACTTTGCTGGCAAGCCTCTTATGTGGCACTTTATCAAACGCCTTTTGGAAGTGTTTGATATTCTGTGTGCAGTGCTTGGCTTTACTGTAGCTGCCTTCGTGGCCTCCTGCACCTGGCTTGACCAGCAGCAACACTACCATCTGTTGAAAGCCAGCTTCCTGTTGCACTGTGTTGCACCAAAAGAGCCTGGCATTTATATAACGCCTGGTCGTAATATCTCACAACGCTTCACTTAGAGTAGATTACTTTGAAGTCCCGCAGGGATCTGTGTGTTCAGGCCACAACTATTCACTGTATTTATTAACAACTTAGATGATGGGATCGAGAGCCACATACCCAAGTTTCCCAACGACACAAAGATAGGCGGCAGTGTAGGCAGTGTAAATGGAAGCATCAAATTACAAAGAGATATTAAGAGATTAAGCAAGTGGACAAAACTGTGGCAAATGGATTTCAGTATTGGCAAGTGTGAGGCCGTCCACTTTGGACCTAAAAAGGATAGAACAAGGGGACTTTCCAAATGGTGAAAGGCTAAAAACAGTGGATGTCCAAAGAGACTCGGGGGGTCCAGGTACATCGATCATTAAAATGTCATGGACAGGTACAGAAAATAATCAAAAAGGCTAATGGAATGCTGGCCTTTATATCTCGAGGACTAGAATACAAAGGGGTAGAAGTTATGCTGCAGCTGTACAAAACCCTGGTTAGACCACACCTGGAGCACTGGGAGCAGTTCTGGGCACCACACCTTCGGAAGGATATATTGGCCTTGGAGGGAGTGCAGCGTAGGTTTACCAGAATGATACCCAGACTTCAAGGGTTAAATTACGAGGAGAGATTACACAAACTAGGGTTGTATTCCCTGGAATTTAGAAGATTAAGAGGTGATTTGATTGAAGTTTTCAAGATATTAAGGGGAAGGGATAGGGTAGAGAGAGAGAAACTATTTCCGCTGGTTGGGGAGTCTAGGACTAGGGGGCAGAGTCTAAAAATTAGAGCCAGGCCTTTCAGGAGTGAAATTAGGAAACACTTCTACACACAAAGGGTGGTAGAAGTTTGGAACTCTCTTCCACAAACGGCAATTGATGCTGGGTCAATGGTTAATTTTAAATCGGAGATTGATAGTATTTTGTTAACCAAAGGTATGAAGGGATATGGGGCAAAGGCGGGTATATGGAGTTAGGTCGCAGATCAGCCAGGATCTCATTGAATGGCGGAGCAGGCTGAATGGCCTCCTCCTGTTCCCATGTGATGTGCCTGTAATGTAGGTATACGGAACAGCCACTCAGCACCAACAGAATTCCCAGTGTGAGGGGGACTGTTGACCGGGAGAATTCCCAGTGTGAGGGGGACTGTTGGCCGGGAGAATTCCCAGTGTGAGGGGGACTGTTGGCCGGGAGAATTCCCAGTGTGAGGGGGGGACTGTTGACCGGGAGAATTCCCAGTGTGAGGGGGGGACTGTTGACCGGGAGAATTCCCAGTGTGAGGGGGACTGTTGACCGGGAGAATTCCCAGTGTGAGGGGGACTGTTGACCGGGAGAATTCCCAGTGTGAGGGGGACTGTTGACCGGGAGAATTCCCAGTGTGAGGGGGACTGTTGGCCGGGAGAATTCCCAGTGTGAGGGGGACTGTTGGCCGGGAGAATTCCCAGTGTGAGGGGGACTGTTGACCGGGAGAATTCCCAGTGTGAGGGGGGGACTGTTGACCGGGAGAATTCCCAGTGTGAGGGGGACTGTTGGCCGGGAGAATTCCCAGTGTGAGGGGGACTGTTGACCGGGAGAATTCCCAGTGTGAGTGGGACTGTTGACCGGGAGAATTCCCAGTGTGAGGGGGACTGTTGACCGGGAGAATTCCCAGTGTGAGGGGGACTGTTGACCGGGAGAATTCCCAGTGTGAGGGGGACTGTTGACCGGGAGAATTCCCAGTGTGAGGGGGACTGTTGGCCGGGAGAATTCCCAGTGTGAGGGGGACTGTTGACCGGGAGAATTCCCAGTGTGAGGGGGGACTGTTGGCCGGGAGAATTCCCAGTGTGAGGGGGACTGTTGACCGGGAGAATTCCCAGTGTGAGGGGGGACTGTTGGCCGGGAGAATTCCCAGTGTGAGGGGGACTGTTGACCGGGAGAATTCCCAGTGTGAGGGGGACTGTTGGCCGGGAGAATTCCCAGTGTGAGGGGGACTGTTGACCGGGAGAATTCCCAGTGTGAGGGGGACTGTTGGCCGGGAGAATTCCCAGTGTGAGGGGGACTGTTGGCCGGGAGAATTCCCAGTGTGAGGGGGGACTGTTGGCCGGGAGAATTCCCAGTGTGAGGGGAACTGTTGGCCGGGAGAATTCCCAGTGTGAGGGGAACTGTTGGCCGGGAGAATTCCCAGTGTGAGGGGGACTGTTGGCTGGGAGAATTCCCAGTGTGAGGGGGACTGTTGGCCGGGAGACCGGGAGAATTCCCAGTGTGAGGGGGACTGTTGGCCAGGAGAATTCCCAGTGTGAGGGGGACTGTTGGCCGGGAGAATTCCCAGTGTGAGGGGGACTGTTGGCCGGGAGAATTCCCAGTGTGAGGGGGACTGTTGGCCGGGAGAATTCCCAGTGTGAGGGGGACTGTTGGCCAGGAGAATTCCCAGTGTGAGGGGGACTGTTGGCCGGGAGAATTCCCAGTGTGAGGGGGACTGTTGGCCGGGAGAATTCCCAGTGTGAGGGGGACTGTTGACCGGGAGAATTCCCAGTGTGAGGGGGGACTGTTGACCGGGAGAATTCCCAGTGTGAGGGGGACTGTTGACCGGGAGAATTCCCAGTGTGAGGGGGACTGTTGGCCGGGAGAATTCCCAGTGTGAGGGGGACTGTTGGCCGGGAGAATTCCCAGTGTGAGGGGGGACTGTTGGCCGGGAGAATTCCCAGTGTGAGGGGAACTGTTTGGCCGGGAGAATTCCCAGTGTGAGGGGGGGACTGTTGACCGGGAGAATTCCCAGTGTGAGGGGGACTGTTGGCTGGGAGAATTCCCAGTGTGAGGGGGACTGTTGGCCGGGAGACCGGGAGAATTCCCAGTGTGAGGGGGACTGTTGGCCAGGAGAATTCCCAGTGTGAGGGGGACTGTTGGCCGGGAGAATTCCCAGTGTGAGGGGGACTGTTGGCCGGGAGAATTCCCAGTGTGAGGGGGACTGTTGGCCGGGAGAATTCCCAGTGTGAGGGGGACTGTTGGCCAGGAGAATTCCCAGTGTGAGGGGGACTGTTGGCCGGGAGAATTCCCAGTGTGAGGGGGACTGTTGGCCGGGAGAATTCCCAGTGTGAGGGGGACTGTTGGCCGGGAGAATTCCCAGTGTGGGGGGGACTGTTGGCCGGGAGAATTCCCAGTGTGAGGGGGACTGTTGACCGGGAGAATTCCCAGTGTGAGGGGGACTGTTGGCCGGGACACCTCCTGTTTTAGTGGTGATCTGAGGTACGAATACAGCCTTTAGCTTTGTTGGGGAGAAGTGCTGGTCTGTTGCCGCGCAGCATGTGGTGATTGGAGGTGGTGATTTCCCCACGTGCTCAGTTCCCGATGTCACCTGTTGGGAGATATTGAATGGAGGGGAATCCAGAGGCGGATCACCCCCTCAGCAGGAAGTAATGTTAATTAATTCCCGTACATCACAGTGAACTGAATGAGATTTTCCCTTCCCCCCCCCCCCCCCCCCCCCCCCCCCATATCTTTTCCCAAAGTCGCTGGCTCTTGCTGGGCTACAGCTGCACAAGAGCCAGTGGCCCTGAGTCCCTCGTCCGATCCTGTCCTCATCCACTTCATCCTGGTCAGGAGCAGGAGCCCGCGCTGATTTCCTCCCCGCTAACCTCAGGATGTTGACACCAGTAACAGTGAGTCCCGATCGCCTCTGATGACTTTTACAAAGTAACAACATTGATTACACTTCAAAAGTACTTCATTGGCTGTGAAGCACTTTGGGACGTCCTGAGGTTGTGAAAGGCGCTGGAGAAATGCAAGTTCTTTCTTTAAAACTTGCAGATAGATAGAGAACCTTTGGCTCATTGACCCCCCCTATCCACAGTGTCCCCATCGACCCCCCCATCCACAGTGTCCCCACCGGCCCATCGACCCCCCCTATCCACAGTGTCCCCATCGGCCCCCCCTATCCACAGTGTCCCCATCGACCCCCCCATCCACAGTGCCCCCATCGGCCCATCGACCCCCCCTATCCACAGTGTCCCCATCGACCCCCCCTATCCACAGTGTCCCCTTCGGCCCATCGACCCTCCCCTATCCACAGTGTCCCCTTCGGCCCATCGACCCCCCCTATCCACAGTGTCCCCATCGACCCCCCCTATCCACAGTGTCCCCATCGACCCCCCCTATCCACAGTGTCCCCTTCGGCCCATCGACCCCCCCTATCCACAGTGTCCCCTTCGGCTCATCGACCCCCCCTATCCACAGTGTCCCCATCGACCCCCCTATCCACAGTGTCCCCATCGGCCCATCGACCCCCCCTATCCACAGTGTTCCCATCGACCCCCCCATCCACAGTGTCCCCATCGACCCCCCCATCCACAGAGTTCCCATCGACCCCCCCCTATCCACAGTGTCCCCATCGACCCCCCCTATCCACAGTGTTCCCATCGACCCCCCCCTATCCACAGTGTCCCCTTCGGCCCATCGACCCCCCCTATCCACAGTGTCCCCACCGACCCCCCCTATCCACAGTGTCCCCATCGACCCCCCCTTTCCACAGTGGACCCATCGACCCCCCCTATCCACAGTGTTCCCATCGACCCCCCCTATCCACAGTGTCCCCTTCAGCCCATCGACCCCCCCCTATCCACAGTGTTCCCATCGACCCCCCCTATCCACAGTGGACCCATCGACCCCCCCTATTCACAGTGTCCCCATCGACCCCCCCTATCCGCAGTGGACCCATCGACCCCCCCATCCACAGTGTTCCCATCGACCCCCCCATCCACAGTGTCCCCATCGACCCCCCCTATCCACAGTGTCCCCATCGACCCCCCCATCCACAGTGTCCCCATCGACCCCCCCTATCCACAGTGTCCCCATCGACCCCCCCTATCCACAGTGTCCCCATCGACCCCCCCTATCCGCAGTGGACCCATCGACCCCCCCATCCACAGTGTTCCCATCGACCCCCCCATCCACAGTGTCCCCATCGACCCCCCCTATCCACAGTGTTCCCATCGACCCCCCCATCCACAGTGTCCCCACCGACCCCCCCTATCCACAGTGTTCCCATCGACCCCCCCCTATCCACAGTGTCCCCTTCGGCCCATCGACCCCCCCTATCCACAGTGTCCCCACCGACCCCCCCTATCCACAGTGTCCCCATCGACCCCCCCTTTCCACAGTGGACCCATCGACCCCCCCTATCCACAGTGTTCCCATCGACCCCCCCTATCCACAGTGTCCCCTTCAGCCCATCGACCCCCCCCTATCCACAGTGTTCCCATCGACCCCCCCTATCCACAGTGGACCCATCGACCCCCCCTATTCACAGTGTCCCCATCGACCCCCCCTATCCGCAGTGGACCCATCGACCCCCCCATCCACAGTGTTCCCATCGACCCCCCCATCCACAGTGTCCCCATCGACCCCCCCTATCCACAGTGTCCCCATCGACCCCCCCATCCACAGTGTCCCCATCGACCCCCCCTATCCACAGTGTCCCCATCGACCCCCCCTATCCACAGTGTCCCCATCGACCCCCCCTATCCACAGTGGACCCATCGACCCCCCCTATTCACAGTGTTCCCATCGACCCCCCCATCCACAGTGTCCCCATCGACCCCCCCTATCCACAGTGTCCCCATCGACCCCCCCCTATCCACAGTGTTCCCATCGACCCCCCCTATCCGCAGTGGACCCATCGACCCCCCCTATCCACAGTGGACCCATCGACCCCCCCTATTCACAGTGTTCCCATCGACCCCCCCATCCACAGTGTCCCCATCGACCCCCCCTATCCACAGTGTTCCCATCGACCCCCCCTATCCGCAGTGGACCCATCGACCCCCCCTATCCACAGTGGACCCATCGACCCCCCCTATCCACAGTGGACCCATCGACCCCCCCTATCCACAGTGGACCCATCGACCCCCCCCATCCACAGTGTCCCCATCGACCCCCCCTATCCACAGTGTTCCCATCGACCCCCCCTATCCGCAGTGGACCCATCGACCCCCCCATCCACAGTGTCCCCATCGACCCCCCCTATCCACAGTGTTCCCATCGACCCCCCCTATCCACAGTGTCCCCATCGACCCCCCCCTATCCACAGTGTTCCCATCGACCCCCCCTATCCACAGTGTTCCCATCGACCCCCCCCTATCCACAGTGGACCCATCGACCCCCCCTATCCACAGTGTCCCCATCGACCCCCCCCTATCCACAGTGTTCCCATCGACCCCCCCATCCACAGTGTCCCCATCGACCCCCCCATCCACAGTGTCCCCATCGACCCCCCCTATCCACAGTGTTCCCATCGACCCCCCCCTATCCACAGTGTTCCCATCGACCCCCCCTATCCACAGTGTTCCCATCGACCCCCCCCTATCCACAGTGTTCCCATCGACCCCCCCCTATCCACAGTGTTCCCATCGACCCCCCCCTATCCACAGTGTTCCCATCGACCCCCCCATCCACAGTGTCCCCATCGACCCCCCCTATCCACAGTGTTCCCATCGACCCCCCCCTATCCACAGTGTTCCCATCGACCCCCCCATCCACAGTGTCCCCATCGACCCCCCCATCCACAGTGTCCCCACCGACCCCCCCTATCCACAGTGTCCCCATCGACCCCCCCTATCCACAGTGTTCCCATCGACCCCCCCCATCCACAGTGTCCCCACCGACCCCCCCTATCCACAGTGTCCCCATCAACCCCCCCTATCCACAGTGTTCCCATCGACCCCCCCCTATCCACAGTGTTCCCTTCGGCCCATCGACCCCCCCCATCCATTGTGTTCCCTTGGTGCGTTTCAAATAACCTTGAATCTGATTTGTTGACAAGAGACTTGTCTAATTCCCATGAAGGTTTCCACCCCCGCCTCCCCCCATTAATCTGTTCCACTCACCCTGCTTTTAGTTTTTAAAAAAAAGCCCCTCCTGCATTTCCGTTTTAGTTTAGTTGTCCTATTCTCATTTGCACGTTACGATAAAAAGCTTTAGTGCTTTGACATGTTTTACAGGGATTCAGAATCTTAGATGACATTCGCACAAAAGCAAGTCTCACCAAGCAGCAGACAGTAGGCCTGAAACACTACCACGATTTCCTGGATCGAATGCCCAGGGATGAAGCTGCAGAGATTGAGAAAACCGTAAGTACTTTGTGGTTCTGTTTACAAGCAGTGGGTGCTGCCTTTCACACCTGCAATTTCAACCTGACGACGGCAGAGGGGCGAAGGTATGCTCTGGATAGAAGATAGAATGGTAGAGTTTTACAGCACAGAGGGAGGCCATTCGGCCCATCGTGCCCTCTCTCTGAAAGAGTCGTCCACTCAGACCCATTCCCCATTCGGCCCATCGTGCCTGTACTAGCTTCGAAAGAACTGCCCACAAGTCCTGCCACGACCCCCCTCCCAACAAATGCAACCTCTGATAATCCCCTCTCTCCCAGTGTGGGAATGTTGCACATGCCGTGTTTGGGAATGTGTTGGGGACATTGTCCTTCAGGGAAAGGATCCTGCCTCCAATACCCAGTCTCTTAAAGCCCGGTGAAGTGGCCCCACAAGCCATTCACTGGTACGGCCAGTGGCTATAAAGGAAGGAAGAAGACCCATCAATACCTGCTCAGGGCAACTAGGGACGTGTCATCAGTGGGCAGCCTTGCCAACCTCACCCCCAATCTGAGGGCAAATTATAATAAATACAAATGCCCCTCATTGCTGGCACAGGATTCCTGCCACACTTTACAATGTAACAGCAGTCCCTCCCTTCAAAGTAATTTGTTGTCTGATGCACGGAGTCGCTCTAACAGTGCGAGGGGCCGCTGTATAAACATTGATTTCAATGTTTGTCTTTTGCTCCTGTTGTTATTTTGTTTTGTTCAGTTTGTGCCTTAAATAAAAAGACTTGCGTTTACACAATGCCATTCACCACCTCGGGACGTCCCAAAGCGCTTCACAACCAATTACAGGAAACTTTGGTTTATCCGGAGGCTAAATGTCCGGCAAGCTCGAGCCACTGGCAAAAATCAGGAGCCGTTTTGTTAGGTTTTTTTTCTTCTCGTGGCTTTTTTTTTCCAACAGCCAGGCTCTGCAAAGTCTCTCTGAAGCTGTTGCTAAGCTACAGAGACGCTTCCAAGGTACGGGCCGACTGTTTAGAAGCTGTTGCTAAGCAACAGTGTTTGTTGTCAGATACGGAGATGAAAAGCTCCGTATGTTTCAACATTAACGCTGGAGTGTCCGGCAGTTTTGAGGGAGCGGCAACAGCTCGGTCCCGTCGGTGCCGGATAGCACAAAGTTTCCTGTAATACATTTGAAGTCCGTGCCTGTCCTTCCTGCAACTCCATGTTTGATTCCCTCCAATCAGGCTTCCGCCCCGCCACAGCAGTAAAACGGCCCTTATCAAAGTCACAAATGAGACCCAGTGTGACTGTGACCATGGTAAACTATCCCTCCTCGTCCTTCTCCACCTGTCTGCAGCCTTTGACACGGTTGACCACTCCATCCTCCGTCAACGCCTCTCCACTGTTGTCCAGCTGGGCGGGACTGCACTCGCCTGGTTCCATTCCTACCTATCTTTTTTATTAGTTTATGGGATGTGGGCGTCGCTGGCAAGGCCGGCATTTATTGCCCATCCCTAATTGCCCTTGAGAAGGTGGTGGTGAGCCGCCTTCTTGAACCGCTGCAGTCCGTGTGGTGAAGGTGCTCCCACAGTGCTGTTAGGGAGGGAGTTCCGGGATTTTGACCCAGCGACGACGAAGGATCGGCCGATATACTTCCAAGTCAGGATGGTGTGTGACTTGGAGGGAAACTTGAACGCAAATCATAGCCAGAGAATCACCTGGCACGGCTTCTCTTCCCGCTCCAGCATCGTTACCTCTGGTGTCCCCCAAGGATCTATCCTCGGCCCCTCCTATTTCTCATCTACATGCTGCCCCTCGGCAACATCATCCGAAAACACAGCGTCAGTTTCCACATGTACACTGACGACACCCAGCTCTACCTCACCACCACCTCTCTCGACCCCTCCACGGTCTCTGATTTGTCAGGCTGCTTCACCGACATCCAGTACTGAATGAGCAAAAATTTCCTCCAACTAAATATTGGGAAAACTGAAGCCTCAGTAACATTGCCCAACTCTGCCCCTCTCTCAGCTCATTTGCTGCTGGAACCCTCATCCATGCCTTGGTTGCCTCTAGGCTCGACTATTCCAACGCTCTCCCGGTCGGCCTCCCGTTATCCACCCTCGATAAACTTCAGCTCATCCCAATCTCTGCTGCCCCGTGTCCTATCTCGCACCAAGTCCCGTTCGCCCATCACCCCCTGTGCTCACTGACCTATACTGGCTCCTGGTCCAGCAACACCTCAATTTAAAAATTCTCATCCTTGTTTTAAATTCCCTCCATGGCCTCCTCGCCCCTCCCTATCTCTGTAACCTCCTCCAGCCCCACAACCCTCCGAGATCTCTGTAACCTCCTCCAGCCCCACAACCCTCCGAGATCTCTGTAACCTCCTCCAGCCCCACAACCCTCCGAGATCTCTGTAACCTCCTCCAGCCCCACAACCCTCCGAGATCTCTGTAACCTCCTCCAGCCCCGCAATCGTCCGAGATCTCTGTAACCTCCTCCAGCCCCACAACCCTCCGAGATCTCTGCACCCTCCTCCAGCCCCACAACCCTCCGAGATCTCTGTAACCTCCTCCAGCCCCACAACCCTCCCTATCTCTGTAACCTCCTCCAGCCCCGCAATCCTCCGAGATCTCTGTAACCTCCTCCAGCCCCACAACCCTCCGAGATCTCTGTAACCTCCTCCAGCCCCGCAACCCTCCGAGATCTCTGTAACCTCCTCCAGCCCCGCAATCCTCCGAGATCCCTGTAACCTCCTCCAGCCCCACAACCCTCCGAGATCTCTGTAACCTCCTCCAGCCCTACGAGATCCCTGTAACCTCCTCCAGCCCCGCAATCCTCCGAGATCTCTGTAACCTCCTCCAGCCCCACAACCCTCCGAGATCTCTGTAACCTCCTCCAGCCCCGCAACCCTCCGAGATCTCTGTAACCTCCTCCAGCCCCGCAATCCTCCGAGATCCCTGTAACCTCCTCCAGCCCCACAACCCTCCGAGATCTCTGTAACCTCCTCCAGCCCCGCAATCCTCCGAGATCTCTGTAACCTCCTCCAGCCCCACAACCCTCCGAGATCCCTGTAACCTCCTCCAGCCCCGCAACCCTCCGAGATCTCTGTAACCTCCTCCAGCCCCACAACCCTCCGAGCTCTCTGCGCTCCTCCAATTCTGCCCTCCTGCCCATCCCTGATTCCAATCGCTCCACCATTGGTGGCCGTGCCTTCAGCTGCCTGGGCCCCGAGCTCTGGAATTCCCTCCCTAAACCTCTCCGCCTCTCTCTCCTCCTTTAAGACGCTCCTTAAAACCTCCCTCTTTGACCAAGCTTTTGGTCACCTGCCCTAATATCTCCTTATGTGGCTCGGTGTCAAATTTTGTTTGATAATCGCTCCTGTGAAGCACCCTGGGACGTTTTACTACGTTAAAGGCGCTATATAAATGCAGGTTGTTGTTGTTGAAGTGTACTCACTGTTGCCATGTAGGGAAATGAACCAATCCCTGCTACAGAACAGGCGACACCGAGAAAAACAAAACGGCTCAGAATCCCAGGGTTTTGAGTGAACTTGGTCGGGAGACCCGGGAGTATTTTGCGCAGAAGAAGCAATAAGGGAATCTGTCCCCACAGCTAAGAGCTGGTGTGTAATAGAGACATGCACAGGACTGCAGATTCCCGCTCCCCGGGGCAAACTGTGATTGGCAGGTCCTGCTGAGCATTCCCGCACATGCACAGCTGTCCCCGACAGTTGTCACGGGAACAGCGAGCAGCTCGAAGCCGCAGCACCGGCCACAGGGTGCCGAACCAGGAATGTCGGGGGGGGGGGGGGGCTGTCGTTCCCGCTTCACTGTGCAGCATTAATAGGGAATGGGCCTCCTGTCCGGGATCGGAGGGAGCGCGCGCAGGCTTCAGCTCACAATTCAATCACGAGGCCCAACAATTGTCAGTTTGAGGGGAGCAAAGCCCATTGTTCAGTGATAGGATTACTCACAGCAACGACTGGGACCCTATTGAGGCTGTAAGGGGTTAAGAAAGGGATTAACAGGATTATACCGTCTATCTGTGTGTCACACGGATTAGCTAGATTTGACTGAATCTGTCAAGATTCCTTCAGCTGCCTCACAATGTCGTTACAATCAATGGCTTTACTACAAAATCCATGCATTAATATAGCGCTCCTCACAGAGGTGCACGTTTCGGAGCGTTTTACAGGAGGCGGGAGAAATTAAAAAGCACGATCGGGGAGGCGTGAGTTAAGAAGCGTCTTAACGGAGGGGAGAGCGGTGATGAGGCAGGGTGATTGTGGGGGCAGACAGGGAGAGAGACACAAAGAGCAGGGACTGGAGGGACAGCCAGGAGTGGAGTGAGGGATGAGCATTAACCCAGTGTTGGAGGAGTGGAGATGGGATGAGGAGTAATCCTGGGTCAGTCATTATCGATCATTCTTACCTGTGTTGTCCAGGTGAGTGACATGGCTCACTCGATTAACCCGGCCCTGATTGCTCTGGCCTGTGGCTCCTATCGACGCGGGAAGCCCACCTGTGGAGATGTGGACATCCTCATCACACATCCGGATGGAAAATCGCACAGAGGCGTCTTCAGTAAAATCCTTGGCGGTCTGAGGGACACGGGTGAGCGTCGCGAGGTGATGCGGTAACGGGTACAGGCGAGAGAGCGCAGGTCTCCGCAGAGTCCAGTGATGGAGGCGAAGCTCGGAGCCCCCGGGCAGGATCTCAGTGGGTAGCACCCTCGCCTCTGAGTCAGAAGGTCGTGGGTCCAGAAACAAAATCCAGGCCGACACTCCCAGTGCCAGTACTGAGGGAGTGCTGCACTGTCGGAGGGGCAGTACTTTGGGAGCGCTGCACTGTCGGAGGGGCAGTACTGAGGGAGCGCTGCACTGTCGGAGGGGCAGTACTTTGGGAGCGCCGCACTGTCGGAGGGGCAGTACTTTGGGAGCGCTGCACTGTCGGAGGGGCAGTACTTTGGGAGCGCCGCACTGTCGGAGGGGCAGTACTTTGGGAGCGCTGCACTGTCGGTGGGGCAGTACTTTGGGAGCGCCGCACTGTCGGAGGGGCAGTACTTTGGGAGCGCTGCACTGTCGGAGGGCAGTACTGAGGGAGCGCCGCACTGTCGGAGGGGCAGTACTGAGGGAGCGCTGCACTGTCGGAGGGGCAGTACTTTGGGAGCGCTGCACTGTCGGAGGGGCAGTACTGAGGGAGCGCTGCACTGTCGGAGGGGCAGTACTGAGGGAGCGCTGCACTGTCGGAGGGGCAGTACTGAGGGAGCGCCGCACTGTCGGAGGGGCAGTACTGAGGGAGTGCCGCACTGTCGGAGGGGCAGTACTTTGGGAGCGCTGCACTGTCGGAGGGCAGTACTGAGGGAGCGCCGCACTGTCGGAGGGGCAGTACTGAGGGAGTGCTGCACTGTCGGAGGGGCAGTACTTTGGGAGCGCTGCACTGTCGGAGGGGCAGTACTGAGGGAGCGCTGCACTGTCGGAGGGGCAGTACTGAGGGAGCGCCGCACTGTCGGAGGGGCAGTACTGAGGGAGCGCTGCACTGTCGGAGGGGCAGTACTGAGGGAGTGCCGCACTGTCGGAGGGGCAGTACTGAGGGAGCGCCGCACTGTCGGAGGGGCAGTACTGAGGGAGCGCTGCACTGTCGGAGGGGCAGTACTGAGGGAGCGCCGCACTGTCGGAGGGGCAGTACTTTGGGAGCGCTGCACTGTCGGAGGGGCAGTACTGAGGGAGCGCCGCACTGTCGGAGGGGCAGTACTGAGGGAGCGCTGCACTGTCGGAGGGGCAGTACTTTGGGAGCGCTGCACTGTCGGAGGGGCAGTACTGAGGGAGCGCCGCACTGTCGGAGGGGCAGTACTGAGGGAGTGCCGCACTGTCGGAGGGGCAGTACTTTGGAGCGCTGCACTGTCGGAGGGGCAGTACTGAGGGAGTGCTGCACTGTCGGAGGGGCAGTACTTTGGGAGCGCTGCACTGTCGGAGGGGCAGTACTGAGGGAGCGCTGCACTGTCGGAGGGGCAGTACTGAGGGAGCGCCGCACTGTCGGAGGGGCAGTACTGAGGGAGCGCTGCACTGTCGGAGGGGCAGTACTGAGGGAGTGCCGCACTGTCGGAGGGGCAGTACTGAGGGAGCGCCGCACTGTCGGAGGGGCAGTACTGAGGGAGCGCTGCACTGTCGGAGGGGCAGTACTGAGGGAGCGCCGCACTGTCGGAGGGGCAGTACTGAGGGAGCGCTGCACTGTTGGAGGGGCAGTACTGAGGGAGGGCCGCACTGTCGGAGGGGCAGTACTGAGGGAGCGCCGCACTGTCGGAGGGGCAGTACTGAGGGAGCGCTGCACTGTCGGAGGGGCAGTACTGAGGGAGCGCCGCACTGTCGGAGGGGCAGTACTTTGGGAGCGCTGCACTGTCGGAGGGGCTGTACTGAGGGAGTGCCGCACTGTCGGAGGGGCAGTACTGAGGGAGCGCCGCACTGTCGGAGGGGCAGTACTGAGGGAGCGCTGCACTGTCGGAGGGGCAGTACTGAGGGAGCGCTGCACTGTCGGAGGGGCAGTATTGAGGGAGCGCTGCACTGTCGGAGGGGCAGTACTGAGGGAGTGCCGCACTGTCGGAGGGGCAGTACTGAGGGAGCGCTGCACTGTCGGAGGGGCAGTACTGAGGGAGCGCCGCACTGCCGGAGGGGCAGTACTGAGGGAGCGCTGCACTGTCGGAGGGGCAGTACTGAGGGAGTGCCGCACTGTCGGAGGGGCAGTACTGAGGGAGCGCCGCACTGTCGGAGGGGCAGTACTGAGGGAGTGCTGCACTGTCGGAGGTGCAGTACTGAGGGAGCGCTGCACTGTCGGAGGGGCAGTACTGAGGGAGCGCTGCACTGTCGGAGGGGCAGTACTGAGGGAGCGCTGCACTGTCGGAGGGGCAGTACTGAGGGAGCGCTGCACTGTCGGAGGGCAGTACTGAGGGAGCGCCGCACTGTCGGAGGGGCAGTACTGAGGGAGCGCCGCACTGTCGGAGGGGCAGTACTGAGGGAGCGCCGCACTGTCAGAGGGGCAGTACTGAGGGAGAGCTGCACTGTCGGAGGGGCAGTACTGAGGGAGCGCTGCACTGTCAGAGGGGCAGTACTGAGGGAGCGCCGCACTGTCGGAGGGGCAGTACTGAGGGAGTGCCGCACTGTCGGAGGGGCAGTACTGAGGGAGTGCCGCACTGTCGGAGGGGCAGTACTGAGGGAGTGCTGCACTGTCGGAGGTGCCGTCTTTCGGCTGAGACGTTAAACCAAGGACCTGTCTGCCCGCACAGGCAGATGTAAAATATCCCATGGCACTGTTTCAAAGAAGAGCAGGGGAGTTTTCCCCGGTGTTTTGGCCAATATTTATATACTCAATCAACATCACTAAATCAGATTATCTAGTCATTATCACATTGCTGCTTGTTGGAGCTTGCTGTGCGCAAACTGGCTGCCACGTTTCCTAGGCTACCCTTCAAAAAGTACTTCATTGGCTGTAAAGCGCTTAGGGCTGTCCTGAGTTTGTGAAAGGTGCTGGAGAAATGCAAGTCTTTCTTTTTACCCCGCCCTGGTGTACGTAAGAAAGAACATAAGAAATAGGAGCAGGAATAGACCACTTGGCCCTTTGCGCCTGCCCCAGTGTAACCCCTGCCCCAGTGTATTGGGGATGACTGGATCATCAGAGGCTCCTTGGGTTTGCCAGTGACGAGTCCAAGGGGTGGAGCACAGCTCTTCGTTCGCTGGGTGTTCTGCTGGTGTCTAATTAGTGCAGTACCTGGCAAACTTCTGAATTTGGGATTAAAATACATTGTTGGAGCAGATTATCCGTATCTAACCCGTGCTGTACCTGCCCTGGGAGTGTTTGATGGGACAGTGTAGAGGGAGCTTTACTCTGTATCTAACCCGTGCTGTACCTGCCCTGGGAGTGTTTGATGGGACAGTGTAGAGGGAGCTTTACTCTGTATCTAACCCGTGCTGTACCTGCCCTGGGAGTGTTTGATGGGACAGTGTAGATGGAGCTTTACTCTGTACCTAACCCGTGCTGTACCTGCCCTGGGAGTGTTTGATGGGACAGTGTAGAGGGAGATTTACTCTGTATCTAACCCGTGCTGTACCTGCCCTGGGAGTGTTTGATGGGACAGTGCAGAGGGAGCTTTACTCTGTATCTAACCCGTGCTGTACCTGCCCTGGGAGTGTTTGATGGGACAGTGTAGAGGGAGCTTTACTCTGTATCTAACCCGTGCTGTACCTGCCCTGGGAGTGTTTGATGGGACAGTGTAGATGGAGCTTTACTCTGTACCTAACCCGTGCTGTACCTGCCCTGGGAGTGTTTGATGGGACAGTGTAGAGGGAGCTTTACTCTGTATCTAACCCGTGCTGTACCTGCCCTGGGAGTGTTTGATGGGACAGTGTAGATGGAGCTTTACTCTGTATCTAACCCGTGCTGTACCTGCCCTGGGAGTGTTTGATGGGACAGTGTAGAGGGAGCTTCACTCTGTATCTAACCCTGTGGTGTACCTGCCCTGGGAGTGTTTGATGGGACAGTGTAGAGGGAGCTTCACTCCGTATCTAACCCGTGCTGTACCTGCCCTGGGAGTGTTTGATGGAACAGTGTAGAGGGAGCTTTACTCTGTATCTAACCCGTGCTGCACCTGCCCTGGGAGTGTTTGATGGGGACAGTGTAGAGGGAGCTTTACTCTGTATCTAACCCGTGCTGTACCTGCCCTGGGAGTGTTTGATGGGACAGTGTAGAGGGAGCTTTACTCTGTATCTAACCCGTGCTGTACCTGCCCTGGGAGTGTTTGATGGGACAGTGTAGAGGGAGCTTTACTCTGTATCTAACCCGTGCTGTACCTGCCCTGGGAGTGTTTGACGGGACAGTGTAGAGGGAGCTTTACTCTGTATCTAACCCGTGCTGTACCTGCCCTGGGAGTGTTTGATGGGACAGTGTAGAGGGAGCTTTACTCTGTATCTAACCCGTGCTGTACCTGCCCTGGGATTGTTTGATGGGACAGTGTAGAGGGAGCTTTACTCTGTATCTAACTGTTGTACCTGACCGGGGAGTGTTTGATGGGACAGTGTAGAGGGAGCTTTACTCTGTATCTAACCCGTGCTGTACCTGCTTTGGGAGTGTTTGATGGGACAGTGTAGAGGGAGCTTTACTCTGTATCTAACTCTGTTGTACCTGACCTGGGAGTGATTGATGGGACAGTGTAGAGGGAGCTTTACTCTGTATCTAACCCGTGCTGTACCTGCCCTGAGAGTGTTTGATGGGACAGTGTAGAGGGAGCTTTACTCTGTATCTAACCCGTGCTGTACCTGCCCTGGGAGTGTTTGATGGGACAGTGTAGAGGGAGCTTTACTCTGTATCTAACCCGTGCTGTACCTGCCCTGGGAGTGTTTGATGGGACAGTGTAGAGGGAGCTTTACTCTGTATCTAACCCCTGCTGTACCTGCCCTGGGAGTGTTTGATGGGGACAGTGTAGAGGGAGCTTTACTCTGTATCTAACCTGTGCTGTACCTGCCCTGGGAGTGTTTGATGGGACAGTGTAGAGGGAGCTTTACTCTGTATCTAACCCCTGCTGTACCTGCCCTGGGAGTGTTTGATGGGGACAGTGTAGAGGGAGCTTTACTCTGTATCTAACCTGTGCTGTACCTGCCCTGGGAGTGTTTGATGGGACAGTGTAGAGGGAGCTTTACTCTGTATCTAACCCCTGCTGTACCTGCCCTGGGAGTGTTTGATGGGACAGTGTAGAGGGAGCTTTACTCTGTATCTAACCCCTGCTGTACCTGCCCTGGGAGTGTTTGATGGGGACAGTGTAGAGGGAGCTTTACTCTCTATCTAACCCGTGCTGTACCTGCCCTGGGAGTGTTTGATGGGACAGTGTAGAGGGAGCTTTACTCTGTATCTAACCCCTGCTGTACCTGCCCTGGGAGTGTTTGATGGGACAGTGTAGAGGGAGCTTTACTCTGTATCTAACCCCTGCTGTACCTGCCCTGGGAGTGTTTGATGGGACAGTGTAGAGGGAGCTTTACTCTGTATCTAACCCATGCTGTACCTGCCCTGGGAGTGTTTGATGGGACAGTGTAGAGGGAGCTTTACTCTGTATCTAACCCCTGCTGTACCTGCCCTGGGAGTGTTTGAAGGGACAGTGTAGAGGGAGCTTTACTCTGTATCTAACCCGTGCTGTACCTGCCCTGGGAATGTTTGATGGGACAGTGTAGAGGGAGCTTTACTCTGTATCTAACCCATGCTGTACCTGCCCCGAGAGTGTTTGACGGGACAGTGTAGAGGGAGCTTTACTCTGTATCTAACCCGTGCTGTACCTGCCCCGAGAGTGTTTGACGGGACAGTGTAGAGGGAGCTTTACTCTGTATCTAACCCATGCTGTACCTGACCCGGGGAGTGTACAGAGTAGATTTTAAAATCTCTAAGAGAGATCTCTCACTTTTATAAACCCAAAGAATATTTTTTGGAAGAAGTTTATTGACTCCTGAATTTCCCGTTGAAAGGATTTCTCACCGACGACTTGGTCAGTCAGGAGGACAGCGGGAATCAGAAAAAGTATCTCGGAGTTTGCCGTCTCCCAGGTCCCGGGCACCGTCACCGGCGGCTCGATGTCATCGTGGTGCCGTACAGCGAGTTCATCTGCGCCCTGATGTACTTCACCGGATCGGCGCACTTTAACCGGTCCATGCGGGCCCTGGCCAAGACAAAGGGCATGAGCCTGTCGGAGCACTCGCTGAACCGCCACGTCCTGAGGAAGGGGAGCGCGAAGGTCAGCGCCGGGGTAACCGTCTCCACGCCAACCGAGCGAGCCGTCTTCGAGCATCTGGGGCTGCCGTACAGGGAGCCGCAAGAGAGGGACTGGTGACGCAAAAGCCCATCCCTCCGTGACCCGGTGGCTAAGTGCGGTGCAGTACTGAACCACACTGGCCAGGAACGAGCCAGGTTCGACTCGCGGTCCGTGCTGAGCTGCCTGTGGTGGTTCTCAGCACCACCCCGCCCCGTGTCAATAACACGGAACAACAGCGTCCCTTCAGTGAGCAAAGCGGCTGATTCTTTATAAATAGTGGCATAGAGTACAAACACAAGCCAGTTACGCTAAACCTTTATAAATCCCTGGTTAGGCCGCAGCTGAAGTATTTAGTGCAATTCTGGGCACCGCACTTTAGGAAGGATGTCAAGGCCTTGGAGAGGGTGCAGAGGAGATTTACTAGAATGGTTCCAGGGATGAGGGACTTCAGTTATGTTGGGAGACTGGCGAAGCTGGGGTTGTTCTCCTTAGAGCAGAGAAGGTTAAGAGGAGATTTAATAGAGATGTTCAAAATCATTACGGATTTTGAGAGTAAACCAGTGTATCCACTGGCAGGAGGGTCGGTAACCAGAGGACACAGATTTAAGGTGATTGGCAAAAGAACCAGAGGGGAGATGTGAAGAGAGTTTTTTATGCAGCGAGTTGTTGTGATCTGGAATGCGCTGCCTGAAAGGGCGGTGGAAGCAGATTCAATAGTAACTTTCAAAAGGGAATTGGAGAAATACTAAAAGGGGGAAATTTGCTATGGGGAAAGAGCAGGGGGGAGTGGGACTATTTGGAGAGGTTGAGTAGGTTGGGCCTCTACTCATTGGAATTCAGAAGAATGAGAGGCGATCTTATCGAAACATGTAAGATTGTGAGGGGGCTTGATCGGGTGGATGCGGTGAGGATGTTTCCACTGATGGGTGAGATTAGAAAAAGGGGCTGCCCTTTCAAAACTGAGATGAGGAGAAACTTCGTCACTCAGAGGGTAGTAAATCTATGGAATTTGCTACCCCAGAGAGCTGTGGAAGCTGCGACATTAAATAAATTTAAAACGGAGATAGACAGTTTCCTAGCTGATAAGGGAATTAGGGGTTACGGGGAGAGGGCAGGGAAGTGGACGTGAGTCTAGGTTTGGATCAGCCATGATCCTATTGAATGGCGGAGCAGGCCCGAGGGGCCGTATGGCCTACTCCTGCTCCTACTTCTTATGTTCTTATGAGAGCTCTTTCAAAGAGCCGGCACAGGCACAATGGGCCGAATGGCCTCCTGTGCTGTATGATTCTATGGCTCTCCGATCTACTTCACCTCACCCTTGTCTGCACGTTCAACCCCTCAGATCCCGGGTGACCTTCCATCCTGTGCAGTGCAGCCCCCTCAATGGCCTCCGATCGATGGGCCACACACGGAGACTGAGCAATGGCCTGCGATCGATGGACCACGCGCGGAGACTGAGCAATGGCCTCCGATCGATGGGCCACGTGCGGAGACTGAGCAATGGCCTCCGATCGATGGGCCACGCGCGGAGACTGAGCAATGGCCTCCGATCGATGGGCCACACGTAGAGACTGAGCAATGGCCTCCGATCGATGGGCCACACACGGAGACTGAGCAATGGCCTCCGATCAATGGGCCACACGCGGAGACTGAGCAATGGCCTCCGATCGATGGGCCACGCGCGGAGACTGAGCAATGGCCTCCGATCGATGGGCCACGCGCGGAGACTGAGCAATGGCCTCCGATCGATGGGCCACACGTAGAGACTGAGCAATGGCCTCCGATCGATGGGCCACGCGCGGAGACTGAGCAATGGCCTCCGATCGATGGGCCACACACGGAGACTGAGCAGATCAGGCTCCCCCCCGCAAGGAGCCAACCACAGCCCACTGTCCCATGCTCACACGTGCTTGTCAATTAGGAATAGGAGGCCATTCAGCCCAGCGAGCCTGTACCGCTATTCAATTAGATCATGGCTGATCTGTATCTTAACTCCATTTATCCACCTTGGTTCCGTAGCCCTTCCTTATATCTGTCAGTCTCAGTTTTGAAAGCTCCAATTGACCTCCAGCCCCAACAGCTTTTTGGGGGAGAGAGTTCCCGATTTCCTCCACCCTTTGTGTGAAGAAGTGCTTCCTGACATCACCCCTGGACGGCCTGGCTCTAATTACAACACCAAATTGGGGGGATCGTCAATATTGAGAACTGCAAAAAATTACAAATGACATTAATAAATAGGTATTACATTTTGGTAAGCAAAATCAAGAGGTCACATATTACTTGGAAATTAAGAATTTAAATGGGGTAGAGGAACAAAGGGATCTCGGAGTACAAATACACAAATCACTATAAGTTGGGACACAGGTTAACAAGGCCATAAAAAAAGCAAACCAATCCCTAGGGTTTATTTCTAGAGGGACAAAATTGAAAAGTAGGGAAGTTATGCTAAACCTGTATCGAACCTTGGTTAGACCACACTTGGAGCACTGCGCACAGTTCTGGTCGCCATATTATAAAAAGGATATAGAGACACTGGAGAGGGTGCAGAGAAGATTTACAAGGATGATACCAGAAATGTGAGGGTACACATATCAGGAAAGGATGAACAGGCTGGGTTGCTTTTCTCTTGAAAAAAGGCTGAGGGGTGACCTAATAGAGGTCTTTAAAATTATGAAAGGTTTTGATAGAGTGGATACAGAGAGAATGTTTCCACTTGTGGGGAAGAGCAAAACTAGAGGCCATCAATATAAGATAGTCACCAAGAAATCCAATAGGGAATTCAGGAGAAACTTCTTTACCCAGAGAGTGGTGAGAATGTGGAACTCGCTGCCACAGGGAGTGGTTGAAGCGAATAGTAGAGATACATTTAAGAGGAGGCTAGATAAACACACAATGGAGAAAATATAGGATATGGCGAGATGAAGGGGGAGGAGGCTGGTGTGGAGCATAAACACCGGCATGGACCTGTTGGGCCGAATGGCCTGTTTCCGTGCTGTATATTCAATGAAGTTCTGTGTAATTTTAAAAAAGTTATGGTTATGTCCCCTCATTCTGGACTCTTCCCCGCCGCCGCCGCCAACCAGAGGAAATAGTTTCTCTCTCTCCTATCAACACTTTTAATCACCTTAAACGCTATTAAAGTGTAACAAAGTATATTAACCCCATCAATACTGAGGCTTATTTTAAGTAGCTGTATTAAATGCCCCTCGCTCAGTGTTCCCTCTTCCCCGGGGGGCTGTGGGTGTGGAGAGCTGCCTTAATGCTGATGGACTTTACCCAGACGCTGCTGCTCACTTGAAGCCCAAACACAGGATTTGTCACCACCTTGTGGACAGAAATAAATCTTTCCCATTGAATATTTAAAGAGGAATATGGGTCACCCAACAGGCAAACGTTTGGAAAGCATGTGTGTAATTTTTATTTGCTGGGTGCGTAACTGAAAGTCCAGGAAGAGTCTACCCCGCCCCTGCCCCGAGGTCTGTGCTGCGGGAGTTGGCTGATTTTAGTCAGGGTATCTGGCGGTCAGACACTACGACTGGCTTCAGTCCCCCTGGATAGGTTAGAAATCAAATAGGGCCCTTCTGATCACTGTGCAATGACCCCCCTGATGGAAAGTGCATGCGTGGACACTGATCAAAGGCAGCATCAGGCTCAGCTGTGAAGCCCTCCACAGTCGAACAACTGCTGACAGCCGCTGTCCAGATTCAGGAGAAGGGAGGGTGTCCATCACCTGAGTGACCCTATCCCCGTGGGAGTCAGTGCCTCAGGGGAGGAAGGGAATGAATCATGTTTCTCTCTAATGGACACTCACTTCCCCAGAATTTTATTTAATCCTTTTTAGATTTGTAAATGGACACAGAAAAACAAACTATTTTTTAGAGAGATTTGATGACTAAACCATTGTGTATTTGTGGCTCCATGTACCACTGTGTTTAATAAAAAATAAAGTCAAGCCACATTAAATGGAGTGAGTCCCAAGTTAATTCCATTCTGAGCCTTTGTGTCTGCAGTTCTCCAGGTGGCTGGACAAGGGTGTGATCTGTTGTCAGTTCACTGACACATCAGGGATAGCAATAATCATTTAGATCTTTGCCTCATCTCTATTTGCCCCTGCTTCACCACCTCCTGGACTGACCCAGGCTGAGCGGGTCCGGGCTCCCAGACACAGAGTGACCCAGGCCGAGTCTCCATTCTTCCGTCGTATCGGCCAGACCGGGTAAAGGTGGCAGGTTTCCTTCCCTAAAGGACGTTAGTGAACCAGTTGGGTTTTTAATGACAATCCAACAGCTTCATGGTCACTTGATTTGTTTTAAGCTGAATTCAAATTCTCTATGGGGGGATTTCTGGATTATGTCCAGTTACATAGCCGGTACACCACCGTACCTACTCCCCCCACCCCCCAGGGTTAAATACATAAACTGCCCCCCACCATCAGTCTGCGATCATGTTGAAGCTGATTGACCCACCTTAGAGTGGGTGCAAATATTACGAGGCCAGTGACATCCATTGGTTAATGAACGAGTGCAGCAATGTCCTCGTCATCACGAGGCTCTCATTTTTCTTCTGCCTGGTGTTGGGACATTCCTGATGGGTTTGTGGACATAATTCGCACTCAGGTGGGAATCAGAAACCAAAGGAAACACGGGCTGAAGGCGGCAGAGGCACTACTGACTGCCCACCCGCCCGCCCGCACGACACTGGGGTGTGGGATGGGACAAGGATTTGGTAACCCTCAGTTCGGAGGAAGGAAAGCGGTTTCTGATCAATAACTGCATGGCAGCCAGATCTTTCCGTTGTGAGCGGTGAGTCAGAAAGCATCACGTCAGTGGCTGGTTTCATGGAGTCTGTTGTGTGCGGGGAGAGGAGCAGGTGCTGCAGCAGCCATCCACTCAGGTTCAATTCCTATATGGCCTTCAGTATAGAAGATTGAGGTGTTTAAAATGTTGAAAGAATGTGACAGGGTAGGTACAGAAAAACAAATTCCTCTGATGGGGTAATAAAAATAAGGAGGCATAACCTTAAAATTAGAGCTCAGCCCTTTAGGAGTGAAATCAGAAAGAACTTTTTCCACACAGGCTAGTGGCAATCTGGAACTCACCAAAAGGCTGTGGATCCTATTTTTTATTCATTCTCGGGATGTGGGCATCACTGGCAAGGCCAGCATTTATTGCCCATCCCTAATTACCCTTGAGAAGGTGGTGGTCTTGAACCACTGTTCTTTGTAACGGTTTGGTACAATGGAGTGTCTTGCTGGGCCATTTCAGAGGGCAGTCAAGAGTCGACCACATTGCGGTGGGTCTGGTGTCACCTCTCCGGGTAAGGACGGCAGCTTTCCTTCCCTAAAGGACATTAGTGAACCAGATGGGTTCTTACGACAATCCAATCACCATTACAGATACTAGCTTTTTATTCCAGATTTACTTAATTAACTGAATTTAAATTCCCCAGTTGCTCTGGTGGGATTTGAACTCATATCTCCGGATCATTAGTCCAGGCCTCTGCATTACTAGTCCAGTGACATCACCACTATGCTACCGTACTCAGTCCTGAGGGATAGTTAGAGCTTTCAACACTGAGATTGATAGTTTCTGTTGGGTAAGGGTCTCAAGCTCATCCTCTGGCTGATCTGGAAAAGCTGGAAACTATAGACCAGTTAGCCTAACATCTGTGGTTGGCAAAATGTTGGAGTCCATTATTAAGGAAACAGTAACAGAGCATTTGGATAAACATAATTTAATAGGACAGAGTCAGCATGGTTTTATGAAGGGAAAGTCATGTTTGACAAATTTGCTCGAATTCTTTGAGGATGTAACATACAGGGTGGATAAAGGGGAACCAGTGAATGTAGTGTATTTGGACTTCCAAAAGGTATTTGACAAGGTTCCACACCAAAGATTACTGATCAAGATAAGAAATCACAGGATTGGGGGTAATATACTGGCATGGGTGGAAGATTGGCTAACAGAAAACAAAGAGTTGGAATAAATGGTTCATTCTCGGGCTGGCAATCAGTAACTAGTGGTGTTCCGCATGGGTCAGTGCTGGGACCCCAACTCTTTACAATCTATATTAACGATTTGGAGGAAGGGACCGAGTGCAACATATCCAAGTTTGCCGACGATACAAAGATGGGAGGGAAAGCAGTGAGTGAGGACATAAAAAACCTGCAAAAGGACATAGACAGGCTAAGTGAGTGGGCAGAGATTTGGCAGATACAATATAATGTTGGAAAGTGTGAGGTTATGCACTTTGGCAGAAAAAATCAAAGAGCAAGTTATTATCTAAATGGAAAGAAACTGCAAAGTGCTACAGTACAAAGGGATCTGGGGGTCCTGGTGCATGAAACACAAAAAGTTAGTATGCAGGTGCAGCAGGTAATCAGGAAGGCCAATGAAATCTTGGCTTTTATTGCGAGGGGGATGGAGTATAAAAACAGGGAAGTCTTGCTGCAGTTATACAGGGTATTGGTGAGGCCACACCTTGAATACTGCGTGCAGTTTTGGTTTCCATTTTTAAAAGATATACTTGCTCTCGAGGTGGTTCACTCGGTTGATTCCAGGGATGAGAGGGTTGACGTATGAGGAAAGGCTGAGTAGGTTGGGACTCTACTCATTGGAGTTCAGAAGAATGAGAGGCGATCTTATCGAAACATATAAGATTGTGAGGGGGCTTGATCGGGTGGATGCGGTGAGGATGTTTCCACTGATGGGTGAGACTAGAACTAGGGGGCATAATCTAAGAATAAGGGGCTGCGCTTTCAAAACTGAGATGAGGAGAAACTTCTTCACTCAGAGGGTAGTAAATCTATGGAATTTACTACCCCAGAGAGCTGTGGAAGCTGCAACATTAAATAAATTTAAAATGGAGATAGACAGTTTCCTAGCAGATAAGGGAATTAGGGGTTACGGGGAGAGGGCAGGGAAGTGGACGTGAGCCTAGATTCGGATCAGCCATGATCCTATTGAATGGCGGAGCAGGCCCGAGGGGCCGTATGGCCGACTCCTGCTCCTACTTATGTTCTTATCTTAAATCTATTTCATAGAATCACAGCACAGGAGGTGGCCGTTCGGCCCATCGTGTGTCAGCTCTTTGAAAGAGCTATTTGATGTCTGCCACTCCCCTGCTCATTCATTGCCTTTGATCCCGATCCCTGGAGTTCATAAAACTGAATTTTTGCAAACAAGGATGTTCTCTTTTGACATTAAACTGATCAAACTATCAGCACTTCCTTCATCATTGGCCAGAGAAAAGTAGGCCTGTGCCACCCTCTGGTGGCCACCAGCAACATAACAAGTCATGTCTCAGACAAACTCAACCTGGTTAGGAAACATGTTTTTTTTAGACAGTAACAAAAAAGGTTTGGACTCTTCCCCCGTCTGTAGCCACAGGATTGTCTCATCAATTACATCATAGCTTCAAAATATTGAGTCACATTAAAGAGAGAAACCAGGAATCTCTGAATCAGATAGGCAATGAGTAGACTATCCTGTAACCTAGTCAGATACTCACTGCCTGGTGTGCATGCACAGCCCCAAGGACTCGGTGTGATTATACAGTACAAGTAGTGCCAGAGGCCCCAGGGTCACTGCCTCGCTCTTCAATAGATGTACCTCTGGCCACGAAAGCAAGCGCGTGCACGCTGGTAATTTTTGAGGTTTTGCTCGGGAATGGTTACAATAATGAGACCTATGACTAAGCCAGCGAAGGAGAAAATACTTTGCTACTGACTTGAAACCGAGCCGGTCCAAAATGGCAGCAATACCACCTGCACTGGCAAATTCAGCTCACACAGCCAAAGACACCAACCAGATCTGTGGGAGCAGGGGTGAAAGAGCTGCCTGACGATGAGTGATGCCAAGCCACATCAAGGAGTGCGAGGGAGCCGAGCTTTACTCTCATAATATCCCCCAAAGTAGTAATGAACTGGGTCAATTAGATAGCCACGGAAATTAGAATAGGTTCAACATTGATTGTGAAAACATGACTACTACAAGTCTTCACATTCACTTAGTTTATGCTTCCGTGAACATTTTCCTCCAGGATCCCTGGCTTCCACCAGGACTGCTTTAGTTTGTTCACATTTACAAATCAGCACAACTGTTGGATCTACGGTTATCAGGACACGATCCAGAATAAAAGACCAGCAGCATATGTTGTGTGACAATATTGGGACAGTGAATGCTGTGCAAACAAGCCCTTCGATCCTGCACCCGAACAAAGAGACACACACAAAAAGATGATCTTTTAAAAAGATTTATATGTACACAGTTTTCTCCTTGTCTGGGCTTTCTCTCCACTGATGCAAGTCAGGAGTTTTGGGGCGGAGGCACCCATTCATAGCTACAGCCGACAGATGCCAAGAGCGGGCAGTATGTTTGTGCTCGGTCAAAATGGGTTGCAGAAGGTAAAGGAGAAGCGCGGCTAAATTCCCACCAAGATACAGAAACGAATGAAGTGTTGTCACCTGCTGTGTTTGGTGTCGATATATCACAGTAATGATCAGAGGTAATATGCTTGTGTGTACAATAGGCAATGCAGCACCCCAGTGTGATTCTGCGAAACGGCAGCCACTAGTTCGTCATCCTGTGGATGTACAGCTCACCAGCCACAACCCAGGTTTGGGAGGATAGAATCTGCCACTGTACCTCTGGATGCCCAATGCACAGAGTGTGAAAATCTCTCACTCACTACTACACTACACTGAAATCCTGGTGATAAAATACCGAATGAGTTTTGTCCCTGGAGGAGGGGGAGCCATTGAAACCTGCATCAAACACTTCAACACACTAAAACCAGACTACAAAACACTGAAAACCAAGAGCCTTCGCAACTCAAAATCCAAATGGCAGCTGTAAACCAATTTAATACCGGCTGAAGGTCACTTTCCAATTCGGGTTCTAGTTATATACCCAAACCACTCCCCTACACACTTCCTTACTCCACCCTCCTCCCTATTTTTGAATTAAGTCGAGGCACGAGCAGGTGGCTGCTGAATGTAGGTGGATTGCATTCCAATCAGAATCTGGGTTCTTGAGGGGCAGAGTTGACGAGTTCACCTTGAGTGAGGGAAATATTAAACAAGGTGCGGTTCTCATTTTACCTGATGGGGCAAAAAAAAACAAGTGCCAGAATACACAGCAGGTTGGTGTTTGAAAGAGAACGATTAGTATTGCAGACGGGCAACTTTACTCAATCTGCTGGGCGTTTTATCTCTATTTTGGTTTTCAGCATTGACTGTCTGTTTCCCGTTCTCGTCTACCAACCCCCCCCCCCCCCCCCCCAAACACCAAAAGAAAATGGCTCGTTAGAATCTCCACATGACCGGTCAAGAGATTGGTGCATTTTCTGGTGTTTTGGTGATGCTTTCAGTTCCTGTAGCTTAAGCTATGAAACTGCAGTCCCAGAGACTTCCTGTGAGCAGCGATACCTCAGCCCAGCCCACATTTCTCCGACCCCCCTCCCACACATTATCTGCACAGAAACCAAACACTAGACGACCAAAGACAGCAGGTGAAGAGCAGCAGTTCTGAAGCACGCCCAGCGAGGAAACACCAGTTTAAATAGAGATATGCTGTATCTTTGCATTTCTCAGATGTGGGACAGGGTGGAGTGCTGACAAGGCAGAGTGGGAGATAAAGAAAAAGGTACTAAACTGTTTATTCATAGCATGGATTTTCAAACAGAATTGGTCCATGGATTCCAAGGATTCTGTAAGATCAGATTTCTATCTAGCCGGGGTCATAATATCTGGATAATTTTGTTATCCATCATCTTCCTGCATTCATTCAATTACTGGTAACTACTTCTGTTCAACTTTAAAACTTCCATTCAAACTGTTCCCATTACTCAATTGAGACAACCTCTATGTCTGACTGGTCTTATAACGCACCTTGGGATGTTTTACCAGGTTAAAGGCGCTATATAAATACAAGTTGATGTTGAACTGGTATATTACACTGTGAAGAGTAGTTTTGAGAGATTGGGTTTGGGTAGAGAGGGATGTGAAAAATTCATCCCCGCTCTAGTGTATTGCCCATCAGTTTGATGGAACCACATGGAGAGCAGACGATCAGTAAAGGCGAGATTTGTACAGTGCCTGCAGATGCAGAGTAATAAGTGGATTAAAAAATATTTAACAGGCAAGAGTGGATGGAATTTAGTGCGAGGTACGGCTAATTCTCACTCGGTACGAGATTCAGGAAGCGAGCGAGTGGGACAATTGAATGGGAAACTAAAGAAAATAAGTTATCCCAGAGACCATATTGCTACAACGGACACTGGTTGCAGGAACGCTGTCTGTACAGTGCAGGCAGAAAAGCAAATTCATCAACTCCCAGCACTACAAACTATAAATCGGGATAAAGTAGCTGCTCAGTCGCCAGTCCCTTCCCTCCCCCACCCAGACTGCCTGAAGCCAGCCAGGAGGTGACATGAGGGGGTGAATTCTTAACCTCCAGATTCACAGACGTGAGCACTTTAAGTTATGGGATGCTGCGGACTCCAGATCTTGCCCCTTTCCAGCTTCTCACAGGGAGGTGTTCACTGATTTTTCCGGTGTCAATGCGATGGGCAGTATGACCAGACATTGGACTGAATATGTAAAACATGCCATTATTGCTGCCTCTGACTTAATGCCTCAAGCATAAAAGCAACAGTTTAACAATTTAAGACAGGCTTCATTTAGTACATCGAGCGCTTCTTAGAATGAGAGCGCACATGGCTGGAACGTGACAATGCAACAGACTATAATCATGGTTTTGTTACAGAATGTTGAGGAATACATTCCTGGAAGTGGTTTGAACTAATCTAAAGGTAGGGTTACTCGACCAGGTGAATGAGCAGACCATTGTGTGACCCCACTAGCACTCGTGTCTTGGCGACTGAATGGGAGGTCAGGTTGCTGCCATCAGTTGGCCAGGACAGAGACACACCTTGACTAGTGTGCATCCACAGCCCAAAGAGCCAAGAGATGCAGCACGCAGTAAAAGGACACAGGGTGACACCAGAAATCTCAGGTACTTGTAACTGTAACAAAATGGGTCAGAGTGTAAACGATTGCTGGTCCCATACACCAAAGCAGGCCATGAAACCAGAGACTGCAGAGCGCACATCTTTTCTGTTCCTCTGTACCAACTTGTGCAATGGTTTCTCCTTTGCACAGCAAACAATGACTTATGGAAGTTAGGACACGAGGTCCCTGGAGGGTATCGATATTTACAGGGGATTGGAGGGGGAGGAAGGAGTGGGGCCAGCTCATACACAAATCCTTCATTTACAAAATCGTCAACGCTACTCGGGCAGGAGGGGATGTCATTTATGGGACTGCTGCTAACAAGTACCTTGGGACGTTTTACTCTGTTAAAGGTGCGATATAAATGCAAGTTGTTGTCATTAGTGAAACTCAGTGCAGGACCACGTCAGAGTCCGACTTCAGGTGGTTTTTATAAACACAAGGAGCTCTCCCACCACACCCAATGGTTTGGATCTACAAGCTCAAGCAGCTTTGGAGAAGGGTATGCACCCAAAACATTGGCCTGCCTTTCCTCCCTACAGATACTGATGGACCGGCTGCGTTTGCCCAGCACTGCTGCTCTGGTTTCCGATTTCCAACATTTACAGTTTGTTCCTTTATCTAGAAACAATTCTATTTAACCGTTCAGACCGAAATTGAGAGTTGCTACATATAAAACGCCTTATCAACTTACAGCCCAAAAGGCCATTAATTTTCACAGAAAAACACAGGAATTGCAAAAAGCAAACTCCAAAACACCAGTTGTTGAAGTCTCAAAATCCCACCCAATGAAACTGAACTGGGCTCAGTCACCACAAACCAAGGACTCCAATTATTCCTCCGCGGATGGTCAATTATAAGCAGAGCCACGTTGCGACAGAGAAATGGTTAGTTTAACTGGCTGCACAGCAAGCACACACCATCAGTTGGGGACTGGCATCAGAAGTGAGAGAAACGAGTCATCACTTTGCCAGCCTCTCATCTAATAGGGGGAAGGTGAGGAAGGAAGAACAGAAGGAAAGAGAAGGGTAAAAAAAAGTGGGGAAAAGATAATGCTTTGTTACTGCATCAGTGGAGGTCCACCCATCTCACAAAGTGCCATCTGGATCGAGTTCACCTTATTGTGTATTGCAAATTTAAAAAAAAAAAGAAAATATAAAACATTATTAAACACAGGTTATTCAGCTTAAGGCTAAATTTAGATACATTTAATTATACACATCCTTTAATTACACTACATTGCACAGGGCGCCGGTTACAAGTTCCTTCCCAGCACCAACATCTCTTTCGGGAATCCTTCCATTTTGGCCAACTCTAAGAAGCCCAGCTTGCTGTAGAATTCTAGACCTCGTCGGTCACTGGGTTTTACTTCACAGAATGCTCCTCGGGACCCTAAACAAAAAAGAGAGATGGGAATAAGTAGGAGTTCGACTCGCAGGACACCCACTGCAAACAACCTAGAGGAACAAGAGCTCCTAATACACCCAGGATGTGTGGCAGGCCACCTGCCTCACCTGCTGTCCTTGTGAGACTCCATCCGTGACTTGATTGACCAACCTATCTCTTTGACCAAGTTTTTGGTCACCTGTCCTAATCTCCCATGTGGCTCGGTGTCAAATGTTGTTTGATAATCGCTCCTGTGAAGCGCCTTGGGACGTTTTACTAGATTAAAAGGTACTATATAAATGAGTTATGTTGAACCTGGGATTCAGTGACATTCCCTTTCTATTGCTCCCTAGTAAAGAGAAAACATGAACAGAACCAAGTTCTCCCTTCCCCATCCCTCGCCCAGGCATCCGTACTTGTTCATGGAGTCCTGGGTGAAATCCAGAGATTGCGAGAGGAGACCGTAGATGCGTCACTTGCTGGAGGAGCACATTCCAGCATTCCTGAAATATGGGCCTTGAGCCAAACACTGAAGACGACTGTGGCTTAGGATTACAAAGGATAAAATCAAAAGCAGTGTCTCAGAAATTGCAGCAAGGCCCACTGATGTTTAAATTTGCAAAGTAATTCACCTGAAGACAGTGATGTAAAAAAGCTTGGCACTGTACAGAACGCCCATTCCCAGTATTTATCGATGTTTATGTGAATGCTGCACAATTAAAAACAGACAAGATGTGAATCAAAATATAAACAATTATCTAAAAGCTTACTATTTCCAGCGGTTAGAATCACCAATTAGAAGTGGGGCCCCCCAAGAGCAGGAAGTTACAAAGATCCCAGATCAGCGCTGCCTCAGTTACTAAATAAAACCCTAGCAAAAGTAAACTGTACATGCGTGTACCTCAGTCCGTTATTCTTAGCTGAATGCATTCAACAGGATTTGAAGCAGGACCAAGAGTGCACATGCGTAACAGCAGCTAACTTAACAACAGAAGCCTTGATCATGCAGTTTAATTAATTTCTTTATGTAAAGTTTGCTCTCTGACTACCTGTAGCTACAGCAGGTGATTCTGTGCAAAAGGACATCAGGGATTTCTACACTCAGTGTGGTGTGATTCACTAAAGTTTTATATGAAAAATCCCAGGTGGTGACAAAAGTACCAGTTTCGGTGCAAATCGTAATCACTTGCCACATACACAGGCTGCCATCGAAACAGGGCAATAGTCTGTTTTAAGACTGTTTTTATTTTCACAATAACCAGGCAGGGTATCAGTAAATACTTACAGGGAGCATAGATGGTCACCCACCTCTTAGTGGAAACTCCTTCACTGGAAAAAGTATCAAGACTGCCACACAATATCCCCTCCCCACAGCAGTATCTGCACTACTAATGGACGGTGCAAATGTTTCCTCAGCGCAAGTCTCCAGGATCTTCAAAAGGAGCTGCAGGTTAAAGAGAGATCTGCCAAGGGGTCAGACTCTGCACCATCATTGGCCTGATCCAAGGCTATGCCCTATACTCAGCTTTCTGATTGGGAATCAGTGTGTGTCACACACTTCAGATGTAATCTGGCTAAGGAGCACCTCCCAACTCGGCAGCATTCACCCTGATCAAAGGTCTCATTGCAGAATAGACACCACACTCCTAAAAAAAAGTTACCAAAACCTAGAACGTGGAAGGAACCAGCAAAAACACACTTGGGGAAACTTGGGTTAAAAGAATCTTGCAAAAGACAAGTAAGCACAATAAAATATGACAAGAGGGGCTTAACCTTTGCCTGATATTGGAGGACAGAGAGAGCATGCAATCACACAGGTCACATGGCTAGATTCCTCAAATGTATAGCAACCAAACAGGCCATTTCACCCATCAAGCCTGCGCATGACCTACCCAGTTTAATCCCGCTCACTCACCATACCCTTTAATAGTTCTATTGTTCAAACAACCATCCAACTCCCTGAAGAAAATTTACATATTTAAATTCAGATTGTGATGAGAGTCCCATATTTTAACCACCCTCTCTGCAGAAAGTATTCCATTGGTGATTGTCTTAATTATACAAGTTCTCACTACCATTCCGCCAACCAGTGGAAAGAATGTCACTACTTACCTCATTATAACCCTGAAGACTTCTATAAGCTCACTTCAACCTTCCCAGCTCTGGAGAAAAAAATCTCCCCTTCATGACTGCAACCCCTCGCCCTGGTAACATTACCGTGAGGTCGTCACATCTTAAAAAGGGACGTTGTCCCGTGATTTCAACCGTTTGGACGGCAGTCGATTTATCTGCGTGTGTTTCAGGCAAAGGGGAAGAATCAATATTTTGATGGGTAACCATTTGATTTACTCCACATGATCCAACCAGTGTATCGCCTACTCCCAATAATCAGTAATCACCATGGTTTGGAGAGCGAAGGGGGGGAAAAAAAGGCCCTTACCATTAGCTTTTAAGGATGAAAGCAAGCAGCCCATCATACTTTTAGCAACACTAGGATCAGTCACTTTCGAGTGCACCTCCACTTTAATTAGCGAGGGGAAGGTGGCGAGGAAGTTTTCCGGCAGGCCTTGTTGCTCTTCATGGAAGCTCAGCATCATTTTCTACACGGGAACCGAAAACAAGTAACTTACAGGCACACTCATTACTGGCAGTGTTCACTTAGATGCAGCAAAACGTTAAAGGATCTGCCCGTTTAACATTAAAAACCCCATAGCACGACTCAATGAGTATTCTGGTCAACATTGTTCCCTCAACCATCGCCACAAAACTGGTCATCTCACCGCTGCTTGTGGGACCTTGCTGTGTGTACAAAGGCGGTTAGGTTCGCCCATTAAACAGCAAAGAAAAAAAAAACGAGTATGGACCACAGGTAACAGCACCAAAGAGAGACATTTGATAAAGTGTCTGACAGGAAGTTCTGTGGCTTGTTGATGGTACATCAGGATTGCAGAGGGAGGAAAAAGACGACATGTGTTAGAAAGGTTCAAAGAGACTTTCGAAGCTGGGAGAGGGGTGGCAGAGAGCGAGCCATTAGGTTTGGGGGGGGGGGGGGAAACCACACACGAAGCGTTGTACAGAGCACGTTCTATGCCATTAAAAATCGAAGACCATTAAGAGAGTGTGTTTGTACGTCAGTGCTGTTACACCCGGCAAGGTCCCAGTGTGACAGGCCCACAGCTTGAGGTTTTAGGAAAACAGCTATTTTGTTTTGATTATTTTTGACAAGAGCTCTGGCACTCGCTGGACATCAAATCAGCTCCCTACTTCCACAACTGTGACACCCGATGGATCCCTGGGAATTGGCCCATGGGGCTCTCAGATGGTCACCAAGTATCAGAAAGAAATGGCGTGTTCCTTCTTGCAAGTCCCCAGATAGACACATCTGGAGAAGACAGATGCAAGAAACCCAGTGTATTTTCTTGTACCAGAAGAGAGAGAACAGTCCCTTAAGGTTCTGTTAAAACCACTCATTGAATTTACAATAAAAGTGAATCCAGTTATTCTGGGAAAGTACCTGTTCTTCTGAAAGTTCCTTACTAGCCTCTGGTTTAATATACTTCTCCCGCATAGCAGGTATCCAGGAGACTTTACACTTTGTACAAAATGGTTTCACATCCACAGTCCCAAGGGCATAACCGCATACACTTCCCTCATCCTCCAGCACGAAGCAATAATCTGGGCTCAGCGTCAGAAGGCCGCCCACCAAACTGCAAACACAGCAAAGACAGCACATTACACCAAAAACCAACACCGGTAGAGCATTACACCACATTCAATGCTCCCCCAAAGGTGCGCAGCTGCACGTCAATCGCGAGGTCCTGTGCAGGCCACTCATAAGCTGTTGCCACTAGAAGATGCTGCGCATGCGCGGCTGCACAGCAAATTTAAAGGGACCGCGCACGGAATTTAATTTTTTTTTTATAAAAAGAGGGGAACATTGACCATATTGAATTTTTCCTTTTGCCATAGAACAAGCACCCAACATAAAAAGGTACAGAAACAATATTCTCTCAGTAAGACACCAATTCCTGCTGAGGTACAGTTCCACAGGGACAGGCAACACCTCTCTGGTACCTTGCCCAAGATGTTTAGACAGCGAGTGTCAACTCTTTGACAGCAGTGCTTATTAGAACAGCCAAAACAAAGCCAGTTCTCACCTGGCACCCTTGCACATACACTGGATAGCAATGAGTAGCAGGAATCCTGGCTGATTTATCCCCTTTAAAGCTAGGGAGATTAAGGCCAATTGCAGCAACCTTACTGCCACTTAGGCTAGCTAATTAAAATAAAGCTTTTTTTGTAGGAAGTAGTTTCCTCAGTGCATCTCCTTTACAATATTAGGTAACACTAGATTTAGGTCAAAGCTAGACGGAGCTAGTGGTTCTATAACTGGACGTCAAGTTCAAATCTCACCATGAAACTGAATCCAAAATTCTGGTAATGTGTGGACAGAACAAGAGCCCAGGTTCCACCCTGGTCAGTGTTGATCTCCACCCTGGTCAGTGTTGATCTCCACCCTGGTCAGTGTTGATCTCCACCCTGGTCAGTGTTGATCTTAAGGTGGAAGGAGGGACACTACAGTTTGCTTCAACTACTCTGGATTAGGGAGGTAAATATTTTTAGTATTGGGCAATCTGTTTGTGCTGAGGACTTCCTCAATGATTGAATAACATACACACGTGTCCAGCTTCATCAATGAAAACCAACCAACTGGGTGACTTACAAGAGGGTGGCCAGCACATGTGGAACTAGACCCCAGCAGAAGCCGGAACTAGACCCCAGCAGAAGCCATAAAGCAATCAAGACGAGAGAAAATAGGTAGCCCTTCCTTCACCCCCCCGACACACACAAAATGCCATCTCTCTCCACACTCACCTGTCACCAATGATATCCGGCTGATAAGACATTGAGTCACCATCCATTTCATCATCATACATCTCCTTACAGATCTTGTACACAGAGGCCTGTGGAGAAAAGCAAACCTGGCTAATAGAGTACTTCAGCGCGCCGAGTAGGCATTAATACAGTGGAACCGTCCCTGATAAACACACGACAAGCATACATTTTATGCTTGGGTTTCTGGTGACATGGACATTAGACAGGTGAATCACAAAGACACCAAGAGCCATCTCTTTGGAGCGTCACATTACTCATTCTACCGACTGGCAACCAAACTGGGCTGGTTCTAATCAAATAGCTGGTGGAGCTGGGGTTCACTTTCAGGGTTCCTGGTGAGACCAACCAAATCCGATTTGCACTTTAACTGAAAGGGAGGTCAAAAATCTAGTACCTACTGAGAAACGCATCTCCTGTAAGTAATGCCATGAGAATGCCCAACAAGGCTAACTCAGATAAAAGGCAGGATACATTAAGTATAATTTAATTTAAATTGAAGGGTAGGAATATACTAAATCTTCATTTGCTATAGGTACACAGGTACAAGTGCTGTTCTGTCAAACTACAGCCTTCCAGGTGGGGAAGGTGGACAGTGGTACTCAGTGAAAGCGCGTGGTGTCTTTGCAGATACACCAAGGCCAGGCTTTAAGGTGCCTTATATAGCAGCCAGTGATCATGCAGAATGCTATCTTCACCCACTTGTGTGGGGTTAAGGTGACTCCAATGGAATGATGTTGGAGGTAACCAATAAAAACCAGAACAGAAGTCTCATGAAAAGGTCGCTGGCTGCTGAGTAGAGAGAAGAATTTGCATCGCTCCGAAGGGTGCATTTATCCCTTGCAGTCAGAAGCTCAAAGTTCCAGTGAAAGCACCATCTGGGAATGTGGGGAGAATTCTACTGCTTTTCCATACGGAGGTAAAACTGTAGCAGCTCATCGACCTAGCAGAAACAAAGGCTTCAGTTTATCCAGGGAATTAGTCACATCGACCAGAAATGTGCCGGCTTCACTCCCTGGTCTAAGATGAGTTGGATGATCTCAGCTCGAGTGCTAGTAAGGGGGCATCACAATTCATTGCACATCATTAGTTTATGGGAGGGGGAGGGAGACACAAAAATCAGCCATGGTTCTTGCTTCCAAAGTTCCTCGAGTTAAGAGTCAATAGAAGTGCTTGTGCCCATGTATGTATTTCAGGTGAGAAAATGACCAAGCTTTGCTATGGTGCCAATATTCACCATTCAAGATTCACACACAAATAATGGCCAATTTGCCACGGTATCAAGATGCCCAATGTCTATTGAGCTAGACCCTAGCACGGATTCAATGCTTTCCACAAGAACAGGAGAAAAATGGCATGGGTGAGGATGGAAAAAAAAAATGGTCCCACTCCAATCTCAAATTTGTAAAGGACTAATATGGCAACACATTAAATGAGAGACAGGGTTAACAACATATCCATATCTAATGTTGATAAGTTTCAACTATACAGACTTGGTTCTCTCCAAACTGCAAATCACAATGAAAGGAAACCACTTTACCATCATGCAGTAGAACTGGTGCATCTGCTAAAGCAGTAAGGCACTAGACAGGATTAAGGAAGAGTGACCTGCAGCACCTACTGGCTTTAGCCCAGACTAATCCATGCAATTCCAAACATAGCAGGAGAATTGAAGTAGCGCCCAAGTGTGTCTCAGGTAAAAAGGAGCCTCAAGCAATTGAGGGCTGGGAGAGGCATTCCTTGCGCAAATTCACAATTTCCCCCACCCCAGTCTATCTCCCTGCAACCAGTTATAGATCAGTCCACCATTGGGTTAGAAGGTCCAAGGAACACAGATGTTGAGTAGTGATTGGCAAGAGGACTGCGTTGAAGAGGATGGAAATTCAAGAAATGTACCTCCTGTAACTAAGTAGAGAAGGGCATATTTAAAAAAGCTCCAATGGCATTTGTCAGCAAAAAGGAATCCCAGAAGTGTAAAGATGGACATGGTCGAGTTACAATACCATAGCAGCTTCATAATTAAATGTGACAACAGAAGCTCTACTGGTTACTGAGTTTTCCCATTTGAAGCCAAGTACCTTGGCCCCAGGTTGAATTGGCAGTGATGCCAATTAAAACCAACAAAAAGGAATGCTAAACTTGGTCTTAATCTTGATTTATCCAAATTCCTTTGCACACTGAAAACTTCTGGTGTGGCACCTTAGCTTTCCAGCGGTTAATAGTTTCACCACGTTCATCTCACTCTCAGGACGAGATCAAGAAGGATAGCAAGACAAGACCAATATTGAACAGCTTGGATCATCATACACAGATTCTTGGAGCCCAGCTGAGCTGGCAACAGACAACTGTTCAAATGTTGCTAGATTTGAATCCCATGAGGGCAACAATCTGCCAATGTACTGGGGAATGGGAGAAGGGCATTAAGGCAATATTACAAAGGGCACAAAACAGCTCGGCTTATTTTATAGTTAACTCAAAGCAAGAATGTTAGCAGGAATTTTTCACCACCAAATGGTGACTACGTAGAATAAACTCCCAACTGAAGCAGATAATGTGCCCATTAGTACCTCTTGAAACATGGAAAATAACTGATCAAATGCCAGAAGTACAGGGATCATGGAATGTCATGCCAAGGCAGAGAGCTAGTCAAAGGTATGTGGCATTAGACTTGGTTAGATATTGCAGAGCAACAAAGCCGGCGGAATTGTTCCCCAGACTGTTAAATGGGTTGTCTATAGTAGACATGCTAACTTAGATCTGATCCAAGGGACAACCTTGCCATTTTTCTCCTTCAGTATGTTTATTGTTTGATGTTATTATCCCATCTATACAATGAAAGGAAACCTCTTCCCCCCCCCCCCCCCCTACGCAGAGGAACCGGTACATCCTCTGACCCTGCAAGGCACTAGACAGGATTAAGGAACAGTACCTGCAGAATCTCTCACTAGGTCTGGGCCCAGGATACTCCCCCATGCCTCCCGTCCTAATCATGACTGCATCCATGCAATTCCAAACATACCAGGAGAATTGAAGTAGTGTTGAAGTATCTCTCAGGTGGAAAGGCGCCTCAAGTAATTGAGGGCTAGGAAAAGAATTCTTAAGCAAATTCACAAACCCCCCCCCCCCCCCCCCCAAGACTATCTCCTTGTTCTCAATTCGGGAAACACCAGAGTAATCTTTTAATCAGTTCTATTAGAAAACTCGAGTGCTAAATGACTCCTTCTAGGGGCTTTAGAAACCAGTGCCAGAATGTTGGCACTTGACTGCAGCCAGAAATATATTTGGAAAGTAATCCTGCCATGGTCCAAACCTTTTAGTCCGGTGACCGGCAGAAAGAGCTAATTCACGGCATGCCTGCTCTTAAATCAGACAAGGCTCTCAACCTTAATGCTGACAAAGTGTTTGCAATAATCTGAACAAGATGTCCAATGATCCAATACCCAGAGACCGGCAGACCAGCCCAAAGAAGTGATTTCAACAGAGGTGGGTTCCTGCGTAGGTACCAGAGTCACTGCAACAAAGACCAGGGTCTCAATTCTTGAAAGGAGGACTGTAGCTGTCCAATCTGATATGAATTCACTTGGTAAGTTTGATATCAGTGGCGATGTCTGCCTGTGCGATACACTGGACGACAAATCCTTCATCCCATAGCATTCCAGATTCCCAGATTCTTTTACCTGGAAAGGTCAGGTTATCACTATTCTGTTGTGCAGAATAACCATCAATCACTGGAGACAGGAGAGTAGGCGACTGATCCACTTGGTTTGTTTCAAAAAGGTACAGGGAGTCAGAAGTCCTGCCAAAGAAACATACGATTTTGCTCCTTACCAAAATAGGAGTCGAGGATATCCACATTCAGTAAGAGATTTATTTCAGATACTAACAGGACAAAAGGATAAGCCTCCAAGTCTGCCTGGCTTAAATCAGGGTGCTAGGTCTTTCGCATATACAGGCTGGTACATACTGCAAACCAGCCGACAATGCACCTCTGTTCCCTTGATGAATCTAAACACAGTAATCTCGGATACTGATGAACAACAGCATACCAGAAACCTGTCCGATGATGCCCCCAGCTTACAGGTCAGGACCATTCCAGGTTTGATTGGGCCAGTGCAGTCACTGCAGCACGAACCACAGACACTTACAGCACAGAAGGAAGCCATATGGCTTCCTGCATCTGTGCCAGGTCTTTGGTTTCCGACATTACAACAGTGACTGCATTTCAGAAAGTACTTCATTGGCTGTAAACACTTTGGGACGTCCGGTGCTCGTGAAAGGCGCTGTAGAAATGCAAGTCTTTCTTTCTTTTGCTGGAGAAATCTAAAATTAATCCCATTTCCCCTCTCTCTCCATAACTCTGCACCTGCCTCTGCTTCAAATGTTTAATAGAACCAAAGTTTACAATTTGACTCTGCATCCCGAGACAAACAACAATGCTCCACTCCGGATTTAACAACTGATGGTGAAGAGTGTGGGTGAGGCTTTGAGGGGAGACTCGTGATACTGGGACTATTTCCACAGGAGCAGAGGTGAGGAGACTCGTGATACTGGGACTATTTCCACAGGAGCAGAGGTGGGGAGACTCGTGATACTGGGACTATTTCCACAGGAGCAGAGGTGTGGAGACTCGTGATACTGGGACTATTTCCACAGGAGCAGAGATGGGGAGACCCGTGATACTGGGACTATTTCCACAGGAGCAGAGATGGGGAGACTCGTGATACTGGGACTATTTCCACAGGAGCAGAGGTGGGGAGACTCGTGATACTGGGACTATTTCCACAGGAGCAGAGGTGAGGAGACTCGTGATACTGGGACTATTTCCACAGGAGCAGAGGTGGGGAGACTCGTGATACTGGGACTATTTCCACAGGAGCAGAGATGGGGAGACTCGTGATACTGGGACTATTTCCACAGGAGCAGAGATGGGGAGACTCGTGATACTGGGACTATTTCCACAGGAGCAGAGGTGGGGAGACTCGTGATACTGGGACTATTTCCACAGGAGCAGAGGTGGGGAGACTCGTGATACTGGGACTATTTCCACAGGAGCAGAGATGGGGAGACTCGTGATACTGGGACTATTTCCACAGGAGCAGAGATGGGGAGACTCGTGATACTGGGACTATTTCCACAGGAGCAGAGGTGGGGAGACTCGTGATACTGGGACTATTTCCACAGGAGCAGAGATGGGGAGACTCGTGATACTGGGACTATTTCCACAGGAGCAGAGGTGGGGAGACTCGTGATACTGGGACTATTTCCACAGGAGCAGAGATGGGGAGACTCGTGATACTGGGACTATTTCCACAGGAGCAGAGATGGGGAGACTCGTGATACTGGGACTATTTCCACAGGAGCAGAGATGGGGAGACTCGTGATACTGGGACTATTTCCACAGGATCAGAGGTGGGGAGACTCGTGATACTGGGACTATTTCCACAGGAGCAGAGATGGGGAGACTCGTGATACTGGGACTATTTCCACAGGAGCACAGGTGGGGAGACTCGTGATACTGGGACTATTTCCACAGGAGCAGAGGTGGGGAGACTCGTGATACTGGGACTATTTCCACAGGAGCAGAGGTGGGGAGACTCGTGATACTGGGACTATTTCCACAGGAGCAGAGGTGGGGAGACTCGTGATACTGGGACTATTTCCACAGGAGCAGAGATGGGGAGACTCGTGATACTGGGACTATTTCCACAGGAGCAGAGGTGGGGAGACTCGTGATACTGGGACTATTTCCACAGGAGCAGAGATGGGGAGACTCGTGATACTGGGACTATTTCCACAGGAGCAGAGATGGGGAGACTCGTGATACTGGGACTATTTCCACAGGAGCACAGGTGGGGAGACTCGTGATACTGGGACTATTTCCACAGGAGCAGAGGTGGGGAGACTCGTGATACTGGGACTATTTCCACAGGAGCAGAGGTGGGGAGACTCGTGATACTGGGACTATTTCCACAGGAGCAGAGGTGGGGAGACTCGTGATACTGGGACTATTTCCACAGGAGCAGAGGTGGGGAGACCCGTGATACTGGGACTATTTCCACAGGAGCAGAGGTGGGGAGACTCGTGATACTGGGACTATTTCCACAGGAGCAGAGGTGGGGAGACTCGTGATACTGGGACTATTTCCACAGGAGCAGAGGTGGGGAGACTCGTGATACTGGGACTATTTCCACAGGAGCAGAGGTGGGGAGACTCGTGATACTGGGACTATTTCCACAGGAGCAGGGGTGGGGAGACTCGTGATACTGGGACTATTTCCACAGGAGCAGAGGTGGGGAGACCCGTGATACTGGGACTATTTCCACAGGAGCACAGGTGGGGAGACTCGTGATACTGGGACTATTTCCACAGGAGCACAGGTGGGGAGACCCGTGATACTGGGACTATTTCCACAGGAGCAGAGATGGGGAGACTCGTGATACTGGGACTATTTCCACAGGAGCAGAGGTGGGGAGACTCGTGATACTGGGACTATTTCCACAGGAGCAGAGGTGGGGAGACTCGTGATACTGGGACTATTTCCACAGGAGCAGAGGTGGGGAGACCCGTGATACTGGGACTATTTCCACAGGAGCAGAGGTGGGGAGACTCGTGATACTGGGACTATTTCCACAGGAGCACAGGTGGGGAGACTCGTGATACTGGGACTATTTCCACAGGAGCAGAGATGGGGAGACTCGTGATACTGGGACTATTTCCACAGGAGCAGAGGTGGGGAGACTCGTGATACTGGGACTATTTCCACAGGAGCAGAGGTGGGGAGACCCGTGATACTGGGACTATTTCCACAGGAGCAGAGGTGGGGAGACCCGTGATACTGGGACTATTTCCACAGGAGCAGAAATGGGGAGACTCGTGATACTGGGACTATTTCCACAGGAGCAGAGATGGGGGAGACCCGTGATACTGGGACTATTTCCACAGGAGCAGAGGTGGGGAGACTCGTGATACTGGGACTATTTCCACAGGAGCAGAGATGGGGAGACTCGTGATACTGGGACTATTTCCACAGGAGCAGAGGTGGGGAGACCCGTGATACTGGGACTATTTCCACAGGAGCAGAGGTGGGGAGACTCGTGATACTGGGACTATTTCCACAGGAGCAGAGATGGGGAGACTCGTGATACTGGGACTATTTCCACAGGAGCAGAGGTGGGGAGACTCGTGATACTGGGACTATTTCCACAGGAGCAGAGATGGGGAGACTCGTGATACTGGGACTATTTCCACAGGAGCAGAGGTGGGGAGACTCGTGATACTGGGACTATTTCCACAGGAGCACAGGTGGGGAGACTCGTGATACTGGGACTATTTCCACAGGAGCAGAGATGGGGAGACTCGTGATACTGGGACTATTTCCACAGGAGCACAGGTGGGGAGACTCGTGATACTGGGACTATTTCCACAGGAGCAGAGATGGGGAGACTCGTGATACTGGGACTATTTCCACAGGAGCAGAGATGGGGAGACTCGTGATACTGGGACTATTTCCACAGGAGCAGAGGTGGGGAGACTCGTGATACTGGGACTATTTCCACAGGAGCAGAGGTGGGGAGACCCGTGATACTGGGACTATTTCCACAGAAGCAGAGGTGGGGAGACCCGTGATACTGGGACTATTTCCACAGGAGCAGAGGTGGGGAGACTCGTGATACTGGGACTATTTCCACAGGAGCAGAGGTGGGGAGACTCGTGATACTGGGACTATTTCCACAGGAGCACAGGTGGGGAGACTCGTGATACTGGGACTATTTCCACAGGAGCAGAGGTGGGGAGACTCGTGATACTGGGACTATTTCCACAGGAGCAGAGGTGGGGAGACTCGTGATACTGGGACTATTTCCACAGGAGCAGAGGTGGGGAGACTCGTGATACTGGGGACTATTTCCACAGGAGCACAGGTGGGGAGACTCGTGATACTGGGACTATTTCCACAGGAGCAGAGGTGGGGAGACTCGTGATACTGGGACTATTTCCACAGGAGCAGAGGTGGGGAGACTCGTGATACTGGGACTATTTCCACAGGAGCAGAGGTGGGGAGACTCGTGATACTGGGACTATTTCCACAGGAGCACAGGTGGGGAGACTCGTGATACTGGGACTATTTCCACAGGAGCAGAGATGGGGAGACTCGTGATACTGGGACTATTTCCACAGGAGCAGAGGTGGGGAGACCCGTGATACTGGGACTATTTCCACAGGAGCAGAGATGGGGAGACTCGTGATACTGGGACTATTTCCACAGGAGCAGAAATGGGGAGACTCGTGATACTGGGACTATTTCCACAGGGGCAGAGGTGGGGAGACTCGTGATACTGGGACTATTTCCACAGGAGCAGAGATGGGGAGACTCGTGATACTGGGACTATTTCCACAGGGGCAGAGGTGGGGAGACTCGTGATACTGGGACTATTTCCACAGGAGCAGAGATGGGGAGACTCGTGATACTGGGACTATTTCCACAGGAGCAGAGATGGGGAGACTCGTGATACTGGGACTATTTCCACAGGAGCAGAGATGGGGAGACTCGTGATACTGGGACTATTTCCACAGGAGCAGAGACGGGGAGACTCGTGATACTGGGACTATTTCCACAGGAGCAGAGGTGGGGAGACTCGTGATACTGGGACTATTTCCACAGGAGCAGAGGTGGGGAGACTCGTGATACTGGGACTATTTCCACAGGAGCAGAGGTGGGGAGACTCGTGATACTGGGACTATTTCCACAGGAGCAGAGATGGGGAGACTCGTGATACTGGGACTATTTCCACAGGAGCAGAGGTGGGGAGACTCGTGATACTGGGACTATTTCCACAGGAGCAGAGATGGGGAGACTCGTGATACTGGGACTATTTCCACAGGAGCAGAGGTGGGGAGACTCGTGATACTGGGACTATTTCCACAGGAGCAGAGGTGGGGAGACTCGTGATACTGGGACTATTTCCACAGGAGCAGAGATGGGGAGACTCGTGATACTGGGACTATTTCCACAGGAGCAGAGATGGGGAGACTCGTGATACTGGGACTATTTCCACAGGAGCAGAGGTGGGGAGACTCGTGATACTGGGACTATTTCCACAGGAGCAGAGGTGGGGAGACCCGTGATACTGGGACTATTTCCACAGGAGCAGAGGTGGGGAGACCCGTGATACTGGGACTATTTCCACAGGAGCAGAGATGGGGAGACTCGTGATACTGGGACTATTTCCACAGGAGCAGAGGTGGGGAGACTCGTGATACTGGGACTATTTCCACAGGAGCAGAGATGGGGAGACTCGTGATACTGGGACTATTTCCACAGGAGCAGAGGTGGGGAGACTCGTGATACTGGGACTATTTCCACAGGAGCAGAGGTGGGGAGACTCGTGATACTGGGACTATTTCCACAGGAGCAGAGGTGGGGAGACCCGTGATACTGGGACTATTTCCACAGGAGCAGAGATGGGGAGACTCGTGATACTGGGACTATTTCCACAGGAGCAGAGGTGGGGAGACTCGTGATACTGGGACTATTTCCACAGGAGCAGAGATGGGGAGACTCGTGATACTGGGACTATTTCCACAGGAGCAGAGGTGGGGAGACTCGTGATACTGGGACTATTTCCACAGGAGCAGAGGTGGGGAGACTCGTGATACTGGGACTATTTCCACAGGAGCACAGGTGGGGAGACTCGTGATACTGGGACTATTTCCACAGGAGCAGAGATGGGGAGACTCGTGATACTGGGACTATTTCCACAGGAGCAGAGATGGGGAGACTCGTGATACTGGGACTATTTCCACAGGAGCAGAGATGGGGAGACTCGTGATACTGGGACTATTTCCACAGGAGCAGAGGTGGGGAGACTCGTGATACTGGGACTATTTCCACAGGAGCAGAGGTGGGGAGACTCGTGATACTGGGACTTTTTCCACAGGAGCAGAGGTGGGGAGACTCGTGATACTGGGACTATTTCCACAGGAGCAGAGGTGGGGAGACTCGTGATACTGGGACTATTTCCACAGGAGCAGAGATGGGGAGACTCGTGATACTCGGACTATTTCCACAGGAGCAGAGATGGGGAGACTCGTGATACTGGGACTATTTCCACAGGAGCAGAGATGGGGAGACTCGTGATACTGGGACTATTTCCACAGGAGCAGAGGTGGGGAGACTCGTGATACTGGGACTATTTCCACAGGAGCAGAGGTGGGGAGACTCGTGATACTGGGACTATTTCCACAGGAGCAGAGATGGGGAGACTCGTGATACTGGGACTATTTCCACAGGAGCAGAGATGGGGAGACTCGTGATACTGGGACTATTTCCACAGGAGCAGAGGTGGGGAGACTCGTGATACTGGGACTATTTCCACAGGAGCAGAGGTGGGGAGACTCGTGATACTGGGACTATTTCCACAGGAGCACAGGTGGGGAGACTCGTGATACTGGGACTATTTCCACAGGAGCAGAGGTGGGGAGACTCGTGATACTGGGACTATTTCCACAGGAGCAGAGGTGGGGAGACTCGTGATACTGGGACTATTTCCACAGGAGCAGAGGTGGGGAGACTCGTGATACTGGGACTATTTCCACAGGAGCAGAGATGGGGAGACTCGTGATACTGGGACTATTTCCACAGGAGCAGAGGTGGGGAGACTCGTGATACTGGGACTATTTCCACAGGAGCAGAGATGGGGAGACTCGTGATACTGGGACTATTTCCACAGGAGCAGAGATGGGGAGACTCGTGATACTGGGACTATTTCCACAGGAGCACAGGTGGGGAGACTCGTGATACTGGGACTATTTCCACAGGAGCAGAGGTGGGGAGACTCGTGATACTGGGACGATTTCCACAGGAGCAGAGGTGGGGAGACTCGTGATACTGGGGACTATTTCCACAGGAGCAGAGATGGGGAGACTCGTGATACTGGGACTATTTCCACAGGAGCAGAGATGGGGAGACTCGTGATACTGGGACTATTTCCACAGGAGCAGAGGTGGGGAGACTCGTGATACTGGGACTATTTCCACAGGAGCAGAGGTGGGGAGACTCGTGATACTGGGACTATTTCCACAGGAGCAGAGGTGGGGAGACCCGTGATACTGGGACTATTTCCACAGGAGCACAGGTGGGGAGACTCGTGATACTGGGACTATTTCCACAGGAGCAGAGGTGGGGAGACTCGTGATACTGGGACTATTTCCACAGGAGCAGAGGTGGGGAGACTCGTGATACTGGGACTATTTCCACAGGAGCAGAGATGGGGAGACCCGTGATACTGGGACTATTTCCACAGGAGCAGAGGTGGGGAGACTCGTGATACTGGGACTATTTCCACAGGAGCAGAGGTGGGGAGACTCGTGATACTGGGACTATTTCCACAGGAGCAGAGGTGGGGAGACTCGTGATACTGGGACTATTTCCACAGGAGCAGAGGTGGGGAGACTCGTGATACTGGGACTATTTCCACAGGAGCAGAGATGGGGAGACTCGTGATACTGGGACTATTTCCACAGGAGCAGAGATGGGGAGACTCGTGATACTGGGACTATTTCCACAGGAGCAGAGATGGGGAGACCCGTGATACTGGGACTATTTCCACAGGAGCAGAGATGGGGAGACCCGTGATACTGGGACTATTTCCACAGGAGCAGAGGTGGGGAGACTCGTGATACTGGGACTATTTCCACAGGAGCAGAGGTGGGGAGACCCGTGATACTGGGACTATTTCCACAGGAGCAGAGGTGGGGAGACTCGTGATACTGGGACTATTTCCACAGGAGCAGAGATGGGGAGACCCGTGATACTGGGACTATTTCCACAGGAGCAGAGGTGGGGAGACCCGTGATACTGGGACTATTTCCACAGGAGCAGAGATGGGGAGACCCGTGATACTGGGACTATTTCCACAGGAGCAGAGGTGGGGAGACCCGTGATACTGGGACTATTTCCACAGGAGCAGAGGTGGGGAGACCCGTGATACTGGGACTATTTCCACAGGAGCAGAGGTGGGGAGACTCGTGATACTGGGACTATTTCCACAGGAGCAGAGGTGGGGAGACTCGTGATACTGGACTATTTCCACAGGAGCAGAGGTGGGGAGACTCGTGATACTGGGACTATTTCCACAGGAGCAGAGATGGGGAGACTCGTGATACTGGGACTATTTCCACAGGAGCAGAGGTGGGGAGACTCGTGATACTGGGACTATTTCCACAGGAGCAGAGGTGGGG